>NW_027361836.1:0-515000 GCF_039654945.1 Dendrobates tinctorius | reverse complement strand
TTTTGCTAATTTCTATCGTAAATTTATAGGTAATTTTTCTGGTATTGTCAAACCACTGACTGATCTGACCAAGAAGGGCGCAGATGTGCTGAATTGGTCTCCTGAGGCTATCTCAGAATTTCAGGAGCTTAAGCAGAGATTTACTTCACCTCCAGTTTTACGGCAACCTGATGTCAGGTGGAGGTAGATGCTTCTGAGATTGGTGCAGGAGCTGTTTTGTCCCAAAAAGACCCTGTGACTTTTAAGATGAATCCCTGTGCCTTCTGTGCCTTCTTTGCTTGAAAGTTCTCCCCATTTGAACGCAACTATGACGTGGGGAATCGGG
The DNA here is from genome assembly GCF_039654945.1 of Dendrobates tinctorius. NCBI lineage: Eukaryota > Metazoa > Chordata > Amphibia > Anura > Dendrobatidae > Dendrobates > Dendrobates tinctorius. The sequence continues at coordinate 514,675 of NW_027361836.1, read as the reverse complement.
AATTGTTGGCCATGAAGTGGGCATTTGAGGAGTGGAGACATTGGTTGGAGGGAGCTAGACATCAAGTTGTGGTCCTCACCGATCACAAGAATTTGATTTATCTGGAGTCGGCCAAACGCTTGAATCCTAGACAGGCTAGATGGGCCTTGCTTTTCACGCGTTTTAATTTTGTGGTCTCTTTTCTTCTGGGCACTAAGAATGTTAAGGCAGGCGCCCTTTCTAGGAATTTCTTTGCCGATTCTCTTAGTGTGACTGAGCCTACTACCATCCTAGGTGAGGGGGTAGTTCTTTTTGCCATTTCGCCCGATTTGAGACGCGCCCTGGAGGAATTTCAGGAGGATAAACCTGAGCGTTGCCCTATGGGAAAACTGTACGTTCCTGACCAGTGGAGAAAGAGAGTGATGTCTGAAATTCATTACTCCGCATTGGCTGGTCATCCAGGTATTTTTGGTACCAGAGATTTGGTGAGTCGGTCCTTTTGGTGGCCTGCCTTATCTCGTGACGTCAGGAATTTTGTACAGTCCTGTGGGACTTGTTCTCGGTCTAAACCCTGTTCTTGTTCTAGTGGGTTGCTGATGCCCTTGCCGGTGCCCAAGAGGCCATGGACCCATATCTCAATGGATTTTATTTCTGATCTTCCTGTCTCTCAGAGAATGACTGTTATCTGTGTGATTTGTGATAGATTTTCGAAGATGGTCCATCTTGTATCACTCCCAAAGTTGCCATCTTCCGCTGAGTTGGTGCCCTTGTTTTTACAACAGGTGGTTCGGTTGTAATTTTGGGTTTCATGCTTGATTCTCTTCAGGGCAAGTGGAATCTTCGTCCTGCCCAGGTGTGGACACTGTGGTTAAGAGAGTGCAGCAGATATGGGACCAAGTGGTGGATAAGTTGTCACTCTCTCAGGAAAAGGCCCAGCGATTTTCCAACTGGCATAGGACCATTGGTCCCCGGTTTAAAGTGGGTGATATGGTTTTGGTTGTCGTCTAAGAATATTTCTATGAAGGTTGCATCTCCTAAATTTAAGCCAAGATTTATTGGTCCTTATAAGATTTTGGAAATTCTTAATCCTGTTTTGTTTCGATTCGCTCTTCCAGTTACGTTCAAGATCTATAACGTATTTCACAAATCTCTGTTGAAGAGGTTTGTTGAGCGAGTGGTTCCTATGGCAGCACCTCCTGACCCTGCGTTGGTGGAAGGCAATGTGGAATATGAGGTAGAGAAAATATTGGATTCTCGTTTGGTTAGACGGAGACTCCAGTATTTGGTCAAATGGAAGGGTTATGGTCAGGAGGATAATTCTTGGGTCTCTGCCTCCAATATTCATGCCAATAGATTGGTTTGTGCTTTTCACCGGGCCCATCCTGATCGGCCTGGTGGCGTGGATGAGGGTTCGGTGACCCCTCCTCAAGAGGGGGGTACTGTTGTGAGTTCATTCTCTGGTTCACCAGTTGTGAGTTCTCCTTCCAGACTCCCTCTGGTGGTAACAGGAGGTAGTGAGGCTGATTTGATCGGTGGAGATCTGCCACCTGAGAATAAGGATGACGATTGGACCTCAGGAGTCTCAGATTGGATTTAAGACAGCCGACGCCCTATTCAATTGCTGGTGATTCCTTCTGGCTTGTCAGCGCTTGGTTTTCAGCTCTGTTGCAGTCATCTAAAGCTAAGTTTATATGCTAATGTTCACACTTGATTTTGTTGGTCTATTCAGTTTTTTGTGTGGTCAGCCAGCCCCGGCTGGGGGCTGTGCTGAATTTCCACTCTTATTTATCAATATTTTGCCAATTTGCTTTTTGTCCCTTACTAGTTTGGTCTCTTTTTGCTCTGTCTCAGAATATTTCAGAGTGCTGATATAGTGGGAGAAGTCTAGTGACTTCAGGGTTAATTTTGCTATCAGAAGTGTTGGACATTATTTTTGTAGGGTTTTTTGCAGGTTGCAGACAGTGTCTTCCCTTTCCTTTCCTTTCTAGCTAGTTTGGGCCCCATCATTTGTTCAGCCTATTTTCCTGCCTGTGTTTGTGCCTTCATCTTGTTTCACCGTCAATACATGTGTGGGGGCTATCTATTCCTTTGGGGTCTGCTCTGGGGCAGTTAGTTTTCCCCTTTTCATGCTTCAGGCTTATTTAGTCCTCCGGCTGTGACGAAGCGTCTAGGAACATCGTAGGTACGCTCCACGGCTGCTGCTAGTTGTGTGGTAGGATCAGGGATCTGCAACCTGCATAGTTACCAACCTCTCTGGTTTTCTGTGACTTAGCTCGTTTTTCTCCTCGGTGACCCATTCATAACACGCATCTGTATTGGCTTATCATAGGTCATTGATCCTTCAATGCCCTCCCCCCCTATTTTACATAACGATAACACTTTTTTTAAGCATCCAAGCATGGGATTTTCAACAATCAGTCATCAGAAAGGATGTGGAAAAAAAAATGGAAAAGAAGTTAGATATTGTAGATAGGTTAGGGAATTTTTAATTTGAGTATATTAAAAAATGGTTTAAATTATGGCATTAAATAGACAGAGATTTGGAATGAAAATAACTTTCAACTTGAGACCACTGCTTTAACTAGAAAGCAGCAGCACTGGAGTTTGACAGAGAAAGGCACAGACACTTTGCTTTTCATTGTTCTCCTCAATCCTCATCCCCTTCCTTGTTGATACACCTCAATAGTTAACTGTAACCTGTTGCCTCAGTGACCTGGCAGTGCATCCTATTTTAACCAAGACTTGGATTTCAATAGTTTTTCAGAGTGAATGATCCACCTGTCTCCCCGCTATTCCCCAGCCTCCCCCCCCTATGCCAGGCCCTCCACTGGCTTCCTATTGCCCAGAGGCTACAATTCAAAACCCTAACTGTGACATACAAAGCCATCCACAGCCTGTCTCCTCCATTCATCTGTGACATGGTCTCTAGGTACCTACCCGCACGCAACCTTCGATCATCTCAAGATCTCCTTCTCTACTCCCCCCTTATCTCTTCTTCCCACAACCGCATACATGACTTCTCCCGTGCTTCCCCCATACTCTGGAACTCTCTGCCGCAACACATCAGACTCTCACCATCAACGGAAACCTTCAAGAACAATCTGAAGACCCACCTGTTCCGACAAGCCTACAGCCTGCAATGATCCTCGGTCTACTGAACCACCGCACGACCTGCTCTACCCTCTCCTACTGTATCCTCACCCATCCCTGTAGACTGTGAGCCCTCGCGGGCAGGGTCCCCTCTCCTTATGTACTTGTGTGTCCTTGTCTTACACATGTTTATTATACTTGTCTATATTTCCCCTTTTCACATGTAAAGCGCCATGGAATAAATGGCCCTATATAAATGCATAATAATAATAATAATAGTTCAGAAGTAAGCGGCAAGAGAAAAAGCATATTTTGCTGATAAAATATATAACAAAGTTTCTAATATTTGCTTGTAATATTGATTTATGCAAAGTTTACTAAAATAATAGTGTCCATTTAATAACTGTACAATGACAAGTTGTACAACTTTATATTCATTTAAATAACTGTATTTTTAAAGCGGTGCTGGAGCAGAGGGGTTTTGTAGAAGTGAATAATGGTTGTTTTATTATTGTAATAAATTTCTTGTTTTTTGCCAAGATTTTTTCTAAATCCCTGAAAACCCCTTCGTCCTTAGTTGCTATATTGTACCAAGCTATCAGGAGAGGAGAAAGGTTTGTGCTGCTGCCCGCATAGAAGTGCTTAAATTTGATACCAACATTGCAAACTCTCAATCAGGACTTGTGCAGATGACAGTAAAAATTGGACGAGTACCATGATTTTAATGGCTAGCACTCGTCTCCATGTTATCATATGGGGCTGTACACATGTCCGATTTTTTCCTTGCACTGTGTCCGATGTGTACTGAGCAGCTGATTCAGCTACATGACACACCCAGAATAATTGCGTTCATTATACCTGTGTGTTCATGTGGTTCCTCTCTGCATCTAAATGTGCTCGCAAACTGCTTTCAAACATTTAATTAATTTTCTTGTAGCAAGTGTTACTCAGGGTTCAAACGTCGAACCTCTAGCAGTGAACCTCAGGCTGCACTGTAATGTGTAAAAGAATGCCTAAAGATCTAAACAGTATTTTTCTTCTTTCCAGGAATTGAAAAAGCTAAATAATAAAAGTCAGAGATTGTTGACCAAACAGTTACTAAAAAATAATGATGCAGAACAATGAGTAATCTCATTTCTTTTATATACTAAAATAAACATCACAAATCTGTGTTTTTGGTGTTTTTTTTCTGGATTTACAGGAGAATATGCCACTTGTTTTATTCATGTATGCATCTGGTGAAATAAGAAGTGAACATGTCACCTCACTAGTAAATACAGAATATAAATATATTCTCCCAGTATTTCACAGGCTTGTCTAAATGTTGTTAATCAAACCTTAAATGTGCCTTGAACATGTTTTTTGTTCAGCAATGGAGTCTTGCATGGTGAGCGTACATACATGGAGGTTGAGTGCATTATTTATAGTTTTCTTTGAAACAATTGTACCTGCTGATTCCAGGTCTTTCTGTAGCTCTCCACAGGTGTTCAGGTGATGTTTGCTCTTGAACAACTCTTCTGTTAATTGTTTTTACTACTCTGTCTGAAATCTTGTGGGGAGCACCTGGTCATGGCCGGTTTGTGGTGATGTTCTTTCTACTTCTGGATTATGGCCCTAACAGTACTAACTGGAACCTTCAGTAGTTTAGAAATTCTTCTGTAGCCAATGTCATCAATATGTTTTGCAACAATATGGTTGACAATGTCTTGAGACAGCTCACTGTTTTTTTTCCCATCATAAGATGTTTCTTGTGTGTCACCAAATTGAGATTTTGGTTTTGGATTTTATCCTAAGTCATGTGACAAGGCTTGCTAGAGAGTCGATATTGACTTTTAGGATTGCTACTTCCAATAGACGACACTAGAGGTCTAGTGCATTTTCACTCTGAAAGACAATTTGCATATTTCCCAGAAGAGCATTGCAGCTTAAAAGTCTTCTCATCTTGGCATATCGGGCTTGACATGTCAATCTCTGCAAGGAGAAATGTTACGCCTTGGACCTTGGTAATGAAACCCCTTTTTATATGCCATCTGTTGAACCAGCTAACATTAATTTTCACTAAGTGGCAGGATTGCTTTCTAATTACTGATAGATGTCAGCTGGTGTAATGACTTTCCTTGGCTTTTTGCACCTCTCTTTCTTCATGTGTTCAATAGTTTTTCCACATGTCATTTCTCATTATTACACATAACTTAATTTATGGACATCTATAATTTGATTTCTTTGCCTGTGTGGATTGATGGGTTGTTACCGACATCTGATGAGAATTTCATGCTAATAGTACCTTAAGAAATATATTTACTTAGAAAATTCTTCACATGTTTACCATATATACTCAAGTATAAGTCGACTCGAGTATAAGCCAAGGCACCCAATTTTGCTACGAAAAACTGGGTAAGCTTATTGACTCGAGTATAAGCCTGTTATGCATTGTCCCCTCATCCCTGTATTGGTATGCGTGGCTCCCCCGTCCTGTCCTGGTGTGCATGGCTCCCCCATAGCTGTCCTGGTGTGCGTGGCTTCCCCATAGCTGTCCTGGTATGCATGGCTCCCCCATAGCTGTCCTGGTGTGCGTGGCTTCCCCCTTAGCTGTCGTGGTATCTGTGGCTTCCCCTGTAGCTGTCCTGGTATGCGTGGCTCCCCCATAGCTGTCCTGGTATGCGTGGCTTCCCCCGTAGCTGACCTGGTATGCGTGGCTTCCCCGTAGCTGTCCTGGTATGCGTGGCTCCCCATAGCTGTCCTGGTATGCGTGGCTTCCCCGTAGCTGTCCTGGTATGCGTGGCTCCCCATAGCTGTCCTGGTATGCATGGCTCCCCTGTTCTGTCCTGGAATGCATGGCTCCCCTGTTCTGTCCTGGTATGCATGCTTCCTACTGCAAAAAAACAAACAATCATCCTATTTATTCTCCTCCAGCGTACCCTTGCAGCACCTCGTTCCAGCTTCCAGCAGCTCTTCCTGTGTTGAGCGATCACGTGGCAAAGCTCATTAAGGTAATGAATATTCCCTCCATGCCTTTGGGAGGGGAGAAGCATGCATATTCATTAACTTAATGATGCGCGTACCACGTGATTGCTCAGCACAGGAAGTGCTGCTGGAAGCCAGCACCAACGAGATGCAGCGAGGGTGCCAGGACGAACAAGGTGCAGGGCACGCTGGAGGGTGAGTATGATGTCTTCTGGAAGCCTGTGACTGCGGCTGCAGCTGTCACTGTGCGCACTATAACAGAAATTAATATTCATTTCTCTTTAGCAGAGGCACAGTCTGTAGCCACAGCTGCCGGCTCCTGCCTCTGTCACCCACAGATCCGCCGCTTCCCCTCCCTCGCTGGCCCTCTGGGACAATTGACTTATGTATAAGCCAAGGGGGGCGTTTTCAGCACAAAAAAATGTGCCAAAAAACTTGGCTTATACACGAGTATATACGGTATTACTTATTTCACCCATTGCAGGCTTAATGTGTACCTTTATGCATAATTTGTACATGTACTGTATCTATTTACTACATATACAGTGGGTACGGAAAGTATTCAGACCCCTTAAAATTTTTCACTCTTTGTTTCATTGCAGCCAATTGGTAAATTCAAAAAAGTTATTTTTTTCTCATTAATGTACACTCTGCACCCGATCTTGAACTGAAAAAAAAAACAGAAATGTAGAAATTTTTTGCAAATTTATTAAAAAAGAAAAATTTAAATATCACAAGCCCATAAGTATTCAGACCCTTTGCTCAGTATTGAGTAGAAGCGCCCTTTTGAGCTAGTACAGCCATAAGTCTTCTTGGGAATGATGCAACAAGTTTTTCACACCTGGATTTGGGGATCCTCTGCCATTCTTCCTTGCAGATCCTCCCCAGTTCCATCAGGTTGGATGGTGAACATTGGTGGACAGCCATTTTCAGGTCTCTCCAGAGATGCTCAATTGGGTTTAGGTCAGAGCTCTGGCTGGGCCAGTCAAGAATGGTCACAGAGTTGTTCTGAAGCCACTCCTTTATTATTTTAGCTGTGTGCTTAGGGTCATTGTCTTGTTGGAAGATGAACCTTCAGCCAAGTCTGAGGTCCAGAGCACTCTGGAAGAAGTTTTCATCCAGGATATCACTTGGCCGCATTCATGTTTACTTCAATTGCAACCAGTCGTCCTGTCCCTGCAGCTGAAAATCACCCCCATAGCATGATGTTGCCACCACCATGGTTCACTGTTGGGATTGTATTGGGCAGGTGATGAGCAGTGCCTGGTTTTCTATACACATACTATTTAGAATTATCTCCAAAAAGGTCTATCTTCATCTCATATCTTATTTCTCATAGTCTGGGAGTCCTTCATGTGCTTTTTAGCAAACTCTATGCAGGTTTTCATATGTCTTGCACTGACGAGAGCCTTCCATTCAGCCACTCTGCCATAAAGGCCCAACTGGTGGAGGGATGCAGTGATAGTTGGCTTTTTGTAACTTTCTCCCATCTCCCTACTGCATCTTTGGAGCTCAGCCACAATGATCTTAGTGTTCTTCTTTACCTCTCTCACAAAGGCTCTTCTCCCACGATTGCTCAGTTTGGCTAGACAGCCAGGTCTAGGAAGACTTCTGGTGGTCCCAAACTTCTTCCATTTAAGGATTATGGAGGCCACTGTGCTCTTAGGAACCTTGAGTACTGTAAAAAAATTTTTGTAGCCTTGGCCAGGTGTGTGCCTTGCCACAGTTTTGTCTCTGAGCTCCTTGGCCAGTTCCTTTGACCTCATGATTCTCATTTGGTCTGACATGCACTGTGAGCTGTGAGACCTTATATAGACAGGTGTGTGCCTTTACAATTCAAGTCCTGTCAGTTTAATTTAACACAGCTGGACTCTGATGAAGGAGTAGAACCATCTCAAGTAAGATCACACGGAAATGGACAGCATGTGACATAAATATGAGGGTCTGAGCAAAGGGTCTGAATACTTATGGCCATGTGATATTTCAGTTTTTCTTTTCAATAAGTTTGCAAACATTTCTACATTTCTATTTTTTTCAGTCAAGATGGGGTACAGAGTATACATTAATGAGAAAAAAAATTAACTTTTTTGAATTTACTAAATGGCTGCAATGAAACAAAGAGTGAAAAACTTAAAGGGGTCTGATTACTTTCTGTACCCACTGTATGTGTGTGTAATGTGTATATACATAAGTTATGTGTATGTGTATGTATATATCTTATATGTTTGTGTATTTGTGGACTATGTACAGTGGCATGAAATAGTTTGGTCACTTCTGGTCAAAATTATTGTTATTCTGAACAGTTAAGAAAGTTGAAGATGAAATGATCTCTAAAAGAGCTCAAATTAAAGATGACACATTTCCTTTGCATTTTATGGAAAATATATGTACATTTTCATCTTTTACATTTTAAAAATTACAAAAAGGAAAATGGTCAGATGCAAAAGTTTGGGCACCCTGCATGGATAGTACTTTTAAACGTTTCTTGTGGTCAGTCTTTCAATTCGTGCTTGAGGGATTTTCATCAATTCTTCCTTGGAAAATTCTTCCATTTCTGTGACATTCCTGGGTCGTCTTGCATTCACTGCTATTTTCAAATCTAACCACAGATTTTCAATAATGTTCACATCATGGACTGTGAGGGCCATAGTAAAACCTATAGCTTGCGCCTTTTGAGGTGGGCTACTGTGGATTTTGACATGTGTTTTGTATTACCTATTTTTGGAAGCCATCCTCTTTTCAACTTCAACTTTTTTTTACAGATGGTGTATGTTAGCATCCAGAATTTGTTGACTTTTCACTGAATCCATTCTTCCCTCTTCCCGTGAATATTAACCGTGCCATTGGCTGCCACACCACTCCAAAGCATGATTGATCCACAACCCAGCCTTAATGGTTGCCGAGATGTTCTTTTCCTGAAATTTTGTGCCCTTTTTTCTCCACATATACCTTTGATCATTATGGCAAAAGAGTTCTATCTTAACCTCTTTGTTCGCCAGACTTGTTTCAAAAATGCATCAGGCTTGTTTAGATGTTCTTTTGCATACATCTGAAGCTGAATTTTATAATGAGGATGCAGGAGAGGTTTTCTTCTGATGATTTTTCCATGAAGGCAATGTTTAAGTGTTTCTCAACAGTAAAACAATGAACCACAACTCCAGAGTCTGCTAAATCTTTCTGAACGTCCTTTTCACTCAAGCAGGTGTCCTGAATTGCCTCTCCTGCAACCTTACCAGCAGCTCTTCCAGATCTTATCTTGACCTCCACTGTTCCTGTTAACTACAATTTCAAGTAATAAGTGCTGTACACCTTTTGGCTCCAATTAATGATTTATTTTACACTTTTGAGGGGGGAGGGGTTAAAAGTTTAACCCCTTCATGACGGAGCCCTTTTTTGTTTTTGTGTTTCTGTTTTTCACTCCCCTTCTTCCCAGAGCAATTACCTTTTATATTTTTCCATCAATATGGCCATGTGCAGGCTTGTTTTTTGGGGGACGAGTTATAATTTTGAATGACACCATTGGTTTTATGATGAGGACTTGAGGAGTACTAGAAAATGTGAAAAAAAAATCCAAGTGTGGTTAAATTGCAAAAAAAAGTGCAATCCCACACTTATTTTTTGTTTGGCATTTTTTACCAGGTTCACTAAATGCTAAAACTGACCTGCCATTATGATTCTCCAGGTCATTATGAGTTCATAGACATCAAACATGTCTAGGTTCTTTTTTATCTAAGTGGTGAAAAAAAATTCCAAACCGTAGCGTTTCCAAATTTGTTTTCTCGGGTTGTGTGAGTGCTTATTTTTTGCGTGCTGAGCTGACGTTTTTTTATGATACCATTTGGGTGCAGATACGATCTTTTCATCACATGTTATTGCATTTTAGTGCAATGTCGAGGTGACCACAAAAGCGTAATTCTGGCGTTTTGACTTTTTTTCTCGCTACGACGTTTAGTGATTGGGTTAATCCTTTTTTTATTTAATTCTAATTCTAATTCTAATTCTAAATGCGGCGATACCAAATATGTGTATGTTTGTTTTTTTACTGTTTTATTTTGAATGGGTGAAAGGGGGTAACTTGATTTTTTATATTTTTTAATTTTTAAATATTTTTAAAAACATTTTTTTTTACTTTTGGCATGCTTCAATAGTCTCCATGGGAGACTAAAAGCTGCCATAGTCCGATTGTCTCTGCTACATATAGGCGATGATCACATTGCCTATATGTAGCTGAATTACTCACTTGCTATAAGTGGGAAGTGCTCACAGCAAGCCGGCAGTGACAACCATAGAGGTCTCCAGGAGACCTCCGGTTGTCAGGCCAACCCACCGGTGACCCATGACGGAATCACCAGTAAGTGGATTTTCGTCCCGATGGCCAGAAGTGTGCATTAAATCCGACTGTCAGAATTTGACAGCGGCATTTAACGGATTAATAGCCACGGGTAAATCACGATGGGGATAAGCTAGAAGTCCCTCTTATATCCACTATGCTTACACCTTCCTGGCTGCGAAGGTTGGCACTCTAGGGGGTAAGGTTGTGGCACCCCTGCTCCTAGGGATAGCCACTGTCCGCAGCCAGGAAAGTGTAAGCAAAATGGTTGACTTCAAAATGACCACCATGGTCACCACCCATCTTGAAAAGTTTCCCCCCTCCTATATACTAATGTGCCACAAAAAGGAAGTTGCTATCACCAACCATTCCCATTTTATTTAGGTGTATTCATATAAATGGCTCACCCTGTATAATGCACCACAACTCCAGAGTCTGCTAAATTTTTCTGAAGGTCCTTTGCAGTCAAGTAGGGGTTCTGATTTGCCTCTCCAGCAATTCAATGAGCAGCTTTCCCAGACCTTATCTTGTGCTCGACTGTTCCTGTTAATTGCCATTTCTTAATTACATTTCGAACTGAGGAAACGGCAACTTAAAAATGCTTTGCTATTTTCTGGTAGGATTCTCCTGTTTTCACCTTTCTTATTTTTGGAGGGCTAGGCAGCTGTTTAGAAGAACCTATAGCTGTTTTTTCTTGACACAATATTAGAAGAGGCTGGGTTTTTAGAAAGCTGGGACATTTGCAACACCTGGCCTTTCCTAACAATGATAGTGAACAAGTCATAACCCTAACAGGTTAATTAAGGTCTGAAAACTTGGTCAAAGTTGTCTGAGCACACAAATCTGCAAGGGTGCTAAAAATTTAGCATTGGTCCATTTTCCAGTTTGCAATTTGCAGTTTGCAAGTGTATATTTTACACTTTAAAAATTGCAAACTGGAAAAAGGACCAATGCTAAATTTTTAGCACCCTTGCAGATTTGTGTGCTCAGACAACTTTGACCTAAAATGCAAAGGAATGTGTCAATTTTAACTTTAGGCCTTTTAGAGATCATTTCATCTTCAACTTGGTTAACTGGGTGCCCAAACTTTTACATGTCACTGCCACATGCTACATGCCACTGTAAGTTTCCCAGGAGTTTAGATCTGTAAAAATAAAGTAGTTGATATTTCACCTTCCTACATCCAATGAATGCTGCTCTGTGGTCTGTGCTGAGACAGCATGTGGAGATATCACCAAACCACCTACCAAAGGACCATTGCGTTTCTGTGATTGGTTGCAGCAGTCATTTAACTTCGGTAGCGGGTCATTGGATGTTTTTATGCCAAGGCACTGTTAATTGCAGCAAATCACAGGCTGCAGCAGTCTTGCAACTGGAAAAATGGTGATGTCTTCACTTCCTGTGCTTGGGCGCAGAATATGGACAGGTAGGTGCCTAAAGGGGTTATGAAAATGAGAAATTGTTAATTATGTTAGCCATTGAATCAACAGTACCGTATAGAAATAAGGGACGTTTTTGTTTAATTGGTAAAGTATGGAAACATTTCCAGGACAAACAGTTCAAAATTGGAGCTTGTGGCTGCAAATACTACAAAGGTCGCTTTAACATTAAAATTCGGTCTTCGAGTCCAGCACAGCACCCTGACCTGTGAGATGATGACGAGGAATCCCAGGATAAGCCTGATAACAAGGAAGGTGGTTGTCTGCCAGTTCTTACTACATTTGGTGAAAGTACAATTTAAGAAAAAACCTTTTGTATAAGCACAAGTGTACTTCCAAGAAAATGCCATTGTTGAAATACAATATCATGTTTTAATGTCTTTCTACTTTGGCAAGATAACAAAACATTAGTTGTTAAAGCCATGAATTAGAAGTTGAAGTCAGTTCGCTAAGGGAAAGTTTTCAGACAACTCCTGCAGAATATCAGGTGTTTCATGAATTATTTCACTGAACAAACTAGAAATCTCCCAGGAATATATCACTGCTTGGTGACAGACAATAATAATACAATATTTTAAAAACCGCTTTGACAATACATCTGCAAAGGCTTTAATATCTCATTGGGGGAGATTTTGTAAAAATAAAATGACCCACATTTCTGGCTCAATTTGTGCCACAAAATCTGTCTTATATGACCTTTACTGCATTAATGTGTTTTAGACAATTTCTACACTTTTTGCGACAAGGTGGTTTGCTAAAAACAACTCCCTGTGCCAAAAAATGAGCCAAATTTTTGTGCAAATTTCTGGCCCAAACTAAGCCAACTACGGTAATAAGTGGTATAAACCTTTTGATTTCAATTAGTGATTTCTTTTACACATTTTGGGGTAGGGGATTAAAAGTTTAGTATTGAGGCACTTTTATTTTTGCGCCTTATTCATTCACTTTTAAGTTAATTTTCCGCTTGTTTTTTCAGTCCCCATCATATTTTGGGTTTGCTTAATGATGTCTGTGTGGATTTAGTTAGCCAGATGTTAATTCAAAATGTGTGACTCTTCAAAATGTTGCTAATTTTTGTGCAATTTTGTGCAGTTTGAGGCTAATGTGAGAAAAATGGCTTAAAAAAATGAAATTACTGAATTGAGCCATAGGCTAGACATTCTAAAGATGCACCAAGTTTATTAAACAGTATGAGCAACTATGATAAATTTGATACATTTTAAGATATTCTAGTTTAAGTCTCACTGTGTAAAAGTTAGGCAGTACTGATAAGCATGGACAATTGTATTCTTGCTTATTGGTTTTAAAATTTTGATTTCATATTTTATTTATCCATATTGCTAAATAAAGACAAGTCCCTTAAAGAGGAATTTCACTTTTAATAAATAACTGAAATTGATGTCATGGTCCAGTCCGGAGTTTATTTTATGCAGCCTTCACTCTGGACTGGTTGTGCGGGGGTTAATCTCCTCAGCCTCCTTCTGGAGCTAGCGGGACTATTTCAGTCTCTCACAGCCTGCTGACCAGTGTTATTGATAGCTCAAGCTTCCAGTTTAGAGCCTCTGACCCTTGTACCTTGGAGATCCTCCTGCCTTTGACTGGTATCCACATGTATGACCTGGACTGATCTCTGACCCCATCTCTTGGTATTCGTCTTTGCTGCTACGTTCCCTCTCTGGCATTTGACTCTCCGGCTTGTACCCCGACCACGTACAATATTTCGTCTCACGTTTTTGGACACTGTGCTCATGTTTTGGCTCTCTGACCCTCGGCTTGGTATTTTGACTACGTGTATTGCTGCTCCTTCTGGTACATCTGCTCCTGATAGTTTCTGACTCGGTTCATCTGACCATTCTCTCTTGTTACCTGTCACACCTGTGCTGTTGCTCAGTGTTGCTGCTCTAGTGTGTAACCTCTCTTCCCTCACCAGCTCCCCCTGGTGGAGGTTTTTAAATACAATTGATCAATGCAACTCAAAAAAATTTCTGAATTCTTTTTTTTCTGTCTACACGTCCTATCGTTACTCTTATACAGTGGCATGTAAAAGTTTGGGCACCCCTGGTCAAAATTATTGTTATTCTGAACAGTTAAAGAGGTTATCCACTACTTTTCCATTGATGGCCTGTCCTTAGGATACATCAATAATGTCTAATAGGCTGGGGACCAACACCCGACACACCCGCCAAACAGCTGTTATCGGTGTGGCGGTGGCAGTTGACGGCTGGAAATACTTGCTAGCGGAGCTGGCTGTCTACTTGTAGTGGCTGCCACAGGGTCCTAGATATCTGCTTCTTATTCAAATCAATAGGAAGCGTATGTGTAGTACCCAGCAGCAGCCACTACAAGTAGGCGGCCAGGTTCGCAAGATCATTGTGGCCAAAGAGTCATATTTTATTCTCATTGGTCCACAGGACTTGTTTCCAAAATGCATTAGGCTTTTTTAGATGTTCTTTTATATACTTCAGAAACTGAATTTTATGATGAGGATGCAGGAGAGGTTTTCTTCTGATGACTCTTCCATGAAGGCCATTTTTGTTCAGGTGTCTCTGAACAGTAGAACAATATACCACAACTCCAAAGTCTGCTAAATCTTTCTGAAGGTCTTTTGCAGTCAAGCGAGGGTTCTGATTTGCCTCTCTAGCATTGCTGCGAGCATTCTTCCAGACCTTATCTTGACCTACACTGTTCCTATTAACTGCCATTTCTTAATTACATTTTGAACTGATGAAAGGACATCTTGAAAACGCTTTACTATCACCTTGCAGCTTTCTCCTGCTTTGTGGGCCTCCACCATTTTCATTTTCAGAGTGGTAGGCTGGTACTTAGAAGAACCCATGGCTGCTGTTTTTTGGCACATTATAGCAGGCTGAGTTTTTATAAAGCTGGGAAATTTGTATCACTTGACCTTTCCTAACGATGATATTGAATAAGCCATAACCTTAACATGCCAGTTAAGGTCTGAAAAGTTGGTCAGAGTTATTTGAGCACACACATCTCCAAGTGTGCCCAAACTTTTGCTTTGGCCCATTTTCAAAGGAAATGTGTCATCTTTAACTTTAGGCCTTTTAGAAACTTTTACATGCCATTATAAATCGCCATCGTAACAGACAACAAACAAACCCTATGTTGTTGGTTCCTGCAGTTATACTCACTTCCAAATACTCCCTACTTCTTCTGAATTCTGCATATTAGCAAAAATAGAGATGGATGGTTGTGTGACACCACTTTTAACCTAATGTATTTTTTTATTTTGGATCAGTATCTCAATTTACTGGAGTGGCCTAAAATATTTTTAAACTGACCAAAGAGCAAGTGATTCACTCAAATAAAAAAAAAGTACTTGTGTTGGAAACTGCCACGAGTGATTAATAGCTGTCCTCCAGTATTGATGTTCCAACTATCTTTAGATGCAGCCACTCAGAGGTCATGTGCTATATGGGCAACCATCACTGCTAAGACCAGTGACTGACTGTAGGAATCACATAAGGGTAGTCCAAACTTCATCACTGAAGGACAGCTATGTGTCATGATCCAGGTGGGATCTGACAGAGTAAATGCACAAAGTAACCTTTGTTTTTCCTTTGGCTGTGTGCCAAAGGTGGTTTTGCCCCCGGTGGCCATTAGGGTCATTGCACTGTGGTGATTTCAGTTAGTTTTCCCCCCGGTGGCCATTAGGGTCATTGCACTCTGGTTACCTTAGTTTGTGCACGTGGTTATGCAACAGGTGTGATGGCTCTGTAAAAGAGTGTCAGGTGTGTTAACCACTGTTCGTGATATTGTGAGTTCTTCAGTTACAAGCAAGCCTGGGTGAAGGATGGAGCTGAAGGAGAGTCCCGGGCAGCTCAGAGAGTGTCCTAGAGTTGCAGCTATGGTGTCTGCAAGGAGGGCTGGCATGGATTGGTGGAGTCACAGCGATAGTGTCAGCAAGGAGTGCCTGCATGGCTTGGTGGAGTGGTAGCTATTGTGTAGAGCTGCACTCTTGATGCTGGACTTGGTTGCTGAAAGGCTGGACTCAAAATGCTGGACTTATTGGCAGAAAAGCTGGGCTCATTTGCTGGACTTTGTCTCTGGACAGCTGCATGGAGGTGGTGGACTCTGGTTACTCCAAGGCTGCACGATGGTGTTGGATCCGGTGGGAGGAAAAGATGCACGCAGGTGGTGAGCTCTGTTGCTAGGAGCGTAAGCAACAGAGCAAAGCTAAGTGATGTTTCCCCTGTTTTGTCACTTTTCCTTATGTGTGTTTAGTGCAGTGGTGGAATTAGTTTCCGCACCGACCAATTCTCTAGTGAGGGTTTAGGTGCAGGGCGAGCTAGAGTTAAAAGGTATCCTGAGCGGCGCCCGGTGCGGAACCAGCCTAGGGAACGTTAGGAGTGTAGAGACACTGACTCAGGGGAGGGCAGGAGGTCTCCACGTCCCCCGTTCCCTATCGCAGGGCCACCATTGTTATTGTTACCCAGGTTTTCCCTATTCCCTTGTCTTATTGTATTAGTTACCGGCCTGCGGGCCGCGTCACATAGGACAATTACACATGCCGTGTCCTGTTGTATCAGTTACTGGCCTGCTGGCCATGTCACTCAGGACGGGGCACGTGACACTATGAATGATTGTCAGTACAAATGGATTGTCAAGCAATTTACTAAGTGAATATAAGTCCTTATGTTATCAAATGCCTTCCTTTTAAACTTGGAAAATCTCTTTAAATCCCCACTTGAGTTTTTTTTTATTTCACCTATAGACTAGTATTACACCAGCTGCTGTATTCTCCTGTTATTGGTGTCACTCCGATCCATTTTGTGCAGTTTGTGACATGCCTGATCATTCCACTGTTTGCTTGCTTAGCCGAAATCCACAACTCAGTATTAATGTTTAGCTTCACCTGGTAAGGAGGAGCTTCTGTGCCTTGGGTACAGATAGGCACAAGGACTTGGCATACTCATGGCACATTGGCTCAGTGATTAGCACTGCAGTCTTGCAGCGCTGAGGTTTTGGGTTCAAATCGCACCAAGGAAAATATCTGCAAGGAGTTTGCATGTTCTCCCCGTGTTTGCGTGGGTTTCGTCCAGGTTCTCCGTTTTTTTCCCACATTCCAAAGACATACTGACAGGGATTCTAGATTGTGAGCCCCATCTGAGACAGTGCCAATAATATCTGTAAAGCACTGTGGAATTAATGGCGCTATACAAAATGAGTAAAATAAATAAATCTTAAAGGAAGCAAAATGGATGCAGTGGAAGTCAGCAGGGATGGACGCAAGTTAAAGGACAGTGTGTACAGAAGGTGGAGTAGACCAAATGAAAGTCTTGAGACTCAATCCTAAAATACAGCTGTGTGTCCTACTTGGCCTTAAATATGATTAGGAGATGACATCACTGATCCATGCAGGACAACATGCAAAACATGATGTGGAGCACAACAGAGGCAGCAGACTAAGGTGAAGGAACCAGAGTCCGGGATACCCGGGACAGGTGTGTAACGGTAAGTTTGTGAGAGTCAGAATGAGGCTTTCATACAGTTCCATTTAGAGCTTATGACCGTTACCTCTGACTTACGGTCAATCAGAAGTTGCAGTCACAAGATGGCAGAGCAGGACTGGAGAAGCCCTGGGATAAACAGAAGCCAGTGCATGTTAAGTATATTACTAGGGGTATGGATCATGGATTAGTGATACCACGTCAGTGCTGAAATAAAACGCTGGAGTGGTGCTTTAAACTTTACTACATATTAAATTGTACAGTGAGAAATAACTAGTCTACATAGTCACAAAAGCTTGTTTTGCCTCAGTCATAAAAGATTTGTTACAGAACTCTGCATAGGAATACGTGGATTTCGACCGCGCTGCCCAAATGATGAAATTCCAGAAGGTTATTAAAGTTTCACAGTGGTTTATTCTATGTGTTTCAAGTTTTTTTGCAACCTCTTCTTCAGGAAATACTATCATACCATACCAGGTGGTTTTTCCTGAAGAAGAGGTTGCAAAAAACCTTGAAACGCGTAGAATAAACCACTGTCAAACTTTAATAACCTTCTGGAATTTCATCATTTGGGCAGCACGGACAAAATCCACATATTCCTTTGCAGACTTCTGTTTCAGGTAGTCAGTGTCACGATGACCCGTCCTGTGTGACGCGACCCGCAGGACGGTAACTGAAACAACAAGACGCGGCACGTGAAATTGTCCTGTGTGACACGGCCCGCAGGCCGGTAACTAACCCAACAAGACACGGGGAAAAGGGAAACAGTTACAACGGTGGGCCCTGTGATAGGGAACGGGGACATGGAGACCTCCCGCACTCCCCTGAGTCAATGTCCCTAACATTCCTAACGTTCCCTATGCTGGTTCCGCACCGGCCGCCGATCAGGATACCTGTTGCCCTAGCACACCCTACACCTATCCCTTACTAGGGAGCTGGGTGGCACAGGCACTGGCCCCACCGCTGTACTAATACACACTAAGGAAAAACACAAACAGGGAAACACCACTTAGCTTTACTCTGTTACTCTTGCTCGCGGCAACAGAGTCCACCACCAGAATGCAGCTTTCCTCCTGAATGGCTGCCACCAAGCTCTGTCAGAGTTGCCAGAAAATGCCCTATGATTCCTTCCACACCAGCGCTCAGACAGTGCTGCAAGAAACGCTCTCCAGCTCCTTCCTCCACCAAGGATGGTTGAAATGAACACTATCACCAACACTGATTGCAACACCTGAGAACTCTTTTATAGCAGAGCCAGAGCAATCACACCTGCATTATAATCATGTGCACTTAACTAAAGAAACCAGAGTGCAATGACGCTCACCACCACCGGCGGCAAACTTAGCACAAAAGACACCACTGTGTAGTAATCCTAATGGCCACCGGGGGCAAAAACCCAAACTTAAGCACAGCTTAAGGAAAAAAAAAGGTTACTTGTGACCGACTTGTGGATCTGCAGCAGCCCTTATCTATACGTGCCTTGAATACCTGCTACCAGGTGAGCAGTTTTTTGTCTAACCGCTTACTTTATTTGTGGGATAAGACCCTATATTGCGCTTGTGTCTCCCTCTTTCCTCACAATAATAAAAGATTTGTTGAAATGTGATGGCGTGGAAAAGGTTACACTCGCTTTTTGAAAGCTTTGATGCTATTTGATGAATACACATAAGTGGTCAGTCTTCTGAAGAGAGAGGAAATCTATATATATAAAATTGAATATATATGTGTACAGTATGTATGTGTGTATCACCAACCAATCACGAACATCTTTTATTTCACCAGAGCTGTTTAAAAGAAGCTGAGTTGTGATTGGTTGCTATGAGCAACAGATTTTCCACTCCACGACAACACCTCAGCAGACACTGACCGGGTGGGAGAAATCTAGCATCCCCGGAAACATAAGCTCTAGCCATTGTCTGCCCCCCAGAAAGAAGCAGAGAGCACATGACAGAAATGAATCACCCCCTCCCTGCCCATATACCCATCACACGTCCTCCATCCCATAGGCACATCTTAAAGGGATCTCCGGTATGGATGTTAGGGCAAATCCCTCAGCGCTCTGACTCTGACCCCAGGCTGCTATTAAAGGGATCATTGGTATGGAAGTCAGGGCAAATCCATCCAGCACTTTGGTTTTGACCCCAGGCCTCTCTTAAAGGGATCCCCAGTATGGAGGTTAGGACCGTTCCACTCAGCGCTGTGGTTCTGACCACAGGGTCTCTTAAAGGGATCATTGGTATGGAAATTAGAGCAATTCCACTAAGCACTCTAGTTCTGACCCCAGGCCTCTCTTAAAGGGATCCCCGGTATGGAAGTTAGGACCGTTCCACTCAGCTATGTGGTTCTGAATCCCAGGTTCAGGGATCATTGGTATGGAAGTTAGGGCAATTCCATTAAGTGCTCTGCTTCTGACCCCAGAACCCTCTTAAAGGGTTCCCCGGTACGGAAGTGAGGGCAACTCCCTCAATGCTCTGATTCTGACCGCAGGCTTCTATTAAAGGGATCATTGCTATGGAAGTCAGGGCAAATCCATTCAGTGCTTTGGTTCTGACAAGAGGCCTCTCTTAAAGAATCCCCAGTATGGAAGTTAGAGCAATTCCACTCAGCGTTCTGGTTCTGACCCCAGGCTCTCTTAAAGGGATCTCCTGTCTGGAAGTTAGGGCAAATCCCACAGCGCTCTGATTCTGACCCCAGGCTTCTATTAATGGGATCATTGGTATGGAAGTCAGGGCAAATCCACTCAGCACTCTGGTTCTGATCCCAGGCTCTCTTAAAGGGATCTCCGGTATGGAAGTTAGGGCAATTCCACTCAGTGCTCTTTTTCTGACCCCAGTCTCTCTTAAAGGGATCCCGGCATGGAAGTAAGGGCAAATCCAAACTGCACTTTGGTACGGACCCCAGGCCTCTCTTAAAGGGATCTCCGGTATGGAAGTTAGGGTAAATCCCTCAGCGCTCTGATTCTCACCCCAGGCTTCTATTAAAGGGATCATTGGTATGGAAGTCAGGGCAAATCCACTCATCACTCTGGTTCTGATGCCAGGCCTCTCTTAAAGGAATCACTGGTATGGAAGTTAGGACCGTTCCACTCAGCGCTCTGTTCTGACCTCAGGCTGACGGGATGATGTGGGATATTAGGGGTAGTAGTCCTGTGGCTCTGGCTGATGGGATGATGTGCTATATTAGGGGTAGTAGTCCGGTGGCTCTGAAGGAATGATGTGGGATATTAGGGGTAGTAGTCCGGCGGCTCTGACGGGATGATGTGGGATATTAGTGGTAGTAGTCTGGCGGCTGTGACAGGATGATGTGGGATATTAGGGGTAATTGTCCGGTTGCTCTGGCTGACGGGATATGGGATTTTAGGGGTAGTAGTCCGGTGGCTTTGACGGGATGATGTGGGACATAAGGGGTAGTAGTCCAGTGGCTCTGATGGGATGATGTGGGATATTAGGGGTAGTAGCCCGGTGGCTCTAGCTGATGGGAGGATGTGGGATATTAGGGGTAGTAGTCCGGTGGCTCTGGCTGACTGGATGATGTGGGATATTAGGGGTAGTAGTCTGGTATCTCTGGCTGACGGGATGATGTGGGATATTATAGTGAATGTGGCTATGCGGAGTGAGCGGGGCTCTACACTCAGCTTTATATATTCAGTATAGATATAATCATTATAATTTGTTATAACTATCCGTAGTTAGTTACTATGACTGGGCAATGTCGGGCTCTTCAGCTAGTTAACTATAAAAACAAACAGAATGGAATAACTGTTTTTAGGTTCACCAACAGTCGGTTTACACTCACCATTATTTCCAAAGCACTCAAAAATGTATGTTAAAAGGAGCGTCTCACATTGGATAGCATTATTTACCTACAGATAACTGCTTCACAAATGTGCTTGGTTACAGTTCTGAAAGTGGGTTGTCAACCTAAGTGCCGGAGCGTGCTTACAGCTCCCTTTCACAATGATGTGAGCTGTGACTATAGCAGTGTCGGTGTGTCTCTATGCCTAAAAGCTGGCAGTTCCCATGAGGAACAAAACTCAACTTCTCCAGGTAATTGCACTTTCAGTACAATAACACCTTCCTAACCTTATTAACCTGCAAATTAAGAGATCAAACAAAGAAAAAGAAACAACGAGGTGCAATTTATTGAACATGGGTGGAGTACTCGGTGCTGCATTTTCTGTTTATGATCAAAGGCCATCAGAGGAGGGTCTTGTGCGGTTGTGTTCAGCTTTATAGACCCTTGAGTGGGAGGAGAGACAACTCGAAGTTCAATGGAAAGAGAAAGGTGGCATTCACTCAATAAAAAATACTTTCTGTAGAAGCATCTGCAAACGTGAAACGGTCATTGTCTAACTAGCCGCAGCCGCTCTTCCTCTCCAGGCCTACATGTTTTAAAGGACTTTAATTAAGAAGGTATTTTTTATTTTCTCTCTCTATTAACCTGAAAGCCAACCTTATATCTGCAGGTAAATAGCATTATCCAGCAAGGCAGATTACCTTAAAAAAAAATTAAATACAATATTTTGATGTGTAATTCACACTACAATTGGTCTAAACCAGTGGTTCCCAAACTCCAGTCCTCGTGGACCCCAACAGGTCATGTTTTCAGGATTTCCATAGTGTTACACATGTGAGAGAATTCCTGATGCCTTGATGATACTTCCATCACCTGTGAAATACTAAGGAAATCCTGAAAAGATGACATGTTGGGGGCCGTGAGGACTGGAGTTTGGGAAACACTGGTCTAAACAGTTAAATGCTAGTACTCTTAAGCAAACTGGAGATTGTGAGGTCACCTTGTAATCTTGTTGGCGCAGACATAAGTCACTATTATCAAGAACATAGAGAACAAAATGCCAACTAAAACACAACCATAGAATATTAATTGGTCCGCTCTATCTGCTATTGTTCTTATCCCATATCTTTCTTCTTTAATGCACAACATCAATATACTTCATAGTACTGGATTCTTAGAAAATGTTGCACTAAACATTACATACATTTTATTCCCAATTTCTTACCATTCTCTATTTATTAATTATCTGGATTTACTTAAAACAGAGACAATATTCATTTTACATATGGAGATGAGCAAAAAGCTGACTTCACATCACCCTGGTCTAGCATTCACTTTTTACAATTATTTTTTATTAGGTTTAACAGTAACAAAATAGATCTTCAAACATAACAATTAATAACTATTAATAATAATTTGTATCTATAAAATAACAGGGTTGGAAGGGTAGCAAAAAGAAGTCTAAGTTGTTGGGTTAAAGGTATGAACAAAATAACAGGGTTGGGGAAGGCGGAAAGGGGGAAGAAAACAGGAAAACAGATAAAGAGGGGAAAAAGAAAAGGGAAAAAAATCACACCACGCCCCCGAAAGAAGGTGGCGGCAAAATGCGCGTCAGGGTGAGGGAATGCCTGGAGCACTCCGATGGTGGCTTATTCCTTCCACAGGTAATACACCCTTAGACTATGTGCCCACGTAGCGTTTTATTCCGGACACTAAAAACCGGACTCCTTCCCAGAAATCACGCGTTTTTTTTCCGTGCGATTATGTTCGCGATTTTGCCGCGATTTTCGCGTGCGATATTCAAGCACTTTCCAAGCGATTTGAAAGCATCGCTTGGAAAGTGATTGACAGGTTGGTCACACTCGTCAAACATAGTGTTTGACGAGTGTGAGCAGCTTTTTACTATTGAGGCCGCCTATGCGACTTCAATAGTAAAAGAATGTTAAAATGCTAAAAAAAAATAAAAAAATCGGGTATATTTACCTTCCGGCGTCCCGCGCTGCATTCCCGGACCTCAGCGTTCCCAGTAATGCCTTGCGAGACCTGTGATGACGTTGGTCTCGTGTTACTATAGCGATCTTGCGAGACCACGTCATCACAGGACCTTGCTGCAAGGCATTACTGGGAACGCTTAGGCCGGGAATGCAGCGCGGGACGCTGGAAGGTAAATATACCCCGATTTTTTATTCTTTTTTTTAAAAGGGGTATGGTACCCAGGGCCTGGAGGACAGTCTCCTCTCCTCCACACCGTGGGTACCAACCGCACATGAGACGCTTAACTTCCCGCATGGTGGGCATAGCCACATGTGGGAAGTAAGCGATTCTCATGCATTCCTATGGGTGCGGAATCGCGATAATTCTTTGCGATTCCGCACAAAAGAATGACCATGCTGCAATTTTTTCCGCGATGCAATTCCGCTGCGGAAAAAAGCGCAGCATTAGCACAGCATGTGCGGAATGCCATAGGAATGCATGGGGGGCGTTCTTACACGATTTTTAAACGTTTTCGCAGCGTTTTTGTGCTGAAAATAGCGGCAAAAACGCTTAAAAATCGCTACGTGGGCACACAGCCTTACTGTAATTTTAATCTGGCTGGGCACATGGTTTGTTATGGCTGTCAGTGGCACCTCGGTCTGATGCAACCAGCCCTTATTTATTTCAATTAGATGGATTACACATATTGAATTGATACCTACTAATATGGTACAGTGCCTGATTTCTGGTCTGTTTATATATTTTTGTATCCTGTATTTTGCCGCCAAGTTAGTTATATTGGGAGGTGGTGTCTGAATACTATTATTATACACACGTGGTCAAAATTGTTGGTACCCCTCGTTTAATGACAGAAAAACTCACAATGGTGACAGTAATACCGTATTTTTCGGATTATAGGATGCTCCGGATTATAAGATGCACCCCAAATTTTGAGGAGAGAAATAGGTAATTTTTTTTAATAAAATAGTGGTGCTTCTTATAATCGATGCATCTTATTGCTTACCAGGGGTGGTGGCTGCGGTGAAGCGGGATCCCAGGGTCGATGCTGGAGGAGGCAGGATGGCCGATGCTGCAGGCCGCATGCTGGGATGAGGGAGAGTTCCAATGTGTGGCTTGACTCTGCTGGAGTCCTGTGCTTCTGCGGGTGTCCGGTGCTGCTGCAGGGGCTCTGCTGGTCTTTTGTGAAAGGCCAGAGCCCCTAAAGTTCCATGGTTTCCTATGCGGTGGACGCTGGGAAAATGGCCGGGGGCGGCACATGAGCAGATGGAGATCTCGGCACCAAGATCTTGGGAGATGAGATCTTGAAGGGGGGTGGTAGAGGCATGTGATGTTTTATCGGATAGCACTCGACCCAGTGTTATTCTATGGGGCAGAGCAGTTCAGCAATTATTTTCTCATGTTGAATTGACATGAGAGAACAATGGCAGCATGATGTGACAGGCTGTGAGACTCAGCTTACTCGCACCCATACAAGCCTATGGGTCTGAGTGAAGCATCACACTGCACTCAGATGTCACCCCACTGTAGTCTATTTCCGTCTCCTCCTCTACTGTGTTGGGATTCTCTCATGCCAAAGCGTCGGATTACAGACACTCGGCTTACGCTCGCAGCAGAACAGGAGCCGAGTGTCATTACCACATCGCATCAGATGTGATGCACTAGCATTACTCCAGCCTTAGGCTGTGTGTTCACAATGAGATTTTGGTGAGTTTTTGACGCTACATAAAAGACGCAGCATCTTACAGTCCAGTAGTGTGGATGTGATTTATAAAAATCTTCTGCCCTCTGGGCTTTTTTTTATGCAGTGTAAACTGACCTGTGGTACATGTTTCAAATTCACAATATATCAATTTTTCTTGCAGATATGCTAAGTTTTCTGTCCACATTTTTCCCATTGAAGCAAAATATAGGTAATGTGGCTACGTTGGAACAATTTCCCAGGATCAATAACTCTGTATCATGGGATACTATAAAACCTAAGAGGTAAAATAATTCAAACATCAATGGAATATGTACAGGTGCATCTTACAAAATTAGAATATAATCAAAAAGGTAACTTTTTTCAGTTCTTCAATACAAGAAAGTGAAACTCATATATTATATAGAGTCATTACAAACAGAGTGATCTATTTCAAGTGTTTATTTCTGTTAATGTTGATGATTATGGCTTACAGCCAATAAAAACCCCAAAGTCATTATCTCAGTAAATTAGAATACTTTATAACACCAGCTTGAAAAAATGATTTTAAAATCCGAAATGTTGGCCTACTGAAATGTATGTTCAGTAAATGCACTCAATACTTGGTCGGGTCATCTTTTGCGTCAGTTACTACATCAATGCGGCGTGGCATGGAGGCGATCAGCCTGTTGCACTGCTGAGGTGTTATGGAAGCCCAGGTTGCTGTGATAGCAGCCTTCAGCTCGTCTGCATTGTTGGGTCTGGTGTCTCTCATCTTCCTCTTGACAATACCCCATAGATACTCTATGGGGTTAAGGTCAGGCAAGGTTGCTGGCTAATCAAGCACAGTGATACTGTAGTTATTAAACCAGGAATTGGTTCTTTTGGCAGTGTGGACAGGGGCCAATTCCTGCTGGAGAATGAAATTTCCATCTCCAAAAAGCTTGTCGGCAGAGGGAAGCAAGAAAATTTCCTGGTAGACGGCTGTGCTGACTTTGGTCTTGATAAAACACAGTGGACCTACACCAGCAGATGACTTGGCTCCCCAAACCATCACTGACTGTGGAAACTTCACACTAAGCCTCAAGCAACTTGGATTGTGTGCCTCTCCACTCTTCCTCCAGACTTTGGGACCTTGATTTCCAAGGTCTAGTGTGAAGTATCCACAATCAATGATGGTTTCGAGAGCCATGTCATCTGCTGGTGTAGGTCCAGAGGAGGCATTGTTTTTATAAAGCTGTGAAATTTGCATCACATGGCCTTTCCTAACAATGATAGTGAGCAAGCCAAAACCTTAACAGGCTAATTAAGGTCTGAAACCTTGGCGAAAGTTATCTGAGCACACAAATACAAGGGTGCCCAAACTTTTACATTGATCCATTTTCCTTTTTGTAATTTCTAAAATGTAAACAATTGCAATATATATATTTTTGGCCTAAAATGCAAAGG
This sequence comes from Dendrobates tinctorius, assembly GCF_039654945.1. Taxonomy (NCBI): domain Eukaryota; kingdom Metazoa; phylum Chordata; class Amphibia; order Anura; family Dendrobatidae; genus Dendrobates; species Dendrobates tinctorius. The sequence goes on along the minus strand of NW_027361836.1, from coordinate 488,485 downwards.
AAATGTGTCATCTTTAACTTTAGCCCTTTTAGAGCTCTTTTCATCTTCAACTTGTTTAACTGTTCACAATAACAATAATTTTAACCAGGGGTGTCCAAACTTTTACATGCCACTCTTATTAGCGTGGACTAGAAAAAATGAAATGGCTGAGACATCATCTTTAACTTGGTTGATTCCTGTATGAGCGCGTGATGAGACTTCCATAGGTGAGGCGTTAGTTGGTGCAGTGAATCTTAGCAGGTCGAAAAGGCGTCTCCCGATCTCAAACTAAATAGATCTGAGGTAGGCTAAGTTCAGACGAATGCTGAGCTTTATAGATCATTCACGTCTGCAGTTTAGATGGGCTCCATGTTCTCTTCCGCATTGTGGACCGCTACAGAAGATGCCTACTAAATTGGACCTGACTAGTGCATGCTACCATTTTTTCCATGTGGACACATCGGCATGGTACATTGCTCTTGTGTGCTAACACATACGCTACTATTGGTCCATATGATGACATAGTGTGGTCTGTGGTGCACATGGACCAAAAATATGTTTGTGAGCATACGCAATTAGGAGACATGTAGGAAGTATGTTAGGGTGTTCCCAGCAAAGAGCAAACAGATAAACGGCATATTAGGGCACACAAATCACCACATTAACAGACGGAGCTATTTATCTGAAGTATTGCGGTATATATTTCAGTCAAAAAACGGAGGTGCTTGCATGAAAAAACATGAATATTTCAATGTGAAGCGAAAAAAGGATAAATATGAGGCACTCACCGATATAGCTGAATAACTGTGCGTCTTTATTGCACATAAATTCCAACAATAGATATGTGGACATGCAGGACGTTAGAGGAATGCTAGGGGAGGGAGGTGCCGGACAACGGACGTTTCGCGATTACTCGTACCCGTAGAAGAATATCATGAAAGTGTTAGATCACTCGCATGAGAGACATCACTGGTACCTGCCAATGGACCCCACTGACGACAATACAATGTGTTTGTCAGATCTCTGCCATGGTGTTTGTCATTTTGTTAGACAAAATAGCGCTCCATGCATGGTATTTTTTGGCAGAAGCTACAATAGAGGCTCTTAATGAAACTTTTGATGCAGATGTGAGCAAATCCTCCAGTTTACTCATTATCTGGAGAATCCCAGCATCATTTCTTGGAATTTATTTTCTCTTGAACATGTATTAGTTTTGTATTAAACAGTAAGGTTAAAAGTTTAAAATATTATATCACTTCAGTGATGGGGTTTCAGGTAACATTGTACCTGATGTTTGGGGCAGAAGCGATGATTTATAACCCATTACGTTTTGTTGCCACATTGTTTTTTATGTTGTCAAGTAAATCTCATTTGCTGTGTATTTTTTACAGCTCTGACAGTTCATTATTTGTAATGCTAATTTGAGAATTGCTGCCACATTTTCAGGTACTCTGAAAGTCACATATGGAAATCTCAAACTCAATCTCATTCCAATTCTCAAGGCAGACAAAAATCATAACATGTCATGACATCTTTCATTGTATCCTATGGGCAGTTGGTGAAAAAATTCATTCGCTGGTTGCATTGTCTGTTAGGCGTCGGGTTCCTGCAGCTGCACAGCGGTAATCCAGAGCCTTGCATGCAGCGGTCTCCCATTCTTCACTGACCGCTCAGGAACTTGCACAGCAATCTCGGCGTCCCAGATGCTCTGCTCAGACCAGCTCTGTAGGACTGATTGTTGCTGCCACCTCTGGGTCAGCAATAGCAGCGCAGGCTGTCCGCAGCAAGCCACCCTAGAGGCTAAGTCCTCTCGTTGCACTACTGCGCATGCTCACGAGACAATCTCCCATTGGAGATCGGGAGTCACATGCTCAGGTCCTTCTCCTGATCTGATTGGTCCATCTCAGAGATCTGGAAGGTCCCGGAAGCGCACGGCTATAAAAGGTCCGCATGGCCGCTCAGCCATGCACTAGTATAGACTCTGTTTGCTACTGTGTGAATGACTCATTAAGATTCCCCTCCCTCTGATATTACGAATGTGTTTAGGGATCTAGTTATAGAGTCAGCGCCAGTCAGTGGCAAGTTACTGGCCACACGGCACATCCTCCACAGTGCTAGCGTCCGACGGTGTGCCCCTCTTGGGCACTGTCGCATTGCGGCTGAGTCAGTCGCCACGCTGCTGTAGCAGCACTAGTTGGCATCCGCGGTAGCGACGCCGCATGCACGGTAGGTGTAGACAGACATCACCCTGAGTCTTGTGCTTAGTCCTGTGACCACATACCGTGTGTGCACTTCGCTGAGTCCTGTGAGGTCAACAGGCTCGGCATTTATGTTCATGCCTTAGGTGACTCTGTGAATCAACAGAGTACGCCCAGCGCACATCGGGTGATGTATAACCCGCATGTGCTATACCGCCATATAGCGCGTCTGCCATTGTCTAGCAGCGGTTTTAACACCTACTGCACGGTGGACCCCGGGCAACGAACGCACTTTCTATTATTTAATATTTAGTGTGTTCTGCCGTCCCTAACAGTCTCAAAAGCTTATATATTGTTTTTGCACATTTCCGGAATTTACTAGAACTCCTGAAAATAAATGGTGTCAAAGAAAACAATACTCATTCATACTTTACTATGTGATCATTTGATTGTTTACTTGCCACTTGTGCACTTAAATATTTGGTCTGTATTATGTGATTAGCACTTGCACTTGGTTGCTTCATATGCACTTTAGTGATTTTGGCTATTTAGGAGATATTTAATGACTATTTACCTACCTAATTGTTTTTTATTTTTTTCAAAATCACTATTGAGGGTATCTAGACTTATTGACATATTTTTGCTGCTAGCAGTTTTCTTACATTTTTTTAACATTGTTTATATTATGGAATTGTTATACCTTTTTCTATGGTGCTTGTCCCCCTACTGGGCACTCTTGTTTTATTCATGTGTATTTTTTAATTATTATTAATAAAAATTTGGTTTTATATTTTACCTGACTTACTTCTCTGGCTACCTTTATGTAAGTCTGAATTTTTGTGTAAATTATTACCAATCAGCATGTCTTTAGAGAGTGGGCGGACACCTATGCAAACATGGGAAGAACATACAAACTTTTTCAGATTTTGCCCTTGCTGGGATTTGAAGCTCTGCCAGGCTACAGTTGTAAGCACTGAGCCATTGTGCTGCTCAATGGTTAGCAAAGCTTTGCTGATTCTGCCCTTTAATGTTATGTTCAACCTTTAGTTGTACTTTCAGTTAGAGTTTTGTACATGTTTAAAATGGTATTTACCTGTTGATCACCACTATAGTTGCAGATAAATAGTGTTTTTTGGGGGGGTTTCTGGCAGGTTCCTTTTAATAAACTCAATTACAGATATTTGCTTCATCTGCTCTAAGCAAAATTTCCAAATCTGTTTTAATTTCACAGATGGATTATTATCCAATCGCTTCTAGCAATTGACATCTTTCAGCTGTAAGCACTTCATATTCATACTACTCAACAAGCCAAATTTCCATGGTTCCTCCTATGTCATCTAGTTTGATCACTACAGATATTGAACTCTTCAACTTCAATACATTTATCTGATCACAAGTAAGATCATTGAGTGAGTAAGTAATTAAGACATTGATTTAAATACTTTAACCCCTTTCCGATATGGCTATTTCCCATTTTTGCATTTTCTTTTTTTCCTCTAAGGCCGGGGTCACACTGGCGAGGAATACGGCTGAGTGAGAGGCGCTAAAAGCACGCATTAGACACGGACCAATGATTCTCTATGGGGTCCCTCGCACCAGCTGTATATTTCTCATCCGTATTCTACGGTCCGTGCCAATCGCAGCATGCTGCGATTGTCAGCGTACTACGGCCGTAGTACGCCAATGCAAGTCTATGGGTGCACAAAAAATACGGATTACACACGGACCACACATGTGTCTTGCGAGAAATACGCACCCGGTGTCTTTTAGCAAAGGCGGCAATTCAGTGCACGATACAGTAAAATCACACTGACAGGTTTAATAAAGAAAGAATAGATATAGACACATAGAATACATATATATATATGCATTCTATGTGTCTATATCTATTCTTTGGTTTCTATTAGAAACCCTGTCATAGGGCTCCATTATATGTCCATTTTGCAAGCCTACGAGAAAATCTCGCCATACGGATGCCATACGGATTACATATTACATACGGATTGCATACGGATGCTGACATGTGCAAAATACGCGACCACACCTTGATTATGGATGACATACGGAGCACTGTTTAGGGGCGTATTACGCATGTAAAATACTGGCCGTATTTTGCGTCGGTTAGTGTGACCCCAGCCTTATTCTTCCATAAGTCATATTTTTTTTTTATTTTAGGCAGACAAACCAAATGATTGCTTATTTTTTGTGAAACAAGTTGTGCTTTAAAATGACATCATTCATTTTATCATGAAACCAGGAATTGAAGCGCGAGGTAGATAATTTGCCTATTCTTGGTGCATTATTGGACGAGTGAAGAGTCGGAGGATCTTTGGCTGTAGCTGGATCGAACTGCTTGAAGGAAATTACCAAACTATAAATTGAAGCTTGAGGAAGACAATTTGCATATTCCTGGTGCATTATTGGATGGGTGAAGAGTCGGAGTATCTTTGGCTGTAGCTGGATCAAACTGCTTGAAGGAAATTATCAAACCATAAATTGAAGCTTGAGGAAGACAATTTGCATATTCCTGGTGCATTCTGGGAGGAGTGAAGAGTCGCCACGAGCTTGACAGCGCATAAATCTTTACAGCAATCCCACAGAAATACATTTTCTTGCATTGAGAAGGAGATTACCCATATTGCGTGCTGCAATGTGTACTCTATGTTTAGAGACTTTTCACAGGAAAAGGCAAACTTTACATGTCAGAAATGCAAGCTTGTGACTCGAAAAGTTGCAAAAAAAGCCTTACATTTTATTCTGCCTCCTGTGGTGACGTTTCGGTCCGAAGACCTTTTTCAAGTATGAAAAAGGTCTTCGGACCGAAACGTCGCCACAGGAGGCTGATTAAAATGTAAGGCTTTTTTTTACCACTGTCTGAGGCGCTGTCTTTTTTATCTATTGCTATGGAACTTGTTCCAGGATGGACTCCCTGGTTTTGACGTGCACCTTTACAAATCTGTCTTAAAGACTTTGATGCTTATAGGGTGCGGTTTAACTTTTTGTTTATTGGTATTGAAAAGTTGCAAAGTCTTCAGGAGAGAATAGCTACACTGAAGAGTTTCAAAGAAGATGAGGATTTCCTTGACAGAGCAGAAGACTCTCTTCAGAATGTTGCAAGTGAAGAACTTTTTAGTGTTCCTGCAGAAGCTAATGACAGAGTAGAAATAACCATTCAGAATGATCGAAGAGAAGCATCCTTCAATGTACCTGAAGAAGTAAAGAGATGGAAGCATGTGAGCAAAAGAAGCAGGAGGATGAGGAGTGACTCAGCACCCATACCACTGAAGAACCACTACCAGGCTCTCATGCAGGACAACTATGAAGATGTACATCAAAAAAGTGCTGTAAAAATCAGAAGCGACTTGAAGGGAGAAAAAAGGCACTGTGGTGAAGAAGAAAAGGAGAGTCGTGGTTGTGGGGAATTCCTTACTGAGAAGAAAAGAAGCAGCTAACTGACATTAGCTCACGAGAAGTGTGCTGTCTTCCAGGTGCACAAATCAAAGATGTGTCTGATAGGGTATCAAGACTCTCAGAGCTACAGACGATCACCGATGTCTATTCATACACGTAGGAACTAATTACACAGCAAAAAAGAACATGGAGACTGTATGCAGAGACTTTGAAGACCTAGGCCAGAAAGTGAAGAAACTGGGAGCTCAGTTCATCTTCGCATACATCCTCCCAGTGAATGGACATCGACCAAGGAGATTGAATAGGATTCTACAGGTGAAGAACTGGCAATGTTGATGGTACCATGAGCAACGTTTTGAATTTCTTGCTAGAGATGGGTTACATCTTATGAAAACAGGAAAGCACATACTTGGTAGGAGCCTTGCTTCGCTCATCAGAGCAATGTAGGATGGGAATTATATGGCCAGAAAAAAATATGCAGCAAAAGAAGTTTTTGGGAACCCTGCTGTTAGAAGTGGAAATAAGGAGAAAAACAAATTCTGACTGAAAATAGAGGAGCAAGAGAATCTGACTGCAAACTAAACTAATCAACCACAACAGAGAATAGTTTAACCCCTTAGCGACAGAGCCAGTTTGCAGCTTAATGACCAGGCCAATTTTTACAATTCTGACCACTGTCCCTTTATGAGGTTATAACTCTGGAACGCTTTAATGGATCCAGCTGATTCTAAGATTGTTTTTTCGTGACATATTGTACTTCATATTAGTGGTAAAATTTCTTCGATAAGTCTTGTGTTTATTTATGAAAAAAATGGAAATATGGCGAAAATTTTGAAAATTTTGCAATTTTAAAACTTTAAATTTTTATGCCCTCAAATCAGAGAGATGTGTCACACAAATTTCTTAATAAATAACATTTTCCACATGTCTACTTTACATCAGCACAATTTTGGAAGCAAAATTTTTTTTTGTTAGGAAGTTATAAGGGTTAAAAGTTGACCAGCGATTTCTCATTTTTACAACAAAATTTACAAAACCATTTTTTTTAGGGACCACATCATATTTAAAGTCATTTTGAGGGGTGTACATGACAGAAAATACCCAAAAGTGGCAACGTTCTAAACACTAGACCCCTCAAGGTGCTCAAAACCACATTCAAGAAGTTTATTAACCCTTTAAGTGCTTCACAGGAACTAAAGCAATGTGGAAGGAAAAAATTAATATTTAACTTTTTTTTGCAAAAAATTTACTTCAGAACCAATTTTTTTTATTTTCACAAGTGTTAAAAGAGAAAATCAACCACAAAATTTGTTGTACAATTTCTCCTGAATACGCCGATACCCTATATGTGGGGGTAAACCACTATTTCAGCACACGGCAGAGCTCGCAAGGGATGGAGCGCCGTTTGACTTTTTCAACGCAGAATTGGCTGGAATTGAGATCGGATGCCATGTTGCGTTCGGAGAGCCCTTAATGTGCCTAAACAGTGGAAACCTCCAACAAGTGACCCCATTTTGGAAACTAGACCCATTAAGGAACTTATCTAGATGTGTGGTGAGCACTTTCAACCTTCAAGTGCTTCACAGAAGTTTATAACGTAGAGCCGTGAAAATAAAAAATCCATTTTTTTTCCACAAAAATGATCTTTTCGCCCCCAAATTTTTATTTTTTACAAGGGTAACAGGAGAAATCATACCCGCACAGTTTTTATGCGATTTGTCCTGAGTACGCCGATACCCCATATGTGGGGGGAACCACTGTTTGGGCGCATGGGAGAGCTCGGAAGGGAAGGAGTGCCATTTTGGAATGCAGACTTTGATGGAATGGTCTGCGGACATCATGTTGCGCTTGCAGAGCCCCTGATGGGCCTAAACAGTGGAAACCCCCCACAAGTGACCCCATTTTGGAAACTAGACCCATTAAGGAACTTATCTAGATGTGTGGTGAGCACTTTGAACCTTCAAGTGCTTCACAGAAGTTTATAACGTAGAGCCGTGAAAATAAAAAATCCATTTTTTTTTCCACAAAAATGATCTTTTCGCCCCCAAATTTTTATTTTTACAAGGGTAATAGGAGAAATCATACCCGCACAGTTGTTATGCGATTTGTCCTGAGTACGCCGATACCCCATATGTGGGGGGGAACCACTGTTTGGGCGCATGGGAGAGCTCGGAAGGGAAGGAGTGCCATTTTGGAATGCAGACTTTGATGGAATGGTCTGCGGGCATCATGTTGCGCTTGCAGAGCCCCTGATGGGCCTAAACAGTGTAAACCCCCAAGTGACCCCATTTTGGAAATTAGACCCCCTAATGAACTTATCTAGATGTGTGGTGAGCACTTTGAACCCCCAAGCGCTTCACAAAAGTTTATAAACGCAGAGCCGTGAAAATAAAAAGTCTTTTTTTATTTCCACAAAAGTGATTTTTTAGACCCCAATTTTTAGACCCCCAAAGTTGGCAAATAGTGGAAACCCCTCAATTCTTGCTCCAACCCTAACCCCAACACACCCCTAACCCTAATCCCAACCCTAACCCTAATCCCAACCCTAATCCCTAATCCTAATTCTAACCCTAATTCTAGTTCGCCCTAACTCTAATTCTAAACCTAGTCGTGACCCGAGCCCTAACCCTAGCCCTAGCCCAACCCTAACCCTAGCCCAACCCTAACCCTAGCCCAACCCTAACCCTAGCCCAACCCTAACACTAACCCTAGCCCAACCCTAACCCTACCCTAACCCTAACCCTAACCCTAGCCCTAACCCTACCCTAACCCTAGCCCTAACCCTACCCTAACCCTAACCCTAATGGAAAACTGAAAAAAAAAATATTTTCTTTATTTCATTATATTGGCCTATATAAGGGAGTGATAAACGGGGGGGTTATGTACTATTTTTTTTATTTTGATCACTATGATCGTTTATCATAGTGATCAAAATAATGAATGGAATCTGCCAGCCGGAGCCGGCAGATTCCCGGCGGGCGCACTGCGCATGCGCCCGCCATTTTCATGATGGCGGCGCCCATCGGAGGATGCCGGCGGGACGTGGGACCACCGGGACGGGACGGAGGGCCACGGAGAGGTACCGTGGGGGCGGGATCGGGGACCCTATTTCTCTCTCCTCTGATGTGCGATCACATCAGAGGAGAGAGAAATTAAATGTAAAATCGCGGCTTTTTTTTTTTGCGGTCGCCGTTATAGGGTTAATAACGGCGATCGCAAAAGCGGGGGTCGGTAAAAACCGACCGATTCATGTTCTCTGGGGTCTCGGGGTCTGGGGTCTACCCCTGGCAGCCGAGACCCTGGAGAAAATCCGACACTAGGGGGCGCTATTCACTTAAATCACAGCGCCGTGAACTAACGGCGCTGTGGTTTTAGTACCCTTAATTACCGCCGTTAAAAGGCGTATCGGCGGTCGTTAAGGGGTTAAATTGCCAAAGTTTACAAATTTTATTAAGCACAATCTGCAAGGTGAGATCTAAAAATTACAAAATATTCACAGATGACATGACAGGGATACTGCTATCCAAACAGGGAGCCATATTGCACGTTTGCCCATATTAATAAAATTAGCATAAACTGTAATTGTTTAATTCAAACAGGTGCAGCCTTTGTACAATTAAATAGAGAGTTTAATCTTACAGTATACCACTGATTAGTACAAACAACACCTGTAAACATATCAATAATGTGCACTAGATGAGCATATTCAAATTAAAGGAAAAACTCCTTTGTTGTAAACAGACACTGCCTGTATTTAAGTACATAGAGAGTCAAGTCTCATAACCTGCTACCTAAATATATTTATACACAACACCTAACAGTGATACTATGGTGTGCAACTAATTGGATAAATATGTTAAAGTACAAGGAGAGACAGCAAAAATGGCACTTACATGTTTGTGTACTAGTCACGCTGGCTTCCCCGTCGCCCCAACACGCGTTTCGCTTCGTCGCTTCTTCCCACATGTACTCAGCCTAACAAACAGACATTCCACACATGTATTCAAGCTGTCTAGCAGTCGCAAATCCTGCAGATGAGACAACAAAAACTAAATCTCCGAGCACGCCAAAATACTCGGACACCCGAGCATGTTCGGGAAAACCCGAGCAACAAGTATACTCGCTCATCACTAATTACAATGTATGAGAGCAATATACACTGTATGAAGGCCCCACAGGAGTCCTCACATGTATGATTGACTGCACGGTATGCCCAAAACTGTATAATGGCTTCCACATTAGCCGTCAAACTGTTTAATGGTGGATTATTTTTTATTATGAAATTATTTCCAATGCTGGCAGTTACCATTGAGTGGGTGTCAATCCTAACATAAGTACTGTGCCCCACACACGACTGATTTATAGTACAGTACATATACAGAGCTGGGAGCAAAATTAAATATCCAGCATCATGCACTTGGCTACATTTTCATCATGAGTAGAGTTGAGCGAAACGGGTCGAAAAATTTCAAAAGTCGCCGACTTTTGGCAAAGTCGGGTTTCATGAAACGAAACCCGACCCTAGGATGAGGTCGGCCACGAGGTCGGCGACTTACGCGCCAAAGTCGCGTTTCAAAAGCTTGTTTTGCGCTCTTTTTCAGCCAATCAGGATCCACGGACACTGTGGGCAACGTGATGACATAGGCAGGGGTCACCACCATCTTTCAGAAGGGCATGCAAGTGATTGGCTTGCTTTGGTGGGTGTCACAGGGGGTATAAAAGGGCGTGCACGCCGACCGCCATCTTACTTCTGCCGATCTCAGTATAGGGAGAGGTTGCTGCTGATTCTGTAGGGAGAGCGTTAGGCAGGGAAGACAAAAAAACTGCTTCTGCTGCTAGCGATTTGGCCTGCACAACACACCAGTCACTGTGTGTGCAGTGCAAGGGGAGGCTATATAGTGGTGTATCAGTGGTGTTGGTTGTTGGGCTGCATTCTAAGGCTTCCTGACATTCCTGCATTGCTGTTTACCCACTGCTCCACAAACTGCTTTTTTAAAAGCAATCCCAATTTTTTTTTTATCCTGCTGAGAAGAAAAAAAAACTGCTTCTGCTGCTAGCAATTTGGCCTGCACAACACACCAGTCACTGTGTGTGCAGTGCAAGGGGAGGCTATATTGTGGTGTATCAGTGGTGTTGGTTGTTGGGCTGCCTTTTAAGGCTTCCTGACAGGCTGGCATTGCTGTTTACCCACTGCTCTGAAAACTGCTTTTTTAAAAGCAATCCAATCTCCCTTATCCTCTAGTCACTTTTGTCACAGCTGTGCCATCGAGCCTGTGACATAGGGCTCAGATATCAGTGGGCCTCACACAATCCAAAAGAGTCCAGTGTCCAAAAGTGTGTGCAGAGATTCAAAATCTCCCTTATCCTCTAGTCACTTTGGTCACAGCTGTGCAATCGAGCCTGTCACATAGCGCTCAGATATTCATTGGGCCTCACACAATCCAAAAGTGTCCAGTGTCCAAAAGTGTGTGCAGAGATTCAAAATCTCCCTTATCCTCTAGTCACTTTGGTCACAGCTGTGCCATCGAGCCTGTCACATAGTGCTCAGATATTCATTGGGCCTCACACAATCCAAAAGTGTCCAGTGTCCAAAAGTGTGTGCAGAGATTCAAAATCTCCCTTATCCTCTAGTCACTTTGGTCACAGCTGTGCCATCGAGCCTGTCACATAGCGCTCAGATATTCATTGGGCCTCACACAATCCAAAAGTGTCCAGTGTCCAAAAGTGTGTGCAGAGATTCAAAATCTCCCTTATCCTCTAGTCACTTTGGTCACAGCTGTGCCATCGAGCCTGTCACATAGCGCTCAGATATTCATTGGGCCTCACACAATCCAAAAGTGTCCAGTGTCCAAAAGTGTGTGCAGAGATTCAAAATCTCCCTTATCCTCTAGTCACTTTGGTTACAGCTGTGCCATCGAGCCTGTCACATAGCGCTCAGATATTCATTGGGCCTCACACAATCCAAAAGTGTCCAGTGTCCAAAAGTGTGTGCAGAGATTCAAAATCTCCCTTATCCTCTAGTCACTTTGGTCACAGCTGTGCCATTGAGCCTGTCACATAGCGCTCAGATATTCATTGGGCCTCACACAATCCAAAAGTGTCCAGTGTCTAAAAGTGTGTGCAGAGATTCAAAATCTCCCTTATCCTCTAGTCACTTTGGTCACAGCTGTGCCATCGAGCCTGTCACATAGCGCTCAGATATTCATTGGGCCTCACACAATCCAAAAGTGTCCAGTGTCCAAAAGTGTGTGCAGAGATTCAAAATCTCCCTTATCCTCTAGTCACTTTGGTCACAGCTGTGCCATCGAGCCTGTCACATAGCGCTCAGATATCAGTGGGCCTCACACAATCCAAAAGTGTCCAGTGTCCACAAGTGTGTGCAGAAATTCAAAATCTCCCCTTTCCTATAGACACCTTGTACCTTGTTTTACATTACTATATAGTTTGTTGGATTTTGTCTACATTTCTACCAAAAATGAGGAAGGCTGGTGGAAGAGGCCATGGAATTGGGCGGGGGTTGGCAGCTGGTAATGATGGTGTTGGTGGTGGATCTGATGGTAGTGACAAGAGCAAAATAGGACCGAATGCAGGAGGTGTTGAGCCTGCGTCATCGTCTGGCTACATAAGGCCTCGAACGCTTAGTTTTCTAGGAGTTGGCAAACCGTTTTTAAAGCCAGAGCATCAGGAAAAAGTTTTGTCTTACATTGCTGACTCAGCCTCCAGCTCTATCGCCTCCTCTTCTTCAGTTGTAAAAAGTAAAAGCACTGAGTCGTCATTGGAGGCTCATGTTCATGAACCATACCTTTCCTTGTGTCCTTCACCCCAACCAAGATTGAAGGATGACGCAGGCCATACTACTGATTACTCCATGGAGCTGTTTTCACATACCATGCCTGGATTATCAAGTGAAATGGTGAATTACCCAGGCCAAGATGAATCTGACATGGAGTGCACTGATGCACAGCCGCTGATGGATGATTCTGCTGGTACATTCACTCAGAGCACTACATTGTCCTCGCAGTGTACAGAGCCAGATTCTGACCCTGATGAGGCTCAGGTGCCCCTTCCCGCACACTATACCACCATACACGGTGACACAGAGGAAGGTGCACATGACATAGAAGAGGAGGTGATGGATGACCCAGTTGTTGACCCAGATTGGCATCCATTGGGGGAAGAGGGTGCTGCTTCCAATAGCTCAGATGAGGAGCATCCACAGCCGACATCGACATCGCAACAGCTGTTATCTGGCAGGCCCGGAGCACTCCAAAGACAGGTTCCAAACATCAAAAGAGTTGCTGGACAGCTTGTCCAGAGGGTCAAAAGATCACAGCATGGTAGGCCGCAAAATGTCTGCCAAAGTAGGAAGAGTGCAGTGTGGCACTTTTTTGAACAAAATCCTCATGATCAGGCCAAGGTTATCTGTAAGAAGTGCGCAAAGACCTTTAGCCGAGGGAAAAATCTGAAAAATTTGAATACCAGTTGCATGCTTAGACATTTAAACAGCATGCACTTGCAAGCGTGGACACAACACCAAACCTCAAGTGCCACAAGTGCAACTGATCACAACGAAGGTAGTCAGCAACGCTACATTGTTTCCCCCACTGTAAGCCCACCGGTTAGCACAGCAGCAAATGTTGAGGTGTCGTTGCAAGGCCACAGCAGTCAGGGAATCCCACTGTTATATCAACGAAAGACTGATTCTAGGCCATCAGAAAGAACACCAACTCCATCACCATCATCAACCCTCTCTCAGTCCACCCTGTCCACCGCTACTTCCACCATATGCAGCTCTCAAGTCCAGCTCACCCTCCCAGACACTATGAGTAGGTCAAGAAAGTACTCAGTCTCTCATCCGCGCACACTGGGTTTGAACGCCCACATTGCCAAACTAATCTCGTTTGAGATGATGCCCTTTCGGTTGGTGGAAAGCACAGCTTTCCGCGAACTCATGGCCTATGCAGTACCACGCTATGACCTACCCAGTCGCCACTTCTTCTCTCGCAAAGCCATCCCAGCCCTCCACCATCATGTGAAAGACCGCATTGTCTATGCACTCAAGCAGTCAGTGAGCGGAAAGGTGCACCTCACAACTGATGCATGGTCCAGTCGGCATGGCCAGGGCCGTTACGTGTCCATCACTGCGCACTGGGTTAATGTGGTGGATGCAGGGTCCACAGGGGACAGCGGTGGTGGGACAGTGCTGCCTAGCCCACGGTATAGGAAACAGTTGGCTGTAGGCGTTCGACCCTCCTCCTCCTCCTCCAGAAGCGAAAGCTCGTCCACAGAGCGCAGTCGTACGAGCACTCCATCTGCAGCTGCCACTGTTGCACACGATGTGTCCCCCTATCGAGCAGCTAGTGGAAAGCGTCAGCAGGCTGTGTTGCAGATGATGTGTTTGGGCAACAGACACACCGCCGAGGTGCTGGCTGAGTACTTGAAGCGACAAACTGAGTCATGGCTGGGCAGTGTACATCTTGAGGCAGGCAAGGTAGTTAGTGATAACGGCCGTAATTTTGTGGCAGCCATAGCCCTTTCAAAACTCAGCCATATACCTTGCTTGGCTCACACCTTGAACCTGGTGGTGCAGTGCTTCCTCAAAAATTATCTGGAGTTAACAGCCCTGCTCCAGAAGGTGCGAAGACTGTGCGCGCACATCCGCCGGTCGCCTGTACACTCCGTTCGTATGCAGAAGCTGCAGCGATTGCTCCACCTTCCCAACCACTGCCTCATTATCGACATTGCAACAAGGTGGAACTCCACCCTGCACATGGTGGAGCGGCTGTGCGAGCAGAGGCAGGCCATAATGCATTTGTGGGAGGATACACGGCCAGGCACTTTGAGAGCAGACATGGAGTTGACAGGTGTGCAGTGGTCGAAGCTGAAAGACCTCTGTAAAGTCCTTCAGTGTTTTGAGGAATGCACACGGCTGGTAAGCGCAGACGATGCCATCCTAAGCATGAGCATCCCACTTATGCGTCTGCTCATGCAAACTTTGACGCACCTTAAGGAGCAGGCGTCTGCAGCCAATGTTGATGAGGAGGAAGAGGAGGAGGGAATCCTTGATGACATTCAGCCATTGTCTGCTCAGGGACCTCTCCTGGACGAGGTGGAGGAAGAAGAGGAGGAGGAGGAGGATGATGGGGATGATTACTTAAGGGAGGAGGATGCATCTCGTGGGGCAAGTGAAAATGTTGGCGTGGCAAGGTCTGGTACAGGGTTTGTGCGTGACTGGAGGGATGTGGATTTGCCAGAAAGTGCTCCTCCAACCAGCACTCGCAGTGCATCATTGACACCGGGAACATTGGCCCACATGTCAGATTATGCCTTGCAGATCCTAAAAAGGGACCCACGCATTGCCAAAATGATGAACGATGACGACTACTGGTTGGCCAGCATCCTGGATCCACGCTATAAAGGCAAATTACAAAACATCATGCCACAGGAGAACCATGACCTAATATTGGCTAATAAACAAGCAACTCTGGTAAATCGGTTGCTTGAGGCATTCCCAGCACACAGCAGCGGTGATGATTCTCACACGAGCCGTACGGGCCGGGGGCAGCTTGGCAGAGGTGTTCGTGGTGCACACAGCAGAAGTGGCGTTGGAGACAGGGGTTTCATGACAATGTTGTGGACTGATTTTTCAAGTACCGCTCACACAACTGGTAATACTGCATCGATGGAAAGTGACAGGAGACAGCAGTTGTCAACTATGGTTACAAACTACTTTTCCTCCCATATCGATGTTCTCCCACACAGGTCATTCCCCTTTGACTATTGGGCAGCTAAACTGGACACCTGGCCTGAATTGGCACAATATGCCTTACAGGAGCTCGCTTGCCCAGCTGCAAGTGTGCTATCGGAAAGAGTCTTCAGTGCAGCTGGATCAATCCTGACAGAAAAAAGGACCCGTCTGTCAACCCAAAATGTGGATGATTAAAATGAACCACGCATGGGTTTCCAAGGATTTTGTCCCACCTTCCTCTGATGACACATAGGGTGACAGAAAAATGGCTTGCTTTGGTCCACCTCTTCCTGGGACTTGACCTATTTCACCTTTTGCATCAGCTGAATGTCCAACATCAACATATGCCACTTTCTAAAACTCCCTAACTGTGCTGCCTCCCCCCCCCATGGCCGGGGTCACCACCTAGCGTACGACACCGTGCGAGTGCCGTTGCCCTGGACAGGTGGGTAGGCCGACTCTTGGGCGCGGGCACTGGTACAGGGTCCTTCATAGTGCAATCAAGTGTCTCTGACAGTGGTGGTGCACAACCGCCGTCAGACACACCGCCGTACTATGAGGGGCCCAGTGCCAGTACCGACGCCCACGAGTGGGCCCCCCTTGCGTGGGCAGGGCCCCAGCATTTGCAATCTTTACCTCTCCCTGCTCCTCCGCTGTGTAGTCTGGGCTGTCAAATCCATACTGTGCCTGACACCGTCTGAGCCTGCCTCCTGATGTATAGACATATATTTTGAATGTGTACGCTATCCATACATGTTATCCGGGGAAACGGTACCATTTCTAACCTTTGTGCAATCACGTGCAATCCATACTGGGCCTAACACCGTCTGAGCCTGCCTCCTGAGACATATATTTTGAATGTGTACGCTATCCATACATGTTATCCGGGGATACGGTACCCTTTCTAACCTTTGTGCAATCACGTGCAATCCATATTGGGCCTAACACCGTCTGAGCCTGCCTCCTGAGACATATATTTTGAATGTGTACGCTATCCATACATGTTATCTGGGGATACGGTACCCTTTCTAACCTTTGTGCAATCACGTGCAATCCATACTGGGCCTAACACCGTCTGAGCCTGCCTCCTGAGACATATATTTTGAATGTGTACGCTATCCATACATGTTATCCGGGGATACGGTACCCTTTCTAACCTTTGTGCAATCACGTGCAATCCATACTGGGCCTAACACCGTCTGAGCCTGCCTCCTGAGACATATATTTTGAATGTGTACGCTATCCATACATGTTATCCGGGGAAACGGTACCCTTTCTAACCTTTGTGCAATCACGTGCAATCCATACTGGGCCTAACACCGTCTGAGCCTGCCTCCTGAGACATATATTTTGAATGTGTACGCTATCCATACATGTTATCCGGGGATACGGTACCCTTTCTAACCTTTGTGCAATCACGTGCAATCCATACTGGGCCTAACACCGTCTGAGCCTGCCTCCTGAGACATATATTTTGAATGTGTACGCTATCCATACATGTTATCCGGGGATACGGTACCCTTTCTAACCTTTGTGCAATCACGTGCAATCCATACTGGGCCTAACACCGTCTGAGCCTGCCTCCTGAGACATATATTTTGAATGTGTACGCTATCCATACTTGTTATCCGGGGAAACGGTACCCTTTCTAACCTTTGTGCAATCACGTGCAATCCATACTGGGCCTAACACCGTCTGAGCCTGCCTCCTGATGTATAGACATATATTTTGAATGTGTACACTATCCATACATGTTATCTGGGGATACGGTACCCTTTCTCACCTTTGTGCAATCACGTGTAATCCATACTGGGCGTGAGAACGGCTGGCGAGCTGTTAAGCAAGCTACAGCACCTGTGGTTTGCACACGTAAGTTTTTCATTTTTTCAGGAATGACGGTTAGGCCTAATTCCGGAACTGCGGTTGACCTGCACTTACTGGGAAATCATTGTTCGCGGGTAATAATTGTAATCAGTGATCCCCATCACTAACGTTGTTCAGCGGGTTATCTGCACCTGTAAGCGACAAACGCTGGCCTTTTCAGTGTAGCGCACATGCAGCCACGGACATGTAAGGGCATGACACACCAGTTATTGGCCAATCTCATGTGCCAGAGCCTCACGTGTCCCTCTAGTAAGCCGGACTCGGACCGCGGGGCATGACGGAGTCTCGTTCGTTAACGGAATTAAGCTTGCAATGTGTGCATCTGTTCTGTAGCTGGCATGGTTGAGGTTTCCCAGGTGGAGTCGAATTTAACCGTAGGCTCCACTCCTGGTGGTGCCCTTCTGGACATTCCTTTAAGGTTCAGCTTTGCAACCATACTGCCCACGTAAAACAAACACTTTGCCTTCATGAACGCTGTTTGGAGGGTCATGACTCGTGGGAATAACGCCGCCCAATCAGTTAAATAAATAAATCTTTATTTTTATATAGCGCTAACATATTCCGCAGCGCTTTACACACATCATCACTGTCCCCAATGGGGCTCATAATCTAAATTCCCTATCAGTATGTCTTTTGGAATGTGGGAGGAAACCGGAGTGCCCGGAGGAAACCCACACAAACACGGGGAGAACATACAAACTCCTTGCAGATGTTGTCCTTGGTGGGATTTGAACCCAGGACCCCAGCGCTGCAAGGCTGCAGTGCTAACCACTGAGCCACCGTGCCGCCTAATCAGTTAACCTGCTAGAGAGATCCTTTGTTGCTCCCAAGCATGACATCACACTCCCTAGGAAGAAGGTAATGCCACTGTGGCGACCGTACTCCTGGGGGCGACACAAGTGCACTGATGCCCAGCCACTGCTCGATGAATCTGCTGGTACATTGACCCAGACCACTACATTCCCCTCGCACGCTACACGACCTGAATCTGACCCTGATGAAACTCAGGTTACCCTTCCCATATACAGTTCCATCTTACACGGTGACAAAGAGGAAGCTGCAGATGAAAGTGCAGGTTCGGCCCACCCGCCATCTGACACACCACCGTACTATCAGGGGCCCTGTGCCAGTGCCGTCGCCAACGAGTGGGCCCCCCCTGCTTGCCCAGGATCACAGCACTTTCAAAGTTGAAATACTGTGCAGTGAGATGGAAGATGGGGACGACGAGGAATCCAGACAAGTACAGGGATTCCCTAGCGAGGAGACTTATTTGATTGTTTTCAATGTTGGGACAGCAATTTTTGGGGAGCACTATACTCTGGAGAATGATAGATGGGGCCCACCATACACTGGAACATTCCAAAGGTGGACATCAGACACTGGAGCAGCATTTACAGGGCCCATTATACACTAGAGCATTAGAAATGGGGCCCATTATGTTTGGAGCATTATTTGGGCCCATAAGACAGTGGAGCTTCATCCATGGGGACCAACATATACTGTAGCATTATGTGGAGCTCATCATATACTGTTTCAAACATTATATGGGACCAATGATTCTGTATGGAGAAATAGATGGGCCTCGTCATGAGATGTAAAAAGTGAGATATTTTTCATTGTACTATACCGCTATTTCTCTGCCGTATCGGAGCATGATGAGTTGTGGTATGTGTTAAAGGGGCGCTCTTTCGCCCAGGGCACATGAAAACCTGCAGCCAGCCCTCCCCCCCCACAACTTTAGCCAAATAACCCCCATTTTTCAGTGCGTAACTTGTATTATGAAGTTAATTAAGGTTGACAAGCTTAAGTAAGAAGAATTGATGCTTTTGGCATTCAAATGGGCACTGTAGGTGTGTTTCCTGTCCTCCTCTCACTGCCGACTTTTATTCCCCATTGACTTACATTGGGTTTCGTGTTTCGGGACGACCCCGACTTTTCCCTATAATCGGACGATCTTGCTCGACCCGACTTTTGGAAAAGTCGGGTTTCACGAAATGAAACGCGACCCTAAAAAAACAAAAGTCGCTGAACTCTAATCATGAGTATTTGGTGAGTTTTGATGTTGAAGATTTTCAAAAAAAATGCAAGTAATCTATTTTATTTCCTGGGTGCAGAAATGGTGCAAAAAATCTGCAACATCAAAAACTCACCAGATACTCATCGTTGGAACTTAGCCTTAAAGTCAATGGTGCTAAGGAGTTAGTGTAGTGAAATCAAGGTGAATGTAGTGTCTTTAACATATATGTACGATGGACATCGAGCATGCACTCATTTTATTCATAATGGAGGGCAGTGGAGTAATTGTCTGTTACATCGAAAAATAAAATGTTGACCATTATTATTACATTACAGTGATTTTGTGTAACATAGTCATGTGTGCGGTGTGAGTGACATCAGTGTCAGTGACAAATGTGTCTGTGCTCACTCCTCCATAAACAACACCATGTGTGTAAAGAAAACCTTGTGCCAAACTAAGATTACTACTAGTCCAGACACTATTACCGATTTATTTTACCATTGACATCATGTGATGACAAAGAGCTACCTGTAACGCAATTACATGAAAAACATGAAAATTGTATTAATTGTAGCATTTCTGCTTGTTCCGAATATAAGATCAGTCCTACAGACCAATATTCCTAGTTTACTACAATCATTCTATGTTCTCCTCACCCCGCTAATAAGAGTTATATGTTCTTGACGGGATCTATGCCAGGTTGTAATCATTATACTGTCGTTTCAAGATTATTCAGATAAGGCTAAATTATGTGAGTTGAGAGCACGGCCAGCAAACATAAGCATGAAAGTTATGTTTCCAATAAGGATTTCTTACACATCATCCCCAGAAGGCTTACTTTGACTTGGCTTTACAAGATCCCGGGAATATGCCAAATGAAAAAACGAAATATTGGAATGCTCAGGGGTTACTATGTCTGTCAGAGCCAAAAGGGTTCATCACTGTGCGTATTATGATGACAAACTCCCTCGCTCTCAGATGTTTGACCTACTGCATCTGGTACAGAAATGGTTGCAGCCAGAATCCTCCACTCCAGCCCAGATGGTCGAGCGCGTTGTCATGGACCGAATTATTCACTCCCTCCCTAGGCCGGTGCAGACCTGGGTTGCCCAGGGAGACCTCCGAAATGCAGATGACCTGAAAGGCCTTGTAGAAAGGTGAAAATCACAGAAAAAAAAGCAGAGATGCTTACCTGCCCAGGACTCCAAACAAATACACTATCAGGGTGCAGTGGACCCTATTAAAGATGGCGACAACACAGGTGTAGTAATACCCAGCGTCGGACTGGCCCACCGGGGAACCGGAGGATTCTCCGGTGGGCCCTGGCATCTGGTGGGCCCTGGCACCTGCAGGCATACAGGGCCAGCAGTTGCCTAGGGCCCCCGCTGCTCCAGGGGCCCCCAGCCAGTGGTGTGTCGCACACCATGCAGCTGCTATGGGGGCCCCTGCCAGCGGAGCAGCAGCGGGTGTCAGGAGGCAGGAGCCCCTGTCCCCGCTGCTAAAGAGAAATGAATATTCACCGCAAAGCAGTGAATATCATTTCAGGTCTCCACCCCCAGAGGCCCCGCCCCCATCCCAGTAAGCTGCTCTGCATCAGGGCCGGCGCCGCCCTCAGTCCCCTCTGCTCCTGACTCACAGCCAGTGCGCGATGACGTCACTACATCGCGCACCCGCTGTGTGTCTGGCAGAGGGGGCAGCTCCTGACACTGAAGCCGGGATCAGCGGGGGAGCAGGAGGAGAGGTGAGTATTGTGTTTTGTTTTGTTTTTTTATATCTCTCTCGCTCTCTCTATCTGTCTCTATCTATCTCTATTTCTCAATATATCTCTCTCTCTATCTCTCTTATATCTATCTTTCTATCTCTATCTATTATCTATATCTATCGCTCTATCTTTATATCTATCTTTCTATCTCTACATCTATCTCTATATCTATCTATCTCTATATCTTTCTATATATATCTCTATATCTATCTATTATGTCTATCTATCTATCTCTATATCTATTATCTCTATATTTATTATCTATCTAGCTACCATCTATATCTATCTATCTTTATCTATATATATCTCTATCTAATATCTATATCTATCTATCTCTATACCTATCTATCTATTTATCTATCCGTTATCAATCTCTATATCTTTTCTCTGTATCTATCTATCTCTATATCTATATCTCTCGCTATCTATCGCTCTATCTCTATATCTATCTTTATATCTATATATCTATCTCTATCTATCTCTATATCTATCTATTTCTCTCTATATCTATCTCTATATCTCTATAGCTATCTATCTATATATCTCTGTCTATCTCTATATCTATCTATCTTTATCTATTTATCTCTATATCTTTTCTCTGTATCTATCTCTCTATATCTATATCTATCTATCTCTATATATATCTATTATCTCTATATCTATATCTATTTCTCTCTATATCTCTCTATATCTATCTATCTATTTATCTCTATCTCTATATCGATCTCTCTGTATATCTATCTATCTTTCTATCTCTATATCTATCTATCTATTTATCTCTATCTATATCTATCTCTATCTATCGCTCTATCTCTATATCTATCTTTCTATCTATATCTATCTATATCTATCTATTATGTCTATCTAGCTATCTCTATTATCTATATCTACCTATCTCTATATCTTTCTATCTTACTCTATCTCTATATCTATCTGTTATCTCTATATTTATTATCTATCTTTATCTATCTATCTATCTCTATCTATATCTATCTCTCTATTTATCGATCTCTGTATCTATCTCTCTATCTACCGCTCTCTCTATCTCTATCTATCTTTATATCTATATCTATCTATCTATCTCTATATCTATTATCTCTATATCTATCTATCTCTATATCTATCTCTCTCTATATATATATCTGTTTCTCTCTATATCTATCTCTATATCTCTCTCTCTATAGCTATCTATATATTATCTCTATATCTATCTATCTATTATCTCTATATCTATCTATCTCTATATCTATCTATCTCTATATCTATCTTTCTATCTAACACTATATCTCTATATCTATCTCTATATCTCATTATCTATCAATCTCTATCTCTCTCTCTTTATCTATCTATCTATTGATCTATCCATCTATCTCTATATCTATCTATCTATTATCTATATCTATCTATCCATCTATCTAGCTATCTCTATCTATCTCTATATCTCTCTATATCTATCTTTCTAACTCTATATCTATCTATCTCTATACATATCTCTATATCTAGCTATTATCTCTATATCTATCTTTCTATATCTATCTGTCTCTATATCTATCTATCTCTATATTTATTATCTCTATATCTATCTATCTCTATATATCTCTATATCTATTTTTATTTATAGCCATCTATCTATATATATTTATCTCTATATCTATCTATATATGTCTATATTATTATTATTATATCTGTAAATCTCTATCTATTATCTATCTCTATCTATTATCTTTCTCTATCTATATATCTATCTATCTCTATATCTTTCTATCTATAGCTATCTATCTCTATATCTATCTATCTATCTATCTATCTATCTATCTATCTATCTATTCATTATCTATTTTCTATCTATCTCTATATCTATCTACCTATCGATCTATCTATATTTCTTTCTATATCTATCTTTATATCTATCTCTATGAATCATTCTATCAATATCTATCCATTATCTACTTTCTATCCATTATCTACTATCTATTTCTACATCTATCTTTCTATCTATTTCTATCTAACTCTATATCTATATATCTATATAGCATTATTCCCTATGAGGGGCCAGCATTATACCCTATGAGGAGGCAGCATTATACCCTATGAGGAGGCAGCATTATACCCTATGAGGAGGGCAGCATTATTCCCTATGAGGGGATGCATTATACCCTATGAGGGGGGCAGTATTATACCCTATGAGGGGGGCAGCATTATACCCTATGAGGGGGCAGCATTATTCCCTATGAGGGGATGCATTATTCCCTATGAGGGGGGCAGTATTATACCCTATGAGGAGGCAGCATTATACCCTATGAGGGGGTGCATTATTCCCTATGAGGGGGCAGTATTATACCCTATGAGGGGGGCAGTATTATACCCTATGAGGGGGTGCATTATACCCTATGAGGGGATGCATTATTCCCTATGAGGGGGGCAGTATTATACCCTATGAGGAGGCAGTATTATACCCTATGAGGGGGGCAGCATTATTCCCTATGAGGGGGGCAGTATTATACCCTATGAGGGGGCAGCATTATACCCTATGAGGGGGCAGCGTTATACCCTATGAGGGGGGCAGTATTATACCCTATGAGGAGGCAGCATTATACCCTATGAGGGGGTGCATTATTCCCTATGAGGGGGTGCATTATTATACCCTATGAGGGGGCAGCATTATACCCTATGAGGCAGCATTATACCCTATGAGGAGGGCAGCATTATTCCCTATGAGGGGGTGCATTATACCCTATGAGGGGGTGCATTATACCCTATGAGGGGGGCAGTATTATACCCTATGAGGGGGCAGCATTATTCCCTATGAGGGGATGCATTATTCCCTATGAGGGGGGCAGTATTATACCCTATGAGGAGGCAGCATTATACCCTATGAGGGGGTGCATTATTCCCTATGAGGGGGGCAGTATTATACCCTATGAGGGGGGCAGTATTATACCCTATGAGGGGGCAGCATTATACCCTATGAGGGGGTGCATTATTCCCTATGAGGGGGTGCATTATTCCCTATGAGGGGGCAGTATTATACCCTATGAGGGGGGCAGTATTATACCCTATGAGGGGGTGCATTATACCCTATGAGGGGGTGCATTATACCCTATGAGGGGGTGCATTATTCCCTATGAGGGGGGCAGTATTATACCCTATGAGGGGGGCAGTATTATATTCTATGAGATGGCTGCATTATATTCTATGAGATGGCTGCATTATACTATGTGAGGGGGCTGCTTTATATTCTATGAGGGGGCTACCCCAACTCCTGCTACATAATTAAGACATGTACAACCTTATATTATACCAGGATATTAGCGTGTTTTACCGCATAATTGGTGGTCTGGTATTTAACTCTATGCAGCTACATAGTGGGCCCCAAGAATGATTTTCTCTGGTGGGCCCAAGGTGTTCCAGTCCGACGCTGGTAATACCTATGAGACAATCACTGTCAACTTACCAATCGATGGAGGTGGTGATTGTTTGGAATACTAGTGAACAAAAGATAATAATCTGTATGCGGAATTATTCACATACAGGTAATGCAGAGCATCTGGCAAACAAGCCTATTAGTGACGCCTATACTATTAGATCAGGCAGGCTGCCCAGGACTAACCAAAATGCATCCTGTGTAAACAGAGGTCACAGTTTACAGAGCCATCTGGGGAGATGAGTTTTTAAGACCAATTGCTTTATAACTACTGTAAATTACACCATTCACTGACTGTTCTTGCCTTGTGTACTCTGTGCGTTGCATCCGGTCACCTGCGTTACACATATACCCCAAGATCACATGACAACCCCTTTAATGTTTTTTTTAAGAAAATAAACATATGTCTGCTCAGTAGTTAATAAGATCTAGGAAGCATATCTAAAAGGGATTTTCCAATTGGGTTGCCTAGCAACTAAAATTTCACCATGAAAAGGGTTTTCCCACAAACAAAGTACCATTTAAACATTAGATCTTGGAATAATAACAAGTTCCATAATTGGAAATGTTCCTGTGCTGAGATAATCTTATAAATGTGCCCCTGCTGTGTACTGTGTAATGGCTGTGTCTGACCGTACAGGAACATTGTCTGATCATACCACAGCTCCTGGGTAGGGGAGGAAGCAAAAGAGGATACAGATAGGACAGTATGGGATCATAACTCATTATTTTTGTAATGTAAACCATTTCCCACCCTGTTTAAAGCATAGTTTTAACTCAAGGAAAGAAACATTTACAATGCCATGCTGTCCTGTCTGTATATTCTTTTGCTTCCTCAATGTAAATAAGGGCAGAGCAGGACAGAGGCACAAAAATGTAGATGCCTGTATGAGGGGCAAGACTGGCTCCAGGTTTTCGTGGGCTCCGGGCGAAAGAGTCTCAGTGGACCCCTTTAACACATACCACAATTTATGATGCACAGATACAGCAGAGAAATATAGGTATAGTACAATGCCAAAGATTTCACTTATTATGGGCAGGATAATGGGCCCCATATATTTATCAATACAGTATTATTATGGGCACCACATAATGCTGCATATGGAATAATGAGCCCCATATACTGCTCCATATAGAATGGGCCCCATAAGATGCTCCATATGTAGTTAACCCCATAGTGTGACAGTGTCCCCAATGATGACTGCCCACCCCCTGCCAGCTCAGGGCCATGGCACTTGCATATTCATGAGTGTAATGAGTGGTACCATGTGACCACTGAAGGCAGGAAGGGAGACCGTGGAGAAACGGGGCTGCAGAGACTGCGCCAGGAGGGGATAAGTATAGCGATATTCACCTGTCCCCAGTCCATCGCTGCTCACCGCTCTCTGCTGCATCCTCTATCTGTGACGTTTAGCCAGCAGAGGGCGCGGTGACATGGTTAGTGCACGCCGTTCCCTCTGCTGCCTGAACGTCACTGACAGACAACGTGGCAGACAGCGGTGAGCAGCGATGGACCGGGGGACAGGTGAATATCTCAGGTGCTGGGTCCTGAGCAGGAGAGGTGAGTATGGCATTTTATTTTTTGCAGCAGCATATGGGGGCATAATCTGTGGAGCAGCATATGGGGCATATTCTATGGAGCAGCATATGGGGCATATTCTATGGAGCAGCATATGGGGGCATATTCTATGGGGAAGCATATGGGGGCATATTCTATGGGGAAGCATATGGGGGCATATTCTATGGGTAAGCATATGGGGGTATATTCCATAGAGCAGCATATGGGGGTAT
This sequence comes from Dendrobates tinctorius, assembly GCF_039654945.1. Classification (NCBI taxonomy): domain Eukaryota; kingdom Metazoa; phylum Chordata; class Amphibia; order Anura; family Dendrobatidae; genus Dendrobates; species Dendrobates tinctorius. Next base: position 462,271 of record NW_027361836.1, on the reverse strand, counting down.
ATTCTATAGAGCAGCATAAGGGGGTATATTCTATAGAGCAGCATATGGGGGCATATTCTATGGGGCAGCATATGGGGGCATATTCTATGGGGCAGCATATGGGGGCAGCATATGGGGGAATATTCTATGGAGCAGCATATGGGGGCATATTCTATGGAGCAGCATATGGGGCATATTCTATGGAGCAGCATATGGGGGCAGCATATGGGGGCATATTCTATGGGGCAGCATATGAGGGCATAATCTATGGAGCATCTTATGGGGGCATAATCTGTGGAGCATTTTATGGGGCATAATCTATGGAGCATCTGATGGGGGCATGTTTATGGAGCATTATATGGGGCATATTATTCTATGGAGCATCTTATGGGGCAATATTAACCTTTGTGCAGCATTATATGGGGTGTATTTTGTATGGAGCATCTTATGGGGCCCATCATGAACTGTATGGAGCATTATATCGGGCTCCTGATTCAATATGGATATTCAAAAACATTTAACCTACTGATGTCTCAACTAATGTTAATTTTATTGGTATCTATTTTTATTTTTTACATTTACCAGTAGCTGCTGCATTTTCCATCCTAGGCTTATACGCGAGTCAATAAGTTTTCCCAGTTTTTTGTGGCAAAATTAGGGGGGGGTCGGCTTATACAGGATCGGCTTATACACGAGTATATACGGTATATATCTTCCTATGGAAAGGTGGATGAACAGATGGGCTTCTGTCCTGCTCTGCCCTTATACACATTGAGGTCGGCTGACTCCGCCTATGGTTTTAAAGGGAATCTGTCACCCCTTTTTTGAGATATCATATAATGATATCATTCAATTGTGTGTCACATAAGGATTCTCTAAGTACTTTTGCTTCCTCCTGACCCCGCACCTTTCATGCATAAATACCTTTTTTATATCGGTTCAGATGTATGTAAACTGCCGCTGTCCTTACCGCTGGGCGGGGCTTATTCAACTGCTCCCCCCCTCCCTGTCTTGCTCTACTCAATTCTTCTTGTGTAGAGCAAGACGGGGGGGAGCAGTTGAATAAGCCCCGCCCAGCGGACCGGACAGCGGCAGTTTACATACATCTGAACCGATATAAAAAAGGTATTTCTGCATGAAAGGTGCGGGGTCAGGAGGAAGCAAAAGTACTAAGAGAATCCTTATGTGACACACAATTGAATGATATCATTATATGATATCTCAAAAAAGGGGTTACAGATTCCCTTTAATACTAGAGACAGGATAGGACCGTCCGACTGGGTACACTGTGTTGGGGTGGGATGGCTTTTATGCTTTTTTAACCAAATAATGTGATAACCAAGTTATCCCATGTTATTTACATGTACTATTACTGCAGTATTTACTTATTTACTTACTACAGGGTATATGCTCATTTTGTTTTTTTCTTGGGTTCTGTTTGTGAAATGACCATGGTGTGAACGTGCTCTTACGCATTACACATATTCCAACTTATGAACATACCCTAGGACATCATATCACATCAAAGCTAATATTGCTGTTCTGGGTAAAAAGAGGACCTTAAAGTGCATTACAAATAAATAAAACATTGACATACAAAGAATCTAGCTGATGTAATCCACAGCTGACATTCCGACATGTGACTTAACCATATTTCATAAGTTAACCCAACACCCTGCAAATCTAAGAAGATCCATGAGGGGTTCACCAGTCAAATAGGGGGCCAGCACCTCAGCTCACTGCTTGGGAGGCAGCTTCTCCCGCTGTGCAACCAATTCAAACACAGTCAAAAAAGCCTCTGCATCATCACTTGGCGTCATTTTCTGCATTGCTTGTCTTACCGCCTTCTGAATATATGTGTCATCACCAGCACCTGGACTTCTGTAATGAGCTTCTGGCCTCGTATGAACCAACTCAGAAAGCAACTCCTTCTGCTGCTGCTGTTGTTGGAACTGGTCCTGTTGGTTCTTCTGTTGCTGTTGGAGTTGCTGCTGATGCTGCTGCTGTTGCATCTGATGGATAAGCAGCTTACTCGTCTCCTGATGTACCAGCTGTTGCTGCTCCTGTGCTTTCACCAGATGCTTAATCAGGTCCTCCATACTGCCTGACTTTGTGTCCTGGCTTGTGGCTGCCTTTACTCAGGACATGCAGTTTGTTCACCGATGCTACTCGTATTCCTGGAATGTTGCCCGCATTCAAAACACCACTTTTGATAGTTCATATCACTCAAAGGAACATAGAGGTAGAAAACAGGAACACGGACACTTTAAATATTCTGTTGGTATATTAGACAGACGACATAATCCAACATGAAGGGAAAAATAAACACAGCCCTTCGGGCAAAACAGGACAGCAAAAAAACAAAATGCTGCAACACAGTACATATATTTGCTGGGAGCTGCCCGCTCTGAAGCAACACAGATTTAGTCTTTCCTCCTCAGGACACAAACCACTGGCGATCCTCTATCCAGCCCTACTGAACTAGTAGTGCCTCTGGTGGCCAGCTACTTAAGCCCCAGACCACACCCTGGGGTGGAGATAAGGTGGGCATCCTCCCATCCACTCTCTGGATGTCCACATAAAACTCAGCCCATTATACAAATAGCTGTGTTAACCACTTACTGCACTTAGTGTGCCTGAGCTAAATCTCTCGGTTTTATATCACTGATGCCATTAAACGCGGTGAAACATATCTACCCTCCAGCATTTTACCAGTGACTTTGTCAACTATATACTGTATATTATATATACACATACATGCAACTATAACTTCAAAATTCTGTTACGTGTTACTAAAGTTCCCTTTTCTAATATTGTATTGTAGCCGAACATCAAAGACGTTTAGGTATTGTACCTAAGAGAAGATTCATTTGTCTTTCAAATATGCGGGATATGTTGTGGTTATGACCTCATTTTTCTACAGCTCTAATGTGTTGTGAATGTGACGTCATCAATGGCAGTAGAAACAAACAGACACCCGAAGGGTCACGTTGTTAGAATATCTTTGAATCCTATACTCTTTGTGTTTGCTGAACAGCTCTGCTTATATACATTTCTGCTCCATTGCCCGTCTGTTATGCAGCTACCGTTCACCAGTTCACCATTTCCAGTAAGCACATAACAAGTCTTACAGCCATGAGTCATTCATATTCACTAAGAAGAGTTTTCTTGGCTTATTTTTTTAAGGAGTTAGAACCTATGTCATGCATCTTTGGAGAAACATCGGAGACAGACAGACAAATGCATCACTGTGGATTGTTAAACTTCAGGAAAGAAAGCAGTATTATAAGATAACGCTCAGATTTTAGATGACGAATTAAAAAAATCAATTTCAAATCTCTCTATCCATAAAAACCATTAAAACATTGCTTCACATTTGCATTAAGTAAGGGAAAAATGCTTAACCAGATTTTTATTGCATTGTTTGGTCCAGATGTGGCGCCCCTGAGGCTCAGTCGCCACAGAGGTACTGCACCTCCTCCTGAGGTGTGGTGCCCCACCATCTAGGTAAGGTGGAGGCTCCTGACCACACTCCAGCACCTGCACCCCACCCAGTTACCTGGGTCTGCTGGCACAGGAAAGGAAGAGAGAGAGCGATAAAGACTGAAAGTCTGATTTTCCATAGAAAGAAAGATTAGTACGGAACGTGAGGAGTAAAAGAGAACAGAGGACTTGGGTTAGAAGAGAACCCTTCCTAGAAGTTCTAAGCGCAAGGCCGGGGCCCGGTCCCCGAGGTTGTATGGATACTAATGGTCCTGCAGCAGACACTGGAGGAATAGAAGTAGTGACCACTTTATTCCCACACAAGACTTGGGGGCACAACAGCAACTTATTAGTGAGCCGGGACTTAGTAGCAAGGAGTCCCCGAAGCAGGCTACAGCTGTCTGCCGTACAAGTAGAGTTCATAAGAACATCGGAAAGGAGGAACTCCAGTGTAACTCAGTACTAGGAATACTTCATTTAAAGGCGCTATAAGAGGAGACAGGCATGGAGGCAGGCACCTGTTTGTACAACAGACTGTGAGTAAAGCTTTGGAACTACATGCCCTGGTGTCCTGCACTCATTCCTGCGCCACGAACCTGCCCAGCATGGCTACATCCCTCGCGCATGACACTACAACATCTAAGTGTCACTTCACCTAAAGTACACTGCCCTGGGACTACAGCCCTGCCTGTGGAGGGCTATAACATCAATGCTGCACCACACCATCTATCCCAGAGGATCTGTCTGCAGCGTCGGTTTACATCTCTATTGCCGAACACCACAGGTGGCGTCATGAATCACTTATCATAAGCACACTGAACGTTCTCCTTTTACAATGCACGTCCAGGGCCACGGGCCGGGTCCCAGCTGCCGTGACATCTCCCATTAAAGCTCATCGGGCCCGGTACCAAGTACCCCACAGCCCTGGGAGGGCAACCCAATTTTGGCGTCACGAACAGGATGACACGACCCAATGCCATCGGGTTCTGTGTGCCTGAGATCTGTTGGACTTAAAACTTTTGGAAATGTGCAGAAGACCTAATTTAATAGACTGTAAAATGAATGCTAAAAATGGCCACCAGCGCGGTGAAGAAGGGCGTGACAACATGGGTGGTCCTAAGAAAAGACTGCGAACTGTCCTGGGCTTCTCCTGTCTGAACTTCTATGCGACAGCGACATGGCCCACCCCCCGAGGGGTTCGTATACTGGCTTGGTATGGAAGAGTTGGAAGAAGATGCCGCCCCCCAGAAGGAGGAGCAGAAGCAAGTGGCGGGAAAAGAGCCCAGGCAGGAAGAAGAACGCCAGGACGCCATATTGGAAGGAGAAGGGAGGAGGCCTGTGGAGCGCGAGGAGGTTGAGCTGAATCTCCCCGGCGCAATGGCTGAAGGCTCCGACCCAGCTTCCAGGATGAACTGTCAACAGCTGGAGGTGGAGATTGCCCGGTTGACTCATGAACTGCGGCTGAAGCAGGAGGCGCTCTGGAGGAAGAAGTGGCAGCCCGCCCTGGAGGGGCCTACACCCGCGGTACCCCAGTTACCGGTACCCGCCTTCGCTGCACCGGATCTCCCCCAGGCAAACCCTGTAGAGCCTGCGACCGCTGCAATACCACTGGCAGCATCCCCTGCAATCTCTCCATTACCACTGTGTGAAGCATTGGGAGCTGAAGCGGAGGAAGAGGAGCTCCCGCCTGGACCTAGCGCGGCTGTGCAGGTCCCACCGGAGACCACCGCAGACCGGGAGCCACCATCTGCTCCACCACCGCCGACATCTGGCCCCGCTACTCCTGTGGATACCCCTGCAGCGGCCCACCGTCTCAGGCCTGCATCGGAACCGCAACACCGCCAGGAAGCACCAGGTATGCCCGTCGGCCCTGAAGTTAGGGAAACCACTGGGTGCCTGCCGGCTACAGCGGCCGGACAGGTGGTGCTGGACTTGGTTTGGGACCGGGATATCAGTCCCTGGGGGAAACACCTGAACCCCTGACAGTAGTGCCGCGGTCCACAGTGGGCAGGGGCCAGTCCCGGGAAGAGGACGAGGAAACGAGAGCCCGATGCCAGGAGACCCTCCGCCAGCTGGCAGCCGAGCAGCGGGAGAGAGAACAGTGGAGGTTGGCTGTGCTGGGCCCTGATCTGGACCGCATAGAGAAAGCCCGAGCTGGTCACTATGGGTCCCGGGACAAGACAGGATGTGGCCAGGTCCTTAATGTGAACCACGAGCGGGGGTTCGGCTTTATCGCAGACCCTACACGGATCTCCGACCTGTTCTTTAGCCGGAGAGATGTGGAGTCTCATCTCCGGAAAGGACACCATGCTCGAGACCTACAACCGGGGGAATATGTGACCTTCACACGGCATGAAGGGCTCCGTGGCTGGTACGTTTTAAATGTCCGCCGGATACCAGAGGATTACCTCGCCACTTTTAAGAAGGAAAGGGCTTGCGCTTCCCCGGTACCTCCTACCGTGATCACCAAAACTGTGTTGGTACCCACGCCTGTAAACCAAGCTACGTCTGTACCAATCCAGCGTCCTTTGGTACAAATCACTACCCCAGCTGTACCTCAGGCAACAGCTGTTTCTAGAATTCCTACTGAAGATCAGCGATTCCTCAACCCATCTGGACACCCAGAGCATCTCCCCTGGAAGCAGCCCAGGCAACCAGCTTTTGGAACCCCAGGAGGGGATAACTAGCCCCAATGTTGATTTCAACTAACTTTTGTTACCCAGGAAGGTACTTGCACCTTTGCTCTTGTTTTCTATTTTTTGGGGGGGGTTATCATGTTTTTGTTTTCTTCCCAGTTGTTGCCCAGTTTGGTTGGCAGCCTTTACACTTGAACTGTGGAGATCATGGACACTGAGTGATCCAGAACTGTTAATGACATAGTTTGCACCTCTTTAGGTGCTTTCTCTTGGTTTTACAAAAGGAACCTGCCCTTGGAACAAGGACTACCTCATTATAAGGACATTTCCAGACATGATGGCCGGTCCAATGTCTACTCTTTGCACTTATTGATAATGCTTTGTATTTTTGAACAAGAAACTAGAAAGTGATAGTGTGAAGTGAAAGTATTAATGATAGATTTCATAGGGTTTAATTGAGAAAGAAATACAGTGAATGTTTTACAATGTTTGAATAAAGATGTGAGAATTGAATAAAAATATGCAGATGACGAATCGGGCAATAACGGTTGTCACTCCTAAGACAAAAGGAAAAGAAGAGAGTAAAAAATGTGAAAGATAACAGAAAAGAAATGTTTTACTAAAGCTGATAGTGAATTTGCTTCCATAGCACTTTAAATTAGGTAGCATAACTTTAAATATAGATAGACAGTTAAATTGTTTGGAGCGTTCAAGAAACAGTGCCTCCCACATTGGGAAGTTTAGTATAAGACATGTTCATTATGCAATATAAAAATTTGTATGTTCTTGTATTGTCAACTTTGTTTCCTTGCAGCCCACGGACGTGCTGTGTTTAACGGGGGGGTATGTGGTGCCCCTGAGGCTCAGTTGCCACAGAGGTACTGCACCTCCTCCTGAGGTGTGGTGCCCCACCATCCAGGTAAGGTGGAGGCTCCTGACCACACTCCAACACCTGCACCCCACACCACAAAGTAGAGTAGCAAAGCACCTTCGGCGGCTCCCTGCTTGGAGTATAGCATAGCACCCTTTGGTGGCTCCCTGCCTGGAACACAAAACGTGCTGGGAGGTGGGTGGAGTTTAGTTCACATAAAAGAGCGGGAAGAGTTGAGTTAGTCAGTCAGTCATTTCACAGAGAGGAGTTGTTCAGTTGGAGAGAGAAGATCCCCAGAGAGAGGGATAGATGGATGGAAGTGCTGCAGCAGATCCCAGTGACCTGGGTCTGCTGGCACAGGAAAGGAAGAGAGAGAGAGCGACATAGACTGAAAGCCTGATTTTCCATAGAAAGAAAGATTAGTACGGAACGTGAGGAGTAAAAGAGAACAGAGGACTTGGGTTAGAAGAGAACCCTTCCTAGAAGTTCTAAGCGCAAGGCCGGGGCCCGGTCCCCGAGGTTGTATGGATACTAATGGTCCTGCAGCAGACACTGGAGGAATAGAAGTAGTGACCACTTTATTCCCACACAAGACTTGGGGGCACAACAGCAACTTATTAGTGAGCCGGGACTTAGTAGCAAGGAGTCCCCGAAGCAGGCTACAGCTGTCTGCCGTACAAGTAGAGTTCATAAGAACATCGGACAGGAGGAAATCCAATTTAACTCAGTACTAGGAGTACTTCATTTAAAGGCGCTATAAGAGGAGACGTTCAGAAAGGCACATGTTGGTGGAGTGTTGGAAAGGAGTATTCCATCTGGCCTGGAGGTTGACTGAGTCCCTAACCTGGAGGACACGGCACGGAGGCAGGCACCTGTTTGTACAACAGACTGTGAGTAAAGCTTTGGAACTACATGCCCTGGTGTCCTCCACTCATTCCTGCGCCACGAACCTGCCCAGCACGGCTACATCCCTCGCGCCTGACACTACACCATCTAAGTGTCACTTCATCTACACTGCCCTGGGACTACAGTCCTGCCTGTGGAAGGCTATAACATCATTGCTGCACCACACCATCTGTCCCAGAGGATCTGTCTGCAGCATCGGCTTACATCTCTATTGCCGAACACCACAGGTGGCGTCACAAATCACTTATAAGCACACTGAACATTCTCCTTTTACAATGGGCGCCCAGGGCCACGGGCCGGGTCCCAGCTGCCGTGACATCTCCCATTAAAGCTCATCGGGCCCAGTACTGAGTACCCCACAGCCCTGGGAGGGCGACCCACAGACATCTTCAGAAAACAAGCAGAAAAATAGCCAAAACACAGTACATATGCAATGAGTCTACACAGCCTTACAGATACAAAAATGCATGATGTCATATAGTGAAGCTTGAAATGAAAAAGCTATGGCTGCTAAAACTATGAATGAACGAATGACCAAAAGCAAATCCATAGTTCTCAGCCATCTCAGATACAGTGGGACAGTCCTGGATTTGGGTCTATGTCCTTTGTTTCTTTCCAGTGGTCTGCTGAATGTCTTCACTACTAGCATGCCCCCTCTGATATCTCCTCCTTCCAGGGTAGAAAGAAATGGTCAATGGGTGTGGATTGGGGATGTGGATAATTGCGTAGTCAAAATTGCATGATCATAGTTTGTACTTCTTTCTGTTCTGTAAAAGTTGAGATGTGTGATCTGTCAAGCTATCAGAAAATAAGTTACCGTACCTGAGTAAATAAAGGAAGGTACCGCGCTCACAGGACGATTCAGTAATGATGAAAGTGAAAGTAAACGTCCTGACTTTCAAACATAAACCCGATACTCAGAGCGTACAGGAGATACAGATCTACCACGCCAGCAAGATACACTAATGAGCGGTGACAGAACTTATGCAGACCTTCATTCAGCTGAGTTAGGCCTCTTTCACACATCAGGTTTTCGGCGTCAGGCGCGATCCGGCGCTTTTGACTAAAACCGGATCCGTTGAAATGCAATGCCGGATCTGGTTTCCCCCCATTGACTTGCATTAGAGCCGGATCGAGCCGGATGGCCATGCGTTTCATCCGATTTTCGCCAGATCCGGCAATGTGACGCGATCCGGCGTCTGGAAAAAACGGAGACTGTAACGTTTTTTGTCTCCGTCGAAAAAGCCGGACACGCTGGACACGCCGGATCCGGCGTGTCCGGCTTTTTCATACAATGAAAGCCTATGAGCGCCGCAATGCGCCGGATCCGGCGACAGCCGGATCCGGCGGCCGGATCCGGTTTCTTTGGTCTGAGCATGCTCAGTAGCTCTGCCCACAGGACATATATAAAAGCAAGACAATGGGACCCTCAGCCACACCCAACATGCCACCCAAGCCAAGAACCAGGAGCAGGAGAAGGCAGCAGACATCTGCAGCAGCAGCACCATCAGCACCACCCCAAATGCAGCAGCATGCTGAACAACGGGAGGGGAGTCCAGCAGCAGATGAGAGACGGTAATTATCAAATCCCCCATTCCTCCAAACTAGGGCTATGGAATATCAAGATATTCATTGGCCCTTTGTTTCTCTTTATTCAACAGCCGCCCAATAGATGCAGCAGCAGCAGCAGCAATGGCAGCAGCAGAAACACCACCCACAGCCATGGAGTCTGGCCATGAGGAAGACAGCACATCTTCTGGGAGCCCTCCCTCGCATCGTCAGTGTTTGACGGTAAGTTTTTATTTCCAAAATCCATCATCTCTGTAATATATGTGTATTCATTGCCTTTTATTTCAAAACAGGAATCACAAGATGAAGAGGAGCTCCCAGAAGAAGAAGGAAGGGGTGGACAGACACTTGGAGTGGGCTCACAATTGGTAAGTTTTTTGCATCAAACGCAGAAACACAACATCACACTACACACAACACATAGAAAACAATGTTCTGCAGACCACACACAGCAAACAAATGCCTACATCCAAAGACATAACATTTTTTGTTTTCTTCTCTAGTCTTCCCAATCTGGTGCTCGGCCAAGAGGTCCTCGCAGTGCCTCACAGGGTCGTCGGCGACAGCAACGCGGCGGTCACCAGCGTGTAAGTATAAATATTTTTGCTTTGTTTTTTTTGCACTTTTTATTTCATTTCTTTTGTGGAGGCTAATTATGTTATTTTTGTCTTTTTCTTTAACAGCCTTCACAGCGTGCTCCTGACTCTGACGGTGAGGATGGAGGGATTGATGTGGACCGCCTCATCGATCTCGTCAGAGAAAGGGAGCCGCTCTGGAATATGGCTGACCGCCGCCACGCTGACCTGATCGTTACCCGACGACTCTGGGAGGAAATCTGTTCGCTCCTTGTGGACCGCTGGGAGGACCTCGAAGCTCGGGCCCAGATTAAAGAGCGTAAGTATATACAGTACCGGTTGCTTGATTTAAACCAGTGTTTCCCGAACTCCAGTCCTCGTGGTCCCCACGGATCATGTGTTCAGGATTTCTATTTACTTTGGAAATCCTGAAAACATGACCCCTGGGGACCATGAGGACTGGAGTTTGGGAAACACTGATGTTGTATACTAACCACTTTGTCCTTTCTCGTTTCAGGGGAGAGAATTGTGAAGCGGTGGCGGTCTGTGAGGGATCGTTTCAAGAAGGAGTTCAATAAAGAGATGCGGGCCCCGAGTGGATCTGGAGGACGCAGGAGCAAGTACAAGTACGCACGAGCCCTGTCGTTCCTCCGGCAGACAATGCTCACCAGAAGGTAATATTACACACCACATGTGACAAAAAAATGTTTAGATGTAACTTTTTTTTTTCAGCCAGGGCCATACCATGTCACTATTTTAATTGTTTTTTTTTCTCTTTATTCCACAGCACGGTGAGCAGCACTCGGGAGCCTGCACGATTGGACCCTTCTGAGGCGATCCCTGAGGAGACCGGCACCGAGGGACACTTCGACCGCCCCGGTACATCTGCACCTTCCCAGCCTTCCCACACATTCGACCCATCCGTCCCATCCACCAGCACAGGAGCATCGTGGCCGCCGACATTACATGAAGCTGCTGGTGAGGAGATCGCTTTCCCTTTACCCCACCCTTCTGCCCCTGCCACCTCTAGTACACCTGCGGGTACTGGGCGGCAGCGGCAGAGGGGTCAGGAAAAGACTTATGCGCCAGAGTTCTTGCATCTGAATGCATCTTTCCAGAACTGTCTAAAAGTCTTGTCAGAGCAAATCTCCGCAGGCTATCAGCAGATCAACTCCAGCATTCTGGAGGTGAAGACACTTCTGCAAACCATGCATTCAGAAGCAAGATCTTCGCCAAACCACACCTTTTTCAGGTCTGTTGTGGAGCGCATGGAAACGCTCTCTCCTGCCCAGCAGATGCATGTAATGCATTCATGCCACGCTGCTCTCCAGCAAGTTACCTCCCAACCTCCTCCTCCCACCACAGTAGTTCCTCCACCTGCACCCCCTCCAGCCACTTTCCATCCTCCCCCTCCTATTACATCTACACCCCCTCCAGCCACTTTCCATCCTCCCCCTCATATTACTTCTACACCCCCTCCAGCCACTTTCCATCCTCCCCCTCCTATTACATACCATCCACCTCCCCAGCACCATCCACCTCCCCAGCACCATCCACCTCCCCAGCACCAGCAACCTCCCCAGCACCAGCAACCTCCCCAGCACCAGCAACCTCCCCAGTACCAGCAACCTCCCCAGTACCAGCAACCTCCCCAGTACCAGCAACCTCCCCAGTACCAGCAACCTCCCCAGTACCTGCAAACTCCCCAGTACCAGCAACCTCCCCAGTACCAGACATCTCCCCACTTCCAGCAACCTGCCCCGTACCAGACATCTCCCCACGTCCAGCAACCTGCCCCGTACCAGACATCTCCCCACTTCCAGCAACCTGCCCCGTACCAGACATCTCCCCAAATAAAAATGACCAGTTTTATGGTTTCAAAGCTTTATTAAACAAGTTTATTAAAATTTTAAAAAAGTTTACTAAAAAAAACAATTTTCAATAAAAGTTAAATTATTTTACACTGGTTGTCTGTCATTTCTTTCTGCGGCGAAAAAGGTTAAATACAGGGTATTTAAAAGGTGAAATGGTATTCAAAACTAGGTATATAACTGTGGGTAAATTTTAGCTTTTTGCCACAGTTGTGTTCCTGGTTGTGTTTGAAGCAAAGTATTTCACCTAAAAAGTTGTGTTTATTGTTGGTGATTTCCTAACAATGTACACAACTTTTGTTAAAAGGTGAAATACTTTGCATAAAACACAACCAGGTACACACCTGTGGCCTAAAGCTAAAAATAGAGACCATGACAAGTTAGCCAACTTTGGTTGGCAAAGGTATATACTGTTGGTACAGAAGGTACACAAGTTTGGTTAGGGCACAAATCTTTCACACTCTGTCATCCTGCCAGTGTACTCTGCCTTGAGGTGACATAAAGTATAGTGCAAAATTGTCCCTCATTACTGAAACCGTCACAGAACTTCTAGTGGTAATGTCATGGTAATCTTGCAAGGTGGTTTCTTCAGAGGTGTCCTCAATGGAAATGGGTTCCTTGCAGATAACAAAATTGTGGAGTACCACGCACGCTTTGATCACCTCGTCCACAGTTTCTGTCTTGAGGTTGATCGCAGTCAATAGGACCCGCCATTTGGCTGTCAGAATACCAAAGGTACATTCAACCATTCTTCTTGCTCTTGTGAGGCGGTAATTAAAAATGCATTTTGGTCTTGTCAATCCTCTGCTAGAGTACGGTTTCAAAAGGTGTTCTGACAGCTGGAAGGCTTCATCCCCTACACAGACAAATGGCATAGGTGGACCAGATGTTTGCAGCAGCGGTCTAGGTGGTGGGAACTGGAAGGTGTTTCCATACAGTTTACGCCCCATGGCAGACAGTTTGAAAACTTGAGAGTCATTGGAGCGGCCATAGGCCCCAATATCAACCGCAATAAATTTGTATTCCGCATCAGCGATGGCCATAAGGACAATTGAAAAATATTTCTTGTAATTGAAATATTCCGATCCCGATCCAGCTGGCTTTACAATGCGGATATGTTTCCCGTCCACAGCGCCCAAGCAGTTGGGAAACTGACATATCTGTTGAAACTTGTCAGCAATTTCAATCCACCTCTCTGTTGTGGGCTCTGGTAAAAACTCTTCAGCTAAGGAGTCCCACAGTGCACGGCATGTGTACTTCACAATTCCAGATATGGTGGAAATCCCGAGTCTGTACTGGAAATGCAGTGACGAAAGGGATTCTCCAGTTGCAAGAAATCTGTGGGGAATTAAAAAACAATAAATTAGTTTTAAATCACAGCATTACATACCAAAACTGAGCTATAACACTTGGAGATACAAACTACCACCAACAAGATTGCAGTGAAAGTGTGCTCTGATGCGATCACATCCAATAAATGTGGCTTACCTTAAAGTCACCATCAGACACTCTGCGGGTGAAACAGAGAAGCGGCAATAGGTGTCCGCTTTTCTTATGAGGTGTGCAATGCGCTCCACCAAGTAATCAAAATTCTCCATTTTCATCCTAACATATCCAAAAAATTTATCCGGGTTTCGTCGAAGGTCCATGCAGAGTGTAGAATAGACCCCACGCGTCATTCTCTTGGCTGTGATGGGGTGGATCCACAAACGTCGTCTACGATGCCTGATGCGCTGCTGTCTCGCTTTCTCCTTCTCCAGAACAATCACCCTCAAACGATTCGCCTCCGCTATAAAATCCTCCAAATTCTTCAAAATATTTCCAATGACAACATCCATCTTCGCCAGTAACTTGCTCTTCTCTCCAACCTGCACTTTCTCCTCTACAACCTGTCAAAGAAAGGCTGTAGGAACATGCTATATATAGTTTTCCAGTAGCCAATCCCGTTCGGAAGGCCACAAGGGTCAATTTTAAAAACCGGATCCGGCGTAATCCGTCGAAAAACGGATAGAAAAATGGATGAACCGGATGAGACGGATCCGGTTTTGTCTGTCAAGAAAAAGACGGATCCGGCAGAAAACCGGATCCGTCACATCCGGTTTTACAAAACATTTGCCGGATCCGGCGTTCCGGCACGACGCCGGATCGCGCCTGACGCCGAAAACCTGATGTGTGAAAGTAGCCTTAGGGTAAAGGCCCCGTCTCACTAAGCAATCTCGGTAGCGAGATCGCTGCTGAGTCACAACTTTTGTGACATAACAGCGATCTCACCAGCGAGATCGCTGTGTGTGACAGCGATCAGCGAGCAGCCCCCCTGCCGGTATCGCTGATCGCTGGAAGAAATCTCTGGACATTTCTTTGGTCGCTGGTCTCCCGCTGGCCAGCATGCATCGCTGCGTGTGACAGGCGGGAGACCAGCGATCAGGTGTAAAAAATAATTAAAAAAATAAAAAATATAGTTATTCTCACCTTCCGACGTCGCGTTCAGCCATCCTGCCTCTCTCCACGCTCCGGTCCCAGTGATCCTTTGCACGAATGACCGCGAGACTTTGTTATCCCGCGAGACCGTGACATCTCGCGGTCATTCTCGCAAAGGATCACTGGGACCGGAGCGTGGAGAGAGGCGGGATGGCTGAACGCGACATCGGAAGGTGAGAATAACTATATTTTTTATTTTGATTCTATTTTTTACAGGATGGCCAGCGATGCCGGGCGCTCGGCATCGCTGTGCTGATCGCTGGTGAAGCTGTCTGTGTGACAGCTCACCAGCGATCACATAGCGATTTACCAGCGATCCTGACACCTTCATATCGGTGTCGGGATCGCTGGTAAGTCGCTTAGTGTGACGGGGCCTTAAGTCTGCATAAGTTCTGTCACCGCTCATTAGTGTATCTTGCTGGCGTGGTAGATCTGTATCTCCTGTACCTCTGAGTATCGGGTTTATGTGTGAAAGTCAGGACGTTTACTTTCACTTTCACTTTTATCATTACTGAATCGTCCTGTGAACGCCATACCTTCCTCTATTTACCCATTTAACCCTTTCTTGGCAGAAAAAGCACAGCTTCTGTCTAGGTACCAGCAGCTCTTTCTTTCTATTGGCAGCGCCAGTATATATCTGTATATAAGTTACCGTACCTAGTTACACGTGATCATAATGCTTCTTACATTATATAAAATTTGAACTTTGAAGAAGAAACAGAAATCAAAGGATTATAACTGCAACCTGTTACCAGGTTTTTGCTACCTTATCTGAGAACAGCATAGTCGCGGTATTCGCGGTCACAGGAGTAGCCTTAAACAGCAGGACTACTTCGTCTAGACCTACCGTCAAATTGGATGCGAAGCGTCGCAACCGTGGACTGCCAAAAAGCTGCAACTACAGCGCGGTAAGAACTGAGCCGCTGGCAAAGCGCTGCAATAAGGCTGCCGCAATGCAGACGCTAAGCTGCTGAGCAAGATGCAGCATATGCGCACTGGCGCTAGCGCTGCTACTGGCTGAACCCAAACACTCACACAATCGTATTATCAGAGGGAAGGGGTTTCTTAATAAGTCAGTCACCAGTCCAAGCATCCATCACCATACATACAGCAGCAAGTATGAAATATTAGCGCATGGCGGAACAGCCATGCGCACTTTTTATACCAAACGGGAAGTCTCCAAGGCTCCAGGAGGAGCCAATAGGATTAGACACAGAACCTGAGCATGTGACTCCCGAACTCCAATGGGAGCTCATCCCTTGAGCATGCTCAGTGGAGGGAACAGAGGACTTAGCCTCTGGAGAGAGTTGCCGCAAGGCACTCTCGTCTGCAATCTCCTCTACCGCAGATGAATCTCAGGAGACTGCAGCATATAAGGGTCTAGATTTCATCATAGGGAAGGAAGAAATCAGAATCCTAACACCTAAAGTGAAGTGTCCTGTTATAGAAGGATAGACTGGCAAGAAGCAATAAGGTAGGATTCAAGCCACTTTAGAAAGAGATGCAGTCTGGAAGAGCAATACAAGTCACCATATAGGCCAGATAGGTAGTCAGGCCGGGTCGTCAGGGAGATCCATAATAGGTAAGTACAGTCCCAGGACCAGGGTGGTGTGGGAAGAAACATGCATATCGCTGCCAATGCAGCTTCTTCAGGAGAGTGTGCAAGGTTGAAGTAAGTCATTTTTGTCATTTTTTCTATATTCAGTTGTGGGCATATGTATGCATTGGCCTTTTTCTCTTTTCGGCTGAGTGCAGACGTACTTTTTGGCCCTGCGGATTTTTCCGCGCAGAATGGACGAAATCCGCAAGTCAAATGACCTGCATTTTTCCTGCGGATTTCTTCCATTTTTCATGCGGTTTTCATGCGGTTTTTGTGCGGTTTTCCATCGCGGTTTTCCCCCTGCGGATTTGGTGACAGGGGAGATGGAAAACCGCACAAAAGAAGTAACATGCTGCGGATTTTGTACCGCGGGAAAACCGCGCAGAAAAATCCGCAGCGTCTGCACAGCGTTTTTTTTTTTACATTGATTTTAAGGCTACTGTACATCACAATGCGGATATGCAACGCTTCTGCGCGGTAAAATCCGCTGCGGAACCGCTGCAAATCTGCATCGTGTGCACACAGCCTTCCAATGCCACTTAGATTACTGGGTGCAGCAGTTGTGACACAATCAGAGTTCTCAAATGTAGCATGTAGTATTGCTCAGAAATCTGCTGCTGCTGCACTCTACAGTGAGCTGTTTATCACAGGAGTGGGTGTGGTAGGAGCACCTGACATGAGGGAGCTAGTCTGGACAGTGATCATCTGGTGATAAAACAGTAATTGTACGGAAATAATAGTACACAGCCTAATAAGTGACACATTTCTGAAATCTATGTCTCAGCTGCTACATTATGCTGTCCACAGATAACATAGCAAAAACCTGCTGACAGATTCCCTTTAACAATTATTCATAACCTTGTACATGACAGAGAAAATTAGCTCTTACTTACCAATACATGTTCACTGTGTAACATCCCTGCTGGCACCACTGTATGGCTTCCCTTCTCCCATTATGCAAATAAACAGACTTGCTCACCATTCCGGGCCATGCAGTGAGTTCTGTCCTCAGCTTGCTGCATGTAAACCATGTGCACTCTGCTTGCTGTGTACATACTTTGTGGCTGTATGATTAGGGCGGCAGCGCCTGCTCTTCCTGATTCTTAAAGAGACAGTGTGCACATTCCTAATGTGTCCCCAGCCTATTGTCAACAGGCACCTGGTACTTAAGGCATCTCCACCAATGGGAGGATGGATAAGCCACATTGCCTCTCATTCTGTGGACAATGGCTTTCCTCTTCTTTCCTCTCCTCTTCACCCTGGGAGCTGTATACCCAGGCCTGAATCCTGTATCTTACCTGTCTCGTTTCAATCACCCTGGGGGCTGTATACCCAGGCCTGAATCCTGTATCTTACCTGTCTCTTTCTGCCACCCTGGGGGCCCTTACCCAGGCCTGAAATCTGTATCTTACCTGTCTTGCTTCCTCCACCCTGGGGGCTGTATACCCTGGCCTGAATCTATCTTACAGTGGAGAAAAAAGTAAAAAAAGGTGAATCAGTGTCTGTACAGTCATAGTGCACACAGGAAAGTGAGTCTAATCATATGATATACAGTGGGGGAAAAAAGTATTTAGACAGCCTCCAATTTTGCAAGTTCACCCACTTAAAAAGATGAGAGAGGCCTGTAATTGACATCATAGGTAGACAACAACTATGAGAGTCAAAATGAGAAAACAAATCAAGAAAATCACCTTGTCTGATTTGGCAAGATTTATGTAGCAAATTATGGTGGAGAATAAGTATTTGGTCACCTAAAAACATGCAAGATATCTGGCTCTCACAGACCTTTAACTTCTTCTTTAAGAGGCTCCTCTGTCCTCCACTCATTACCTGTAGTAATGACACCTGTTTGAACTTGTTATCAGTATAAAAGACACCCGTCCACAACCTCAATGTGCAATAGTCAAGCAGCTTGGTGTAATGAAATACATAGCAATACATGCAGCCGCACGCTCTGCTCCTGAGTGCCGGGTATTAACATGCGAGACTTGGCCATGTTTCTCACATGTGTGATCCTGACCTAACAGCCATGATATGAGGCAGAGCTATACCCATTGCTGTTAACCTGTTAAATGCCTCTGTCAATGTGGGAAGTCCAGGAAGAGACCAGCACTTGCTTCATCCATAAAAAAGGCTTTAATTCCAATAAAGATAAAATCAGGAACAATTCACACAGCAGTACTCCATGAGGCATAGAGGGAAACCACAAAAAGATAAGGCAACCTGTTTTTAACCTTTGTGGTCCTTAATCACTGAGAGTGATTGTGACTATATATAACAATGCTGAAGTATTGCTACATATAGAAGAGGCTATCAGATGACGACTGCAGGTTCAAGCTCCTTAAGGGTACTAAGAAATACAGTAAAAAGTAAAAAAGTTTAACCCCTTAACGTTCAGTGACTGACACAGTCCGTCATGGTAGAATGTCAGTTCCCGCACCAGGATGGACTGTGTCCATCATGCATTTAAACAAGCAGTGACAGTTCAGTGCCGACAACTGTCTGTGACAGCTGAGAGGCATGGAAAGAGGTGCAGGACCCATGCCGCAGGACCCATGCCGTCGGTCCCAAACCCAGATCGCTATGATCAGTCAGTCAATCTGACTGACCGATCATAGCATGATTGCGCAAGAGATGCTGAAATATCTGCACTTCCTGCTCGATCAGTGCAGCAGCTCAGCTCTGCCAATGGCTGAGTGTCTGCACTAGCAGCCAAGAGCGGTGTCCACGCCGCCTCTTGTTGTTAGCCCCCTAATTGCTGCGATTGAGCGTGAGGGAGGGAGGCAGAAGGACAGGAGCTCCCTCTGCCTTCAGATTATCATGACGACCTCCGAGTCATCAAGCTACAGAAAGCCTCTGATACCATGCTCAGAGCATTGCATCAGAAGCTTTGCGTATAGGTATAATGAACTGCAATGCTAGTGCATTGCAATGTATTACAGTTGTGGCCAAAACTATTGACACCCCTGCAATTCTATCAGATAATACTCAGTTTCTTCCTGAAAATGATTGCAAACACAAATTCTTTGGTATTATTATCTTCATTTAATTTGTCTTAAATGAAAAAAACACAAAAGAGAATGAAGCAAAAAGCAAAACATTGATCATTTCACACAAAACTCCAAAAATGGGCCAGACAAAAGTATTGGCACCCTCAGCCTAATACTTGGCAGCACAACCTTTAGCCAAAATAACTGCGACCAACCGCTTCCGGTAACCATCAATGAGTTTCTTACAATGCTCTGCTGGAATTTTAGACCATTCTTCTTTGGCAAACTGCTCCAGGTCCCTGATATTTGAAGGGTGCCTTCTCCAAACTGCCATTTTTAGATCTCTCCACAGGTGTTCTATGGGATTTAGGTCAGGACTCATTGCTGGCCACCTTAGAAGTCTCCAGTGCTTTCTCTCAAACCATTTTCTAGTGCTTTTTGAAGTGTGTTTTGGGTCATTGTCCTGCTGGCAGACCCATGACCTCTGAGGGAGACCCAGCTTTCTCACACTGGGCCCTACATTATGCTGCAAAATTTGTTGGTAGTCTTCTGACTTCATAATGCCATGCACACGGTCAAGCAGTCCAGTGCCTGAGGCAGCAAAGCAACCCCAAAACATCAGGGAACCTATGCCATGTTTGACTGTAGGGACCGTGTTCTTTTGTTTGAATGCCTCTTTTTTTCTCCTGTAAACTCTATGTTGATGCCTTTGCCCAAAAAGCTCTACTTTTGTCTCATCTGACCAGAGAACATTCTTCCAAAACATTTTAGGCTTTTTCAGGTAAGTTTTGGCAAACTCCAGCCTGGCTTTTTTATGTCTCGGGGAAAGAAGTGGGGTCTTCCTGGGTCTCCTACCATTCAGTCCCTTTTCATTCAGACGCCGATGGATAGTACAGGTTGACACTGTTGTACCCTCGGACTGCAGGGCAGCTTGAACTTGTTTGGATGTTAGTCGAGGTTCTTTATCCAACATCCGCACAATCTTGCGTTGAAATCTCTTGTCAATTTTTCTTTTCCGTCCACATCTAGGGAGGTTAGCCACAGTGCCATGGGCTTTAAACTTCTTGATGACACTACGCACGGTAGACACAGGAACATTCAGGTCTTTGGAGATGGACTTGTAGCCTTGAGATTGCTCATGCTTCCTCACAATTTGGTTTCTCAAGTCCTCAGACAGTTCTTTGGTCTTCTTTCTTTTCTCCATGCTCAATGTGGTACGCACAAGGACACAGGACAGAGGTTGAGTCAACTTTAATCCATGTCAACTGTCTGCAAGTGTGATTTAGTTATTGCCAACACCTGTTAGGTGCCACAGGTAAGTTACAGGTGCTGTTAATTACAAAAATTAGAGAAGCATCACATGATTTTTCGAACAGTGCCAATACTTTTGTCCACCCTCTTTTTTATGTTTGGTGTGGAATTATATCCAATTTGGCTTTAGGACAATTCTTTTTGTGTTTTTTCATTTAAGACAAATTAAATGAAGATAATAATACCAAAGAATTTGTGTTTGCAATCATTTTCAGGAAGAAACTGAGTATTATCTAACAGAATTGCAGGGGTGTCAATACTTTTGGCCACAACTGTATTCCTGAAATCAAAGTAAAAAAAAGTGAAAGTTCCATAAAGGGACTAGGTAAAAAAGAAAACATTTTTAAAAAATATGTAAAAAAAAATAATACAAAATAATAATAAAAAAATCCACTAATAAATACACATTTTTATGTAAAAAAAATTAAACAAATGAAAAAAAGTACACACGTTTGGTATTGCCACGTCCGGAACAATCGGATCTATAAAAGTGTCACACTTGTTAACCCCTTAAGTGAACACTGTAAAAAAATACAAAAAAAGTCGCAAAATTATTCTTTATCATCATGTCTACCGCTGACGTCACTGAGGCTGCGCAGAGTCCCCGCCTGACCTGAGGTGAACTCAGGAGCGTGGGAAAATGTTCTAAAACTTTCCCACGCTAATCAGTTCATCTCCGGTCAGCTGGGTCACCTGCGCAGACAAGTTTTACTTCATTCCTCTGTGGTTTACAGCCGGGCCGGTAGCATTAGCACCTCTCCTGGGTGTAAACTATTTAACCCCTTCAGGTGGATTGCAGCGTGGGACATGACTGAATGGCGGAGAGGTATGGATATTGTTGCTTTTTTAATTTTTTTTTACAGGAGAACGATGGCTTCAGTTGAATTGGCTGTGTAATAAATTTGGTCAAAAACTGTGTCATTATTTCATTAAAATATTTTCAAATTAATGTCTGTGTGTATTTTTAACCCTTTCATACTATTGGATTAATAATGGATAAGAGTCTTATTGACACCTCTCCATTATTAACCGGGCTTAATGTCACGTTTACTGTATGTAAACCATGTGTCATTTCATGTCGGGTTCGGTAATGATTTTACAGAAACCGGCAATTGAATTTTAACCAATTCTACTATACAGTGCATTGCGAAAGTATTTGGCTCACTGGAACTTTTCAACGTTTTCCCACATATCATGCTTCAAACATAAAGATACCAAATGTAAATTTTTGGTGAAGAATCAACAACAAGTGGAACACAATTGTGAAGTTGCACGAAATTTATTGGTTATTTTAAATTTTTGTGGAAATTCAAAAACTGAAAAGTGGGGCGTGCAATATTATTCGGCCCCTTTACTTTCAGTGCAGCAAACTCACTCCAGATGTTCATTGTGGATCTCTGAATGATCCAATGTTGTCCTAAATGATTAATGATGATAAATATAATCCACCTTTGTGTAATCAAGTCTCCGTATAAATGCACCTGCTCTGTGATAGTCTCAGGGCTCTGTTTGATGTACAGAGAGCAACATAAAAACCAAGGAACACAACAGGCAGGTCCGTGATACTGTTGTGGAGAAGTTTAAAGCCGGATTTTGATACAAAATGATTTCCAAAGCTTTAAACATCTCAAGGAGCACTGTGCAAGTGATCATATTGAAATAGGAGTATCATACCACTGCAAATCAGCCAAGACCCTGCCGTCCCTCTAAACTTTCATCTCAATGATCAGAGATGCAAACAAGAGGCCCATGATCACTCTGGATTAACTGCAGAGATCTACAGCTGAGGTGGGACAGTCTGTGAATAGGACAACAATCAGTCGCACACTGCACAAATCTGGCCTTTATGGATGAGTGGCAACATCATGGTTTGGGCCTGCTTTTCTTCGGCAGGGACAGGGAAGATGGTTAAAATTGATGGGAAGGTGGATGGAGCCAAATACAGGACCATTCTTGGAGAAAACCTGTTGGAGTCTGCAAAAGACCCCAAACTGGGATGGAGATTTGTCTTCCAACAAGACAATGATCCCAAACATAAAGCAAAATCTACATGGTATAGTTCACAAATAAATGTATCTAGGTGTTAGAATGGCCAAGTCAAAGTCCAGACCTGAATCCAATCAAGAATCTGTGGAAAGAGCTGAAAACTGCTCTTCACAAACGATCTCCATCAAACCTCAATGAGCTCGAGCTGTTTGCCAAGGAAGAATGGGCAAGAATTTCTGTCTCTCGATGTGCAAAACTGATAGAGACATACCCCAAGCGACTTGCAGCTGTAATCGCAGCAAAAGCTGGCGCAACAAAGTATTAAGTTAAAGGGGCCGATAATATTGCACACACCACTTTTCAGTTTTTTGAATTTCCCCCCAAAATTTTAAATAACCAATAACTTTCATTCAACTTCACAATTGTGCCCCACTTGTTGATTTCTCACCAAAAATGTACATTTGGTATCTTTATGTTTGAAGCATGATATGTGGGACAAGGTTGAAAAGTTCCAGGGAGCCGAATACTTTCACAAGGCACTATATATATCTCTGAAATATATGTGTCAATTACATATATATATATATCTATATATATCTATACTATGTGTATACATATATTCTATATATTTTTTATTAACCTGTCAGTGTGATTTTACAGTATAGGGACCAGAATTGTCGGCTTTTCTAAAGGACACGTGCGTATTTCTCGCAAGTCACATGTATGGTCCATGTGTATTCTGCTTTATTTCTCGCACCCATAGACTTGCATTGGCGAGTTTTGGGCATAATACGGTGCAAATCACAGCATGCTGAGATTTCCTCCCCATGTATAATACGGGTGAGAAAAAAACGGATTATGTGAGCTGTCCCATAGATTAACATTGGTCTGTGCGCTATGCGATTTTTTATCGCATAGCACTTGTCCGTATTTCTCGCAAGTGTGACTCCGGCTTAACTCTGCTGAATCATTACAGTGAATGGATCCCTCAGGGGTTTCATCTGTCACGCATCTCCGAGATTTAGATGGAAACCCCAAAGTATGTGCTCAGCGTAGAGCACCGGATCAATGTGATCACAAACATTATTACAATGTTCCCAATAAAAGCTTCAACTCAATCCATAAAAAAGTCCCCACTCAGGTCTATTATCTGTTAACATAAATATAGGGGGCTTCCATATTAGTGGTAGTTCAAAGGCTCTGGAAAAGCCAAAGGAAATTCAGCAAATTCTGTGCTCCCAAATCCAAATGCCCCCCTCGCTTCTGAGCCCCAGTGTGGATAAACCATCTATAGCATTCACATTTGGCAGGGGTATAATTTCCAAAATGGGGTCACTTGGGGGAGGAGGGATTCTGCTCTCTAGCACTTAGGGGGCTCTGTATATGGAGTCTGAAATCTGCACTCCAGGAGGCAAATAGCGCTCCATCCCTACCAAAACTCTCTGTATAGCTAAGAAGTACTGTACAGCTACACATGGGGTATTTCTATATTCAGCAGAAATTGTGGGACAAATTCTGGTGCCAATTCTACCCACTGTGAAAATGTTAAATCTGGGGTTAAACCAAAATTTTTGGCAAAAATGTAATTATTTTTTCTTCACTGCCCAATGGTATAAAATTCTGTGACACACCCTTGGTATCAATATGATCATTACATTCCAAGATTAATTAATTGAGAGGTATAGTTTGTAAAATGGGGCCACTTATGGGGCGTTGTACTGTTCTGGCACCTGAGGGGCTCTCCCAGTTGGTCATGGCACCCTCAAACCATAATAGTAAAATCTGCACTATAATATGGTGCTCCTTCTCTTTTGAGCTTTGCACTGTAGGTTTTTGGGGTATTAGCACACTTAGGAGAAATTGCACAACAAATTCTGACAGACTACTGTATGGAGACTACGGTGAGTCATTAAACAGCATGAGGACCACCATACAGTCTTGTGGCCACCATAATATGAGGACTACTTTGTGGCCATCAAACAGTGAGTGGATGACTGAAAGTGACATCATACAATGTGAGGCATATGGGATAGGGGAATGGAATGTCAGCTCACCTGTCTCAGCAGAAATTCAGAGTCTGTCCACGCACGGAGTAGCTCTGATCAGAGGCATTGTCCAAGGCAAAATGGCAAGGAAAAAATAAAAGATCACTTTTTTTATCATACAATGTGGGGACTATTGTGGGAGCCCTCAAACAGTGTGAAAACTACTGAAGGACTCATAGAGTGTGAGGGCTACTGTGAGGGTCATCAAACTGTAGGGACTACTGTGGGGTTCATAGCATAATGTAAGGGTTACTGTGAGGGTCAAAATACAGTGTGGTGACTACTGTGGGTGCCATCATACAGGGTGGAGACTACTGTGCGGGCAATCATACAGAGTGGGGACTATTGTGAGGGCCATCACAAAATACGGAGGCCATTATATAAAAGCACAAACGCATGCAGAAACGCATGCAAACGCAGCGTTTTTTGCTGTAATGTGTAAGCTGATGCGGATGAAAAACGCTGTGTTAGCATGCATTTGCATGCTTTTTTGCATGCGTTTATGGTTGCGGACTCAACCGCAAATGTGAACCTAGCCTAAAGGAAGCACTGATTTGTGTGACACAGCAGGTGCAGTAAAAGGGACACGTAGCAACAGTGGTTTAGTGCAGCATTTTGATGAGAAATTTGTACAATTTGGGAATAAATGGGGACACTGCTGGAAATGTGAAAAGTCAAATGTGTCTTTGTTGCAAACTCTGCAGATTAGTTGTAACTGGAAAAAGTTGTCATGGTGGTCTGGGCCAGTGTGACTATGAGTCACTTGTTGCAGGCAGAGTCAGAGTAGTCAAGGAGTTCGAGGTCAGAGCCCAGGAGGGTATAGCATAAACAGAAGGAAGAGTCAAAGGCGTAGTCAGGTAACGATCCGAGGTCATAATATCAGGAGGAAGGCAGCTCAGAGCAAAGAGGGCAGGCAAAATGGATGATGATCAGAATGCAGTCCAAGGTCACGCAGCAATATTCACAAACAGAACACAAGGCAAATAGAGACAAAACACAGAGAGCTGAATATACATCTGGTAGAGATCTGGAACTGACAGCCCAGTTAAGTAGCTAGGAAATCACCTGGGACAGAGAACACCTGAAGGCAACCCCTAACCTCCCAGTTTCAGATTGGCCAGTCAAGCTGTCAATCAAAACACTGACAGCTGTACCAAAAGAAGATTTGTCCCCCTGAGCTCACCCCCTTGCTTTGGGGCTTTGTGTCTAAGTCTGTCTGTATTCTGCAGTATATAAGTATTGTGGCCAGGTAACTTTGTATTGCATTTTTCTTTTTGTCATGTATTTACATATAATGTCCATTTCAGTGAATTGGACATTGCATTGCACTAACAGTTTTAATGCAGAACTTTAGAAACCTCATTGGGCATAAGAACAGATATACTTTTCCAACGTTGTGCAGCTTGAGATCAAACCACAATTCCCACATGAATCCTAATAGTTGTCATTTGAATCATATAGTCAACAATTTACAGTAGGAGCAAAGCTATTAGCAGGGGTCAAGGTCAAATGTTTGCGTAATATTATTAAGAATGTCTTCACTTGGCCAATAAATTATATAAGGCATTATTCTGCATCTCCCACTTTTGAGAGAGGTAGGTCACATTATCTAACCTGCGCCATGAAGGTTGTGAAAAACAAATTGCAAAAGATACTGTTTTTTTGCTAATCCTGCCTCCTAATAAAAAAAAATGAAAAAAGTTGTATGTACGCGAAAATCGTTTCTAAGGAAATTGTGTTGATCAGTGGGGGTTCCGGATTAGAGATACTCTCAGGATCGGAGAGGTTGTCAGGATCGGAGATATTGTCAGAATTGAAAAGAATGTTACTTAGTTTCCAGCACCATAACTTGAAAGTCGTTGGTTCTTAATGTAAAATCTACAGTAGGGCCCATTACCAACTTGTGCCATTTTTAAGACAGGTGTCTTCATATAACTAAGATGGGTTTTTGGCTTCCTCAGGGACCATAGTCCAGGTGCAACTGCTGCTGCCTCATCACCTCCTATAGCTCATGCTCCTCTAGCTAGCTAAAAATTTACTGCTAACATATATTCTGCTGTCCTCCAAGGACAATGAAATAGCATTAACTATAATAAATGTAGGAATAGAAGTCTTGTGTCTGATAAAACAAGCAAACTAAAAGGTTGTTGCATGTTGTGCTATTACCGAGAATCTTGGACAGACGCACCACTATGCCTGGACAGTGTTTTGGCCTTCATTGTACTCACACAAAGCAGATGTTTGGCTAAAGGTTAACTCAAAGAAATTATCAAACTATATTTGCAAATAGCAGTTAAAAAATGGATACTTCACAGTCGACAGACAACTGAATCATAGATGGCGTTATTATTTTAACCAATGTATAAAATCAAGTGTCATTAAGGGGTTAATATGAACTTAAGAAGACCTCAGCTAATTTTACACGAGACATAAATTCAATATAAGAACGAAAACAATGGCACTCTTGTGGTGATTATTGCTATGTAAAAACTCTTCCCATTGACTTTTGTTAAAAAGTATAGAGATTTTTCTGAGCAGAAAGTGCCCGAAAAATGGCCCACTCTCTTTTTTTAACCACATGTTGCCTTTGGAAACCTAAAGTGGTTAAAAGACGCTCAAAAAGCTTGAACACATGAACAGCAAGTCGTTTTTACATAGAAACAAACAAGTTCATTCATTTGAGCATTTATTTAGCTACTTGTCAGACGGTTTTCAGAGAGGAATCCGTCTGAAAGAGACATATTGTGCCCATACCTATAAAGGGTATGTGCACACGTTGCGGATTCTACTGCTGATTTTTCCACAGAAAATCCGCATCTCTTGGCAGAAAACGCAGATGTGCTTTTTTAGGCGTTTTTGACACGGATTGGATGCGTTTTTGCAAGCTAAATAAAGATATGTTATTTAACAAAATAAAAAGATTTGTGATGTCATTTCTGTCCAATCTCCTCTTTTATATTTGTCCAACCCACACTCCATTACACACACAGACAGATGATGATGATGATAGATAGATAGATAAATAGATAGATAAGTATAGAATAGATAGATGGATATGGGATAGATAGATAGATAAGGAATAGATGGATAGATAGACAGATAAATATGGGATAGATAAATAAGGAATAGATAGAGATAGATAGATATGGGATAGATAAATAGATGGATAGATAGATAAATAAATATGGGATACATAGATAAATATGGGATAGATA
This sequence comes from Dendrobates tinctorius, assembly GCF_039654945.1. Classification (NCBI taxonomy): domain Eukaryota; kingdom Metazoa; phylum Chordata; class Amphibia; order Anura; family Dendrobatidae; genus Dendrobates; species Dendrobates tinctorius. The sequence continues at coordinate 434,756 of NW_027361836.1, read as the reverse complement.
GATATATCCATATATCTATCTATATCAATCTATAGATATATCCATGGATATATCCTTATCCATGTTTATTAATTAACAATATATATCATTAAAAAAATGAAAAAAAAAATGGCGCTGGTTCCCCCCCACAATTTTCTGCGCCAGAGGGGGAAAGCCGACGGTCGGGGGACAATATTTGTAGCCTGGGAAGGGGGTAATACCTATGGCCCCTTCCCAGGCTATGAATATCAGCCCTCCAGCCCACAGCCGCCCCAGAAATGGCACATCTCTAAGATGCGCAAATTCTGGCACATAGCCCCAATCTTTCGACTCCTGTGTAGCGGTGGGATATGGGGTAATAAGTGGTTAATGTCACCTTGCTATTGTAAGGTGACATTAAGCACGGTTAATAATGGAGAGGCGTCAATAAGACACCTATCCATTATTAATCTTTTGAAAGAGTTAAAAAAACACACACATAAGACTAAAGTATTTTAATGAAATAAACAACACAGTTTTTTTTATTGCACCCCCAGATCCAAGTGACGCCCTCGGTCTCCTATAATAAAAAGTACAAAAATAAACCAAACGTATACTCCCTGTCCGATGCAGTCCAATTAATAATGAGTGTCTCACGACGATTTCCCCTATAGAACAGTGACATCAGGTGATGTCACTGCTCTATAGAGTCTCCCAGTGATGAACTGACAGGAGACAATGGCTCCTGAAGTGCATCACTGAGGTTACCTGAGATCAGGGTGTCACTTTACAGCAATGCTGCGTGAGGGTTAGGGTTATGGGACCTCTTTCCCGGCGGCGGAGGGATACACAGGGGAGGATTACCTGTGCCTGTCATTTCATCGGTGGAGCCCATGGATAGCAGTCGCATCAGCTGATGCGGCTGCTCTCCACGGGAGATCATCATGGGACCCTCGTTATTATTGGACTATGGCGGGAAGGTAATGTATAGGTTGTTTTATTATTTTATTTTTATTAAAGGAGACGAGTGCATCGGGGAATTAGGTGATTGGTAGGTATGTATTCTATGTTATGTGTTGTATGTTATATGTATGTTCTGTATGTTTTAGTTTATTTTACATTCAACACATTAGCCATTTGATGGGACTACTACTGTCCTATCATTGGCTAATGTGTCACTCACTGTCAGTGTAGCAGGCATAGCCAGATGGGACTTGTAGTCCCTTCGGACGATGCCTTCATACACATACACACACACGCACATCCCTGCAGACCCCTCCACAGCCCCACAGACCCCCTGGACAGCCCGATGACCCCCGCACAGCCACGGCAGACCCCCAAAAGACCCCGGCAGACCCCAAAGACTTCGGCAGAACCCCGGACAGCCCGATGACGCACGCACAGCCCCGGCAGACCCCTACAGTCGCGGCAACGCACAGTCATCGTACACACTTCGCCCACACTCTTCCCCCCTCCCGATCTGCAGCGTTTCATCCGCAGCAAACCCGCAAATCTTTTTTAGACCTGAAGTTTTGCTGTGGATATGCCCGACTCAATATAAGTCAAAGGGTGCAGAAACGCTGCAGATCCGCACACAGAATTGACATGCTGCAGAAATGAACCTGCAGAGTTTCAGCACGGATTTTTCCGCAGCATGTACACAGCGTTTTTCACTCTACATAGGATAACATGGTACTCTACAATGCAGTAGAATCCGCAACGTGTGCACATACCCTAAAGGGTTTAAAAGGATTCCCAAAAGGTTATTTACTCAGCCTTTGGCTATATCCTAACTTATTCTTAAATCGTAACCATTATTTTGATTTTTTTTTTCCCAGTAATCAATTGTATAGATGAAAATAAGTAACTTTGTAATTTATCTTATCATAGAAATCTGCTTGCTTCTCCTTTTGGACTGATTATTCATTCTTAAAATTCTCAATTCAAGAATATAATCTGCTACAGTGAATGCATAATTTCCCATTCCTGAGATAGGAGATGAGTCAGTTGGTGTTATACATTTATATAGAGAGAATTGTAACTGCCATTTCAGGAGAACTTGCAGCAGAATGTCTGTATCTGCCTCTAGCTCCTTCTTCCTCCCTCTATAGAATGCTATGAGCACCTGACCATATCTCCCAACCATGCCGATTCTCGCGGGATGGTCCCGTTTTTGACCCCCCCGGCGTCCTGCACTGAGCCGCCACGCCCCCATGCACCCCATCCTCGCCCTGGCAGATAGACCCACCGCAGACTGCAATGAAGTCACTGGACCTGTGATGAGGTCACAGGAGGGGCGGAGTCAGGGGTCACATGATCAGGAGCCTCATTGTCTGCAGGACTCTGCTGTGCTGGTTGTTATGATGCTGGATGAGGTAAAGTTTATGTGTGGGGTCAGGAGGGGTTTACAGGGTGGATGTAGCGGAGCCGCGTGTGTGAGGTGTATGGAGCAGAGCCGCGTGTGTGTGAGGTGTATGGAGCAGAGCCGCGTGTGTGCGAGGTGTACGGAGCGGAGCCATGTGTGTACGAGGTGTATGGAGCAGAGTCGCGTGTGTGCGAGGTGTACGGAGCGGAGCCGCATATGTACGAGGTGTACAGAGCAGAGCCAGGTATGTACGAGGTGTACAAGGTGGGCGGAGCAGAGCTGCATTTGTACAAGGTGTACGGAGCAGAGCCGCGTGTGTATGAGGTGTACGGAGTGAAGCTGTGTGTGTATGGGGTGTGCAGAGCAGAGCTGTGTGCATACGAGGTGTACGGAGCAGAGCCGTGTGTGTACGAGGTGTGTGGAGCCGCGTGTGTACGAAGTGTACGGGGTAGAGCTGCGTGTGTACGAGGTGTATGGAGCAGAGCTGCGTGTGTACAAGGTGTACGGAGCAGAGCCGCGTGTGTACGAGGTATATGGAGCAGAGCCGCGTGTGTGTGAGGTGTACAGAGCAGAGCAGCGTGTGTGCGAGGTGTACAGAGCAGAGCCGCGTATGTACAAGGTGTACGGAGCAGAGCCGCATATGTACGAGGTGTACAAGGTGTGCGGAGCGGAGCCGCGTGTGTACGAGGTGTACGGAGCAGAGCCGCGTGTGTACGAGGTGTGCGGAGCAGAGCCGCATATGTACGAGGTGTACATGGTGTGCGGAGCGGAGCCGCGTGTGTACGAGGTGTACGGAGCAGAGCCGCGTATGTACGAGGTGTACATGGTGTGCGGAGCGGAGCCGCATGTGTATGAGGTGTACAGAGTAGAGCCAGGTGTGTACTAAGTGTACGGAGCAGAGCCGTGTGTGTGTATGGGGTGTGCAGAGCGGAGCTGTGTGTGTATTAGGTGTTTGGAGCGGAGCCGTGTGTGTACGAGGTGTGTGGAGTCGCGTGTGTACGAGGTGTACGGGGTAGAGCCGCATGTGTACGAGGTGTACGGGTAGAGCCGCGTGTGTATGAGGTGTACGGAGCAGAGCTGCGTATGTAAGAGGTGTACAAAGTGTGCGGAGCGGAGCCGCATGTGTACGAGGTGTACGGAGCAGAGCCGCGTATGTACGAGGTGTACAAGGTCTGCAGAGCAGAGCCGCGTATGTGCGAGGTGTACGGAGCAGAGCCGCGTGTGTATGAGTTGTACAGAGCAGAGCCGTGTGTGTATGGGGTGTGCAGAACAGAGCTGTGTGTGTACGAGGTGTATGGAGCGGAGCCGCGTGTGTACGAGGTGTACGGAGCAGAGCCGTGTATGTACGAGGTGTACAAGGTGTGCGGAGCAGAGCTGTGTATGTACGAAGTGTATGGAGCAGAGCCACGTATGTACGAGGTGTACAAAGTGTGTGGAGCGGAGCCACGTGTGTACGAGGTGTGCGAAGCAGAGCTGCATATGTACGAGGTGTACGGAGCAGAGCCGCGTATGTACGAGGTGTACAAGGTGCGGAGCGGAGCTGCGTGTTGACAAGGTGTATGGAGTGGAGCCGCGTGTGCACGAGGTGGACGGAGCGGAGATGTGAATGTATTTTGGCATGGGGGCCCCATTTGAAAGTTTGCACGCCACTGACCTGACCGCTGAATACAGGAGGGGCTGCTGGAAGCCGGGAAATCAGAGATATGCAGGAATGTTGCAGCCACTGAGCGAGGATGACCAGGGAGGACGGAGGAGGACCGGGGAGGACGGAGGAGAACCTGAGAGGATGGAGGTGGACCGGGGAGGACGAGTGTGGACCGAGAAGGATGAGTGAGGACAGGGGGAGCCAAGCCAAGTCATGTCATACATACAGGATGGGACCAGGGAGCCATACATAGAGGATGGGACCAGGGAGCCATACATACAGGATGGGACCAGGGAGCCATACATACAGGATGGGACCAGGGAGCCATGCATACATGATGGGACTAGGAAGCCATACATACAGGATGGGACCAGGTAGCCATATATACAGGATGGGACCAGGGAGCCACACATACAGGATGGGACCAGGGAGCCATACATACAGGATGGGACCAGGGAGCCATGCATACAGGATGGGATCAGGGAGCCATACATACAGGATGGGACCAGGGAGCCATACATACAGGATGGGACCAGGGAGCCATACATACAGGAGAGGGAGCCACACATACCAGGACAGGGACAAGAGAAGCCACACATACCAGGACAGGGACAGGGACAGGGAGAGCCACACATACCAGGTCAGGGATGGGGGGAGCCACACATAGCAGGACAGGGACAGGGTGAGCCACACAATGCAGGACAGGGATGGGGGCCACATACCAGGACAGGACAGGGAGAGCCACACATACCAGGACAGGGATAGGGGGAGCCACACATACCAGGACAGGGACAGAGGGAGCCACACATACCAGGACAGGGACAGGGGGAGCCACACACACCAGGACAGGGATGGGGGGAGCCACACACCATAACAGGACAGGGAGAGCCACATATCAGGACAGTGAAGGGAGGAGACACATATCAGGACAGGGATGGGGGGAGCCACACATAGCAGGACAGGGACGGGGGAGCCACACATAGCAGGATAGGGACGGGGGGAGCCACAGATAGCAGGACAGGATGGGGGGAGCCACACATACCAGGATAGGACAGGGGGACATGCTTGGGTCAGCTTATATTCGAGTATATACAGTACACGTCTCCGCTATTCCCACGCAGGTGCAGTAACAGCCGAGTCGTTACTACGCATGCATGGGAATAGAGGAGACGTGTATGTCACTTGCTCAGGCGCAGTTCGTGGCCGGAATTCCCGCTCATGCGCAGTAACAGCCACAACTGCACACTCTACCCACGCTGCTCCTGTCGGCACCACTAAGCATACACAGATGTTAATTTCACCACACTCCTGATGTGATAGCATCGGGCCTTTTTCTAGTTATTATATAAGAGAGACATTTATTCATAGAGAATGTATGCACAATAACTCTTTCTATGATTAATAAAAAAATCTTGCAGATTAATAAAAATCCTGCAAATCCTTCTGAATGGTATAAGTCATGGGTCATGATTCATGATAATGTTCATATTTCAAAAGAAACAAACAGAGAAAAGTTCATGGTTTATGGGCATACATGAATTGGCCAATTTGTGCACTAAGAACCTTCATTTTTTCATCCATTACTGTAAGTAAAAAAAAAATTCTGTAAAAAATTTTTGGGAAAATTTTGCTAAATTTAATGTTTTAATGTTTTTCTGTGTTTTCACATGGCCTAGATTCATGCACATGTGCTGCTGTGTTCTTTTTTGTATATATATACAAAAAAAACAGCTGCACATGTGCATGAATCTAGGCCATGTGAAAACACACGGTATACGGTATATATATATATATATATATATATATATATATATATATATAATAGTCATGCATTGTCCTACTGGTTTCCACTTTACTGTTCAGGTAAAAACAAGAATAATAGGCAAATAGATACTAAATAATACGTTTAAAAGATAAAGCATATAACTAACAAAGGACCAATAAAAATGTTTCACTCTATTTCATTGCAGTCATTTGGTAAATTCAAAAAAGTTTATTTTTTTTCATTAATGTACACTGTGCACCCCATCTTGACTGAAAAAAACAGAAATGTAAACATTTTTGCAAATTTATTAAAAAAAACAACTGAAATATCACATGGTCATAAGTATTCAAACCCTTTGCTCAGACACAGATCTGGCCAAAGATACAAAAGAATTTCTCCAGTACTCAAGGATCCTAAGAGCACAGTGGCCTCCATAATCCTTAAATGGAAGAAGTTTGGGAACACCAGAAGTCAGTTGTGAGAAACTATATTACAAATGGGGTCAAAAACTACTATTGGGTTTCACTGAAAAGCTCAAAAGTTAAATGGGGTTACTTTTTGTGGAGTCTCCTAGCATCTCAGTGACTCTGCAAATATGCCATGGCACCCTCAAGCCATTCAAACGAAAATGGGCTGCGGCTTGAAGGGGTTAAGGGCACATGCGACATGGTAAGAAAAAAATCTTACCAGCTCACTTGAAACAGCCTGTGGTGTGTGGGAGCAAGGGATCACATAGTCCAGTGTGTGTTTAATCCAAAATGAAGAAAGAAAATCCCAGCTGCTAAAAGATAAATTTATTGAGTAAAAAGTAAGACAGAGTTCACATGAATGTCTCTATGACGCGTTTCGAACACCCACACTGTGTTCTTTACAGGCCCGGATTGGTAATATACCGAACCGGGCAGATTCCCGGTGGGCCGGTGGCTCTGAACTAGGAAATGGGCCGCCGGCCCTTTAAAACCTTTGACTAGGCTCTGTGTGCGCGCTCCCTCTCATCGCATGCGCTGACAAGGGCCGCATCTGCCGGCGTCAGTGCGTGAGCGTGCCCCACGTCCGTGACTGTGCGCCGCTGCTGCCCTCCTCAGTGCAGGCAAGCGGGAGAGCTCGCGCCGCACACTGGACCTTGTCAGAAGTTTGAAAAGGCCGCCGCAGCAGCAGCACGCACAGGACTCCTGCCTCTCTGTCTGATGCTGGAAAGTACCAGCATCAGAGAACAGTGGAGAGAGCCAGCAGCACGCAGGATTAAAGGTAGTACCTGCCTGTGAGTGCTGTGCTTCCAGGGAGAGCTAGGGAAGCAGCTCAAGCCAGCAAGGTGACATCGTCTTCTGCTCTGATCTGCATCGGGGGAGGTGAGGGGACAGAGCTGCTGTGAGCACTAGAACCTGAGGAGCTGCATATGGACATCAGCCTCCTCTGCACCACAGAAGAGAGAGTGTGTGTAAGTAATACTTGTGTGTGGTATCTGTAGTATGTAAGTGTGTAATGCTTGTCTGTGCGGTATCTGTAGTGTGTGTGTGTGTGCGGTATCTGGTGTGTGTGTGTGTGCGGTATCTGTAGAGTGTGTGTGTGCGCGGTATCTGTAGAGTGTGTGTGTGCGCGGTATCTGTAGTGTGTGTGTGTGCGCAGTATCTGTAGTGTGTGTGCGGTATCTGTAGTGTGTGTGTGTGTGGTATCTGTAGTGTGTGTGTGTGCGCGGTATCTGTAGTGTGTGTGTGTGCGGTATCTGTAGTGTGTGTGTGTGCGGTATCTGTAGTGTGTGTGTGTGTGCGGTATCTGTAGTGTGTGTGTGTGGTATCTGTAGTGTGTGTGTGGGGTATCTGTAGTGTGTGTGTGTGTGGTATCTGTAGTGTGTGTGTGGGGTATCTGTAGTGTGTGTGGTATCTGTAGTGTGTGTGCGGTATCTGTAGTGTGTGTGTGCTGTAGCTGTAGTGTGTGTGTGTGCGGTATCTGTAGTGTGTGTGTGTGGTATCTGTAGTGTGTGTGTGTGGGGTATCTGTAGTGTGTGTGTGCGGTATCTGTAGTGTGTGTGTGTGTGCGTGGTATCTGTAGTGTGTGTGTGTGCGGTATCTGTAGTATGTAAGTGTGTAATCCTTGTCTGTGCGGTATCTGTAGTGTGTGTGTGTGCGCGGTATCTGTAGTGTGTGTGTGTGCGCGGTATCTGTAGTGTGTGTGTGTGCGCGGTATCTAGTGTGTGTGTGTGTGGTATCTGTAGTGTGTGTGTGTGGTATCTGTAGTGTGTGTGTGGGGTATCTGTAGTGTGTGTGTGTGCGCGGTATCTGTAGTGTGTGTGTGTGTGGTATCTGTAGTGTGTGTGTGGGGTATCTGTAGTGTGTGTGTGTGTGGGGTATCTGTAGTGTGTGTGGGGTATCTGTAGTGTGTGTGCGGTATCTGTAGTGTGTGTGTGCTGTAGCTGTAGTGTGTGTGTGTGCGGTATCTGTAGTGTGTGTGTGTGGGGTATCTGTAGTGTGTGTGTGCGGTATCTGTAGTGTGTGTGTGTGTGTGCGTGGTATCTGTAGTGTGTGTGTGTGCGGTATCTGTAGTATGTAAGTGTGTAATGCTTGTCTGTGCGGTATCTGTAGTGTGTGTGTGTGCGCGGTATCTGTAGTGTGTGTGTGTGCGCGGTATCTGTAGTGTGTGTGTGTGTGCGCGGTATCTGTAGTGTGTGTGTGTGTGCGCGGTATCTGTAGTGTGTGTGTGTGTGCGCGGTATCTGTAGTGTGTGTGTGCGCGGTATCTGTAGTGTGTGTGTGTGCGGTATCTGTAGTGTGTGTGCGGTATCTGTAGTGTGTGTGTGTGTGCGGTATCTGTAGTGTGTGTGTGTGCGGTATCTGTAGTGTGTGTGTGTGCGGTATCTGTAGTGTGTGTGTGTGTGCGGTATCTGTAGTGTGCGTGTGCGGTAGCTGTAGTGTGCGTGTGCGGTATCTGTAGTGTGTGTGCGCGGTATCTGTAGTGTGTGTGCGCGGTATCTGTAGTGTGTGTGTGCGCGGTATCTGTAGTGTGTGTGTGTGCGGTATCTGTAGTGTGTGTGTGTGCGCGGTATCTGTAGTGTGTGTGTGTGCGCGGTATCTGTAGTGTGTGTGTGTGCGCGGTATCTGTAGTGTGTGTGTGCGCGGTATCTGTAGTGTGTGTGTGCGCGGTATCTGTAGTGTGTGTGTGCGCGGTATCTGTAGTGTGTGTGTGCGCGGTATCTGTAGTGTGTGTGTGTGCGCGGTATCTGTAGTGTGTGTGTGTGCGCGGTATCTGTAGTGTGTGTGTGTGTGCGCGGTATCTGTAGTGTGTGTGTGTGTGTGCGCGGTATCTGTAGTGTGTGTGTGTGTGTGCGCGGTATCTGTAGTGTGTGTGTGTGCGGTATCTGTAGTGTGTGTGTGTGCGGTATCTGTAGTGTGTGTGTGTGCGGTATCTGTAGTGTGTGTGCGGTATCTGTAGTGTGTGTGTGTGTGCGGTATCTGTAGTGTGTGTGTGTGTGCGGTATCTGTAGTGTGTGTGTGTGTGCGGTAGCTGTAGTGTGCGTGTGCGGTAGCTGTAGTGTGCGTGTGCGGTATCTGTAGTGTGCGTGTGCGCGGTATCTGTAGTGTGCGTGTGCGCGGTATCTGTAGTGTGTGTGTGCGCGGTATCTGTAGTGTGTGTGCGTGTGTGCGCGGTAGCTGTAGTGTGTGTGTGTGTGTGTGCGCTGTAGCTGTAGTGTGTGTGTGTGTGTGTGCGGTAGTGTGTGTGTGTGTGTGTGCTGTAGCTGTAGTGTGTGTGTGCGGTATCTGTAGTGTGTGCGCGGTATCTGTAGTGTGTGTGTGTGTGTGTGTGATGTGTGTGCAGTGAGGACATTCATTGTATGTGGGCTGGTGAATTTTTTTCGTGCCAGGGCTGCTTTTTGGTCCCAGTCCGGCCCTGGTTCTTTATCAAAAAGCTGACGACAATGCTGGCAAGTACCATTTTATACACAGCTACAGCCAATAGACAATAATTATACACGTGTCACATACAATTAATTAAAATTACCACACAAGGGTAAAAGATTACTATGACATATAGAAAGCCGTACAGCAATTAACCCCTTACCTACAATGGACGTAATATTCCGTCCATGTGACCCTGGACCTAATTACCATGGACGGAATATTACGTCACAGCGATCAGCGGCGCCCACGTGGTGAGCGCCGCTGATCGCGGCCGGGTGTCAGCTGATTATCACAGCTGACACCCGGCACAATGTGTCAGGGGCGGTCATGGACCGCCCTCGACACATTAACCCCTTGCACACCGCGATCAAACACGATCGCGGTGTACCGGGGGTTAAAGGGAAGCAACGGCAGGAAGGGGGCTCCCTCCGTTCTTCCCTGAGCCCCCCACGGCAGCGCAATGTGCAGCGCTGCTGCGGGGGGCTCCTTTCCTGCAGGTCCCCGGATCCAATATGGCGGCGGGGACCTCCGGAGGCCTGCAGGGAGCTGGCTTCGTCAGTGCCTGCAAAGCGCAGGCATGAGGAAGCCTTCTGGACTGCCTGTGACAGATCGCTGATCTGTCACAGTGATATGTGATGTGACAGATCAGTGATCTGTGATGTGACAGATCAGTGATCTGTCACAGGACAGTTATGTCCCCCCTGGGACATTGTAATAAAGTAAAAAAAAAAAAATATTCCCCAATAAATTCATTTTTTGGAAATAAAAAAAAAAGCAATAAAAGTACACATATTTGGTATTGCCGCGTCCGTAACGACCCGCCCTACAAAACTGTCCCAATAGTTAACCCCTTAAGCGAACCCCTTAAAAAATAAAAATAATAAACGAAGCAAAAAATAATGATTTATTATCATACTGCCGAACACAAAGTGCAATAACGCGCGATCAAAAAGACGCATATTAACATCCATGGTATCGCTGAAAACATCATCTTGTCCCGCAAAAAAAGAGCTGCCACACAGCATCATCTGCGAAAAAATAAAAAAGTTATAGCTCGCAGAATAAAGCGATGCAAAAATAATTATTTTTTATATAAAATAGTTTTCATAGCATAAAAGCGCGAAAACATAAAAAAACGACCTAAATGAGGTATCGCCGTAACCATACTGACCCGAAGAATAAAACCGCCTTATAAATTTTACCGCACCCGGAACGGCGTAAACGCACCACCCAAAAGAAATTCATGAAACGCTGGTTTTTGGAAACTCTGCATCCCAAAAAACAATAAAAAGCGATCAAAAAATGTCACATGCCTGAAAATGGTACCAATAAAAATGTCAACTCGTCCCGCAAAAAATAAGACCTCACATGACTCGGTGGGTCAAAATACGGAAAAATTATAGCTCTCAATATGTGGTGATGCAAAAACTATTTTTACAATAAAAAGTGTCTTTTAGCGTGTGACAGCTGCCAAACATAAAAACCCGCCACAAATAGTAAATCAAACCCCCCCGTTATCACCCCCTTAGTTAGAGAAAAATAATAAAATTAAAAGAAAATGTATTTATTTCCATTTTCCCATTAGGGCTAGGGTTAGGGCTAGGGTTTGGGTTAGGGCTAGGGTTAGGGCTAGGGTTAGGGCTAGGGCTAGGGTTAGGATTAGGGCTAGGATTAGGGCTAGGATTAGGGTTAAGGGTGTGTTGGGGTTAAGGTTGGAGTTAGAATTAGGGGTTTCCACTGTTTGGGCACATCAGGTGCTCTCCAAATGCAACATGGCGTCTGATCTCAATTCCGGCCAATTCTACGCTGAAAAAGTCAAATTGTGCTCCATCCAAACTCTGCCATGCGCCCAAACAGTGTTTTACCCCCACATATGGGGTATCAGCCTACTCAGGACAAATTGCAAAACAACTTTTGTGGTCCAATTTCTCCTAATACCCTTAGGAAAATAAAAAATTGGGGCAAAAATATAATTTTTGTGGAAAAAAATGTTTTTTTTATTTTCACACCCGGGCGTTATAAACTTCTGTGAAGCACTTGGGGGTTCAAAGTGCTCACCACACATCTAGATAAGTTCCATGGGGGGTCTAGTTTCCAAAATGGGGTCACTTGTGGGGAGTTTCAATAGTTTAGGTACATCAGGGGCTCTCCAAACGCACACGACACCCGCAGACCATTCCATCAAAGTCTGCATTCCAAAACGTCACTACTTCCCTTCCGAGCCCCGACGTGTGCCCATACAGTAGTTTTCTCCCACATATGGGGTATCAGCGTACTCAGGACAAATTGGACAGCAACTTTTGGGGTCCAGTTTCACCTGGTACCCTTGGGAAAATAAAAAATTGGGGAGTAATTGATCATGTTTGTGGAAAAAATATGATTTTTTTATTTTCATGCCCAGGCATTATAAACTTCTGTGAAGCCCTTGGGGGTTCAAAGTGCTTACCACACATATAAATATGTTCCTTAGGGGATCTAGTTTCCAAAATGGGGTCACTTGTGGGGGGTTTCCACTGTTTAGGTACATCAGGGGCTCTCCAAAATCAACATGACACCCGCAGACCATTCCATGAAAGTCTGCATTCCAAGACGTCACTACTTCCCTTCCGAGCCCCGACGTGTGCCCATACAGTAGTTTTCTCCCACATATGAGGTATCAGCGTACTCAGGACAAATTGGGCAACAACGTTTGTGGTCCAATTTCTCCTGGTACCCTTGGGAAAATAAAAAAATTGGGGACTAATTGATCATGTTTGTGGAAAAAATAAGATTTTTTTATTTTCATGCCCGGGCATTATAAACTTCTGTGAAGCCCTTGGGGGTTCAAAGTGCTCACCACACATCTAGATAAGTTCCTTAGGGGGTCTAGTTTCCAAAATGGGGTCACTTTTGGGGAGTTTCCACTGTTTAGGTACATCAGGGGCTTTCCAAACGCGACATGGTGTCCGATCTCAATTCCAGCCAAAAGCGTCAAATGGTGCTGCTTCCCTTCCGAGCTCTGCCATGCACCCAAATAGTGGTTTACCCCCACATGTGGGGTATCAGCGTACTCAGGAGACAAATTGCACAATAACTTTTAGGGTCCTGTTACCCTTGGTAAAATGAAAATTGGGGGTGAAAAGATCATTTTTGGGGAAAAAATATGATTTTTTAATTGTACTGCTGTACGTTATAAACTTCTGTGAAGCCCTTGTGGGTTCAAAGTTCTCACCACATATCTAGATAAGTTCATTGGGGGGTCTAGTTTCCAAAATGGGGTCACTTGTGGGGGGTTTCCACTGTTTAGGCACATCAGGGGCTCTCCAAACGCGACATGGCGTCCGATCTGAATTCCAGCCACTTTTGCATTGAAAAAGTCAAACGGCGCTCCTTCCCTTCTGAGCTCTGCCATGCGCAGAAACAGTGGTTCCCCCCCACATATCGGGTATCAGCGTACTCAAGACAAATTGCACAATAACTTTTGTAGTCCAATTTCTCCTGTTACCATTGGTAAAATAAAAAAAAATTGAACCTGAAGTATTTTTTTTGTGAAAAAAAAGTTAAATGTTAATTTTTTTTTAAATATTCAAAAAATTTCTGTGACGCACCTAAAGGGTTAATAAACTTCTTGTATGTGGTTTTGAGCAACTTAAGGGGTGCAGTTTTTAGAATGGTGTCACGTTTGGGTATTTTCTATAATATAGACCCCGCAAAGTGGCTTCAAATGTGATGTGGTCCGTAAAAATAAAATGGTGTTGCAAAAATAAGAAATCGCTGGTCAATTTTTAACCCTTATAACTTCCTAACAAAAAAAAATTTTGGTTCCAAAATTGTGCTGATGTAAAGTAAACATGTGGGAAATGTTACTTATCAAGTTTTTTGTGTGCCATATCTCTGTGATTTAAGGGCATAAAAATTCAAATTTGGAATATTGCGAAATTTTAAAAAATTTTCGCCAAATTTCCGTTTTATTCGCAAATAAACGCAAGTTATTTGAATGAAATTTTACCACTGTCATGAAGTTCAATATGTCACGAGAAAACAATGTCAGAATCACTGGGATCAATGGAAGCGTTTCAGAGTTATTACCTCATAAAGGGACAGTGGTCAGAATTGTAAAAATTGGCCCAGGAGTTAACGTGCAAACCACCCTTGGTAGTGAAGGGGTTAAACAAGCTTGTTAAACAAAAAACAAAAAATTAAACAAGAAAAAGGAAAAAGCAAAAAAAGGAAAGAAAAACTACATCATATGAAAATTAATTATCAGCACATTAATATTGATATAGAATCTCTTTGCATGCATTTAAACTGCTCGGTGTGCACGTTCCTAAGCAGAAGATCCAATAAGCTTCTCTTGTCAATAAACGTTTTCTGACATTCCCTCCTCGCGGCTGCTTTATAAGGCCGGAGTCACACTAACCTGCGCAAAATACGCTCCGTAGTTTACATGCGTAATACGGATGAATGACCCCTAAACAGTGCTCCGTAGGTCATCCGTAAGCAAGGTGAGGTCGCGTATTTTGCGCATGTGTGCATCCATATGTAATCCGTGTGGCATCCGTATGCAATCCGTATGGCGAGATTTTCTCGCAGCCTTGCAAAATGGACATTTAGGCTGAGTTCACACGTGGCGTTTTTTTCGCGTTTCCGCGGCGGTTTTAATCGCGCGATTTTGCCGCAAAAACGCGAAAAATAAGCGTCCCATGCATTCCTATGGGATTCCGCAATGCTGTGCTAATGCTGCGGTTTTTACCGCGGCGGAATCGCTTTGCGGTAAAAAACGCAGCATGCTCATTAATTTGCGGAATCGCGGCGATCCCGCACCCATAGGAATGCATTGTTCCGCTTACTTCCCGCATGTGGCTGTGCACACCATGCGGAAAGTAAGCAGAACAATTGCGGATGGTACCCAAGGTCCAGAGGAGAGGAGACTGTTCTCCGGGCTTTGGGTACCATATCCCTGTAAAAAATAGAATTTAAAATAAAAAATATTGTTATTCTCACCTTCCCTCCTCTCTCCACGCTCCCGGTCCCAGTAAGCCTTTGCGAAAATGCCCGCGATGGCGTCCGTTCTCGCGGGATCGCGAAGTCTCGCTGTCATTTGCGCGACGTCATCGCGAATAACCGCGAGACATTGCGATCCCGCGAGAACAGACGTTATCGCGGGCATTTTCGCAAAGGATTACTGGGAACGGATGCGCGGGACGTCGGAAGGTTAGAATAACACCATGTTTTATTTTTTTTTACATTCTATCTTTTACTACTGATGCCACATAGGCGGCCTCAGTAGTAAAAAGTTGGTCACACTCGTCAAACACTATGTTTGATGAGTGTGACCAACCTGTCAATCAGTTCTCCAAGCGATGCTACAGATCGCTTGGAAAACGCTAGCATTTTGCAAGCTAAATACGCTTGCAAAATGCTAGTTTTTCCGTGGGAATATCGCGGGAATTTAAAATGCGATTTTCCCGCGGAATGGAATTCCGGAATTCTCGCGGTAACTTCCGCGAGAGTTCCGGTACATGTGCACTTAGCCTTAACGTTTTTGAGGCCTGCAATTTAAATCATTAGCCTGCACCCTATTTAGACACTCAGAAACAGGTGGCTGCCTACATTCTGTACATTTGTCACCTTGCTTTCACAAGGTGTGTTGGTGTTCTTTGTGCAGCATGGCAGAGGGTCTGCGATTCAATACAACTGAGCAGGTTCTCTTTACCTGGCTTTTGTCACGGCGCTTTGGGCAACCATATCCTGTGATAGTGGATCCGCGGAGGAGGAGACGCATGTGGGTACATCCACTTTTGAGGCAACGACTCACAAGAGGGCATTTTCACCGCCTCTATTATACTCTGCGGGAGCATCCGGAGAAATTTTACCAGTACTCTCGTATGAGCATTTCCACATTTGATCTCCTATTGGAGACAGTGCGCCCTGGGATCACCTTTCAGGACACAAGGATGCGCAAAGCCATATCTGCAGAGGAGCGACTTCTACTCACAATACGGTATGTGCTACACAACCACATTCTCTATGGTCATAATGTGTGTGTTAATTTATGTTTTTTGGCCTTCTTGGACAAAGTTTAATGCCCTCATCTTACTCAAAATATGTTTCACCTGACACACCAGAATGTTACATCTAATATGTCCTGCATATCACTTAGTCATTGTGCCACCAAATATGTGTGTTGTTCTCTCTCATTTCCTACCAAGTTTGGTCGGCATGTAAATGATTTTTTTTACTTAAGCCATTCTAAACTGTACTCTTTCTGTTGTTCTACAGCTTGCTGTCCACTGGCCTGTCTTATGCCGCCCTCCACCATGAGTTTCTCATTGGAAAGTCCACCATTTCAGGCATAGTGAGGTCTACATGTGCACAAATCTGGACAAGACTCCATCAAGTGGTCATGCCCGAGCCCAGGATGGAAGACTGGTTAAGGATTTCAAGGGACTTTGAGGAGGACTGCCAGTTTCCAAATTGTATTGGGGCCCTGGATGGCAAACATATCAGGGTGCGTAAGCCGCCGAACTCAGGCTCCCAATTCTTCAATTATAAACAATACTTTTCTGTTGTATTGTTGGCTCTGGCAGACCCTCAATACAAGTTTATAATTGTCGACATTGGGGCCTATGGAAGGACGGGAGACTCTAGAGTCTTCAATACTTCCATAATGGCTCGGCGGCTACGCACCAACCAGTTGGATCTACCACCACCACGCCAGCTACCAGGCTCCCCCGAACAATCAGTCCCTTATGTCCTTGTGGCAGATGAGGCCTTTCAGTTATCATGCAATGTAATGAGGCCATATCCCCGGCGCAACCTTGACCACAGGCGCAGAATTTTTAACTTGCGCCTATCACGTGCTAGGCGACTGGTGGAGTGTTCCTTTGGGATTCTTTGTGCCAAATGGCGGGTACTCCAGTCTGCCATTCAGTTGAGTGAGCAAAATGTGAATGAAGTTGTGAAAGTCTGTGTTGTTCTGCATAACTTCACCAGGATACATGATTGTTCCTCCTCTGATGGTGTTGTGCATAGGCCGGACAATGTGCGCAGGGTGAGACCACCTATCAACCCTCAACGTAGACCGCTCTCTGGCCTCAAAGTGCGTGATATTTTCACGAATTACTTTATCTCACCTGAGGGGGCTACTTCTTGGCAAGAGAATGCTGTGTCTATGTTATAATTTGTTTCTTTAAGTGTGTCTAAATATATATTACTCAAGCCTTTATGATTCTATGAGTGTTTCATTGCATTGGTTGTTGTCTGTAAGTATGTTGTGAGGGATTGTGAAAAATCACACAGAGACGTTAACTAAAGTAGACAAATTTTTAGTTTTGCCTATTTTTTTTTTGGTTTGCTTAAAGGCAAACATAATATTGCCATAACACAAATTTGGCAATGGCCAAAATGACCCTTTGTGCCTTCTTTAACTTGGTGTTAAATTAACATAACAAAACAAAACAGCAACAAACATTAGGCAATAACAACATTGCTGCATGCCTAGATTAACCTTGATTTGGCAACAAAAGGTGAGCTCCATCACCAAAATAAAGGCAACAAGATAACACTCACATTTCCTCATAATGTTATCCAATCATAGAAAGATTCCACCATCACAGGCAAGGCTACCTCACATCTTTCACACAGATATTACCTGTCTGTAGAACAGACAATATTTAAGCATGCTATACTGGAAAGGATCAAAATACAAAACTCACTTGTTAAGACATAGAGAGAGCGTGATATTCTGTATGCTGGTCGCCTCTAATTTTTTCAATATAGATTGCTAACAAAAAAGGTGACTACTTAACTAAGGCGAGCACGCCTTTCCTAGGCGTTAGCAAGTGAGTAGTGTATTTTCATCCTTTCATTTTACAGTATAGCGCATTTAAATATTCTCTTTTCTACACACATGTAATATCTGTGTGAAAGGCGTGAGGTAGCGTTGCCTGTCATGATGGATTGTTTCATATGTTTGGAAAACATTGTTTAAAAATGTGAGTGTTAAATTATGTTCTAAATGTTGGTGAAGGAGAACACCTGTTTTTAGTTTTACATTAGGAGCACCAGTTACATCTCACTGGACATCTCCAAACATTAGAATCATAAATCCTCATATGTAGGGGAAGGGGAATGTGGATGACCAGCCTGTGGGTGCTGCTGGACATTGTGGCTAACATCGCCCTGTGTGGGGCCATACTGTTGCCCATGATGCTGTAATTGGCCAGCCTCCTCGGCCTGTTGGGGATACTGGCCAGAGTAATGATGATGGTGAGGGGCTTCTTGTTGGCTATGGTAGGCCCGTGGCTCATACCCACCAACATAGCCAGATCGTCCCCAACCAGGTTGGGACCAGCCTCCAACACTGGGTGGGTACAAGTGGCCATATTGGTGGGGTTGGCTTGAGGAAGACATTTGGGGCTGCGGAATAGAAGGATCGGTAGGGGGAGGAAGGGCTTGAGGTGTTGGCCCACGTATTAGGGGCTGTTCAGACCCTGCTTGAGCAAGCATCTGAGTGGATGGTCTCATGCGCATTAAATTTCGTAGTGAGAGCTGCCACCTCTCCAGAAATTCAAAAACCTCATATGGGGTATTGGGGGGGGTGCTAGCATCAAGCAGGATCTGAATACAACCCCTAATATGGAGCCTGACCTCACAGGTAAGGGCACGGAGATAAAGGGTAAGGCTACGTGCATAGGCCTCCTCACCATCATCTGTAGTGACTCGGGACAAATAATTCAGCACCCCTGTGTCCACATTGGTCCTGCTCTCTTGAATGGTGACCTGGCGCCTTCTTGTTCGCCGTGATGCTAGAGCAGCCTGTGGGGAGGACCTGATCGGGGCAGTTGGGATGCTGCTCAAGTTGCCCGGCTCTTCCAGGATGGGTGATGTGGCAGCAGCAGACCGTCCTGGTGGTGTGGTGTGTAGGCCAGCCATTGTGTGGTCTTGTGATGCCTCCTCTTCAGCCATCCTTCTTGTAGGGGGAGAAGATGGGCCAGCCACCTCATCCCCTACAGGATCTATAATTGGCTCTGCCTCTGAGGCCGTTCCTCGATCCGTAAGGTTGGATTGAGTTCTGTTATGAAATAGAACAGAGGCAAAAATACATCAATATTTTTGTCCCTGTAAAGTATTTGTGTAATGTTTTTGTGTCATGTGGTGTGAGGTATGTACTTACGGTCTCAGATCCAGAATTGGGGCGAGGAAGTTCAGCCGGTCATAGTATATATATTTGCGTTTGACATGTCCAGCATCCCCACTCCTGGACCGCTGCTGGCTTTACCGGCGGTACTGATCCCGGATGCTTCTCCACCGTTTCATCACATCTTCCACTGCAATGTGACAGGAAAGATTGTCAAAATCACATATTTGAGAGGTCACATTTTCAAACAGTAGTCTAGGCATGGGGCCTTCTGGGGTGTGCGTTCTACCCATGGTGGCATATGTAATTGGGCCGATACACATGGTCTCATTAGCTCCACTTAAACTAATTTTTTTGGCTAGGAGGATGAGGAGCTTGTGGCCTAACCCCAAATTATGGCTGTGTGAAGCCACGTGTCACATCCAAATGTAACGGCCTGATGAGGCTAAGAAAAGTACATGCACAGGAAGGGGGGGTGCTGATTCTAGATTCATTTTATAGCACGCGCTAAAGGTTAATGATGTTTTTATGGTTGCACTTACGAATTTTATGCTGGTCATCACGTGGTCTGTCACCAAAGTCATGGTACATCTGGCGACAGATGCGCCTCCATGACGCCTCCTTTCTTGTGCGGTTAGCATAGTTTGGATCGCGTGGGTCCCATATTTCTGGACGCTCCTGCACCAGCACAATGAGCATCTCTACATTAACATATGTGGATGCCATGCTGCTGCTGTACTCCGTGGAGGCTGACTTCCTGGATGTCTGGAGTGGTTTTTTAGCTCATTTGCATGTCTAGGCTTCCTGATGATGGATTGGCCCATTTCCTGTTCACCAGCCAAAAGACCTGCGTATTGCTCGCAGGTCACACGTGTGTTCCGTGTGTAATCCGTATTTTTTGCGCACCCATAGACTTGCATTGGCGTATTACGGGCGTAGTACGCTGACAATCGCAGCATGCTGCGAGTGGCACGGAGCGTAGGATACGGATGAGAAATATACGCCTGGTGCGAGTGACCCCATAGAAAATCATTTGTTCGTGTCTAATGCGTCTTTTTGCGCCTCTCACTCTCCCGTATTCCTCGCCAGTGTGACTCCGGCCTTATTCTTTCAATGCCTGTTACTCTGAGAGATGAAATATTTCTCTGATGGTGAAAAATAAAGTGTTTAGAGGCTGAAGAAACATTGAGGTTAAAACTACCTACCGAAACAATATCCATGATATGTTCAGAAATGCGGGTTTTTAAATGTCTGGTAGAACACCCGACGTAACTAAGATCACATGTCATACAGTTAATCAAATATACAACATTCCTAGAGTTACAATTAATATATTGAGAAATCTTGTATTGTTTGGAATTGTCACAATTAGAAAACTCATGGGCCACCACAGAATGAGCGCATGTTCTACAGCGCACAGAACCACACTTAAAAAAACAGAATAATTAAGCCATGTTTTATGAACTTTATCTGGAGATAATAGATTGGGAGAAATCATATTGCCAATGGTGATTGCCTTTTTGGCTACTCTATGACAACCAGGTGACAAAATGGATGATAAAATGTCATCCTCATATAAAATGGGAAGATGTTGTTGAATAATCGATTTAATCGAATTAAATTGTGAACTATATTGTACAGATAGCACCATTTTTTTATGTAAATAATCACCTGGTTTATTGCACTTAGGAGCAAAAAAGTCGCACCTGTTTTTCCTCCGGACAATATTATTGGCTCTATTTAAAGACCATTCAGGATATCCTTTCCTTCTTAATTTATTGCAACACAATTCCATCTGTTTCTTGGTTTCTAAAGGGTTATTGCAATTTCTGGAGACTCTGGTTAATTCCCCCACTGGGATAGATCTGGTTGTCTGGTTGTATGATGTGGATGGCTGTTCGAAACGCATCATAGAGACATTCATGTGAACTCTGTCTTACTTTTTACTCAGTAAATGGATCTTTTAGCAGCTGGGATTTTCTTTCTTCATTTTGGATTAACTACATGCGACATGGTGTCTGCAGTATATTCCAACCAGAATTGCACTCACAATGTCAAATAACGTTTTTTTCTCCTTCTGAGACCTGTCGTGTGCTGAAATAGTAGTTAATGACTCCATATGGTGCATTGTTGCATTCTAGGATTATTGGTATACATTTTTGGGAACCATTTTCTGTTACTACTCCTTGTGAAAGCAAAAAAAATTGTGGTAAAAGCAAAATCCTTCTGAGCACTTCCATGTTCCCACAAATTAGTTTCTGACCTCATGTGGGAAATTGTCGTGCGGTCGGCGGGCACGTCAGAACGATGCATGCGGATGCATCCGCAAACAGCGCATGTCCCCGAGTACCCAATGTTAAAGATAGGTACGTAGGACGCATGCGGAACTAGGCGGAGCTTAAGGGAAGATGTGCGGAAGTAGGCAAGATTTAAGGGAGGAAGTGGGCAGCCCTCCACACTCTTGCCAAAAGCAAGTGTGAACTTAGCCTAATTACATGGACTTCTTAGTTTAATACAGAGACTAAAATGGGCTTAACTGGTTCTGTTTTACATGATAAACGTGTCTTGCCAGCTATGGATGGCAATGCAGATTTTGGCACCAGTGAATTGGGTGAAAACATAGATTTTTCCATCTTTGCTTCCATTTCTGGAGGCATCTTGCTCTTATTCACATCTGCTCTGTAATCAGCAGTTTTCTCTATCAATTGTCATGCTTTTCAGTTTGTACAAACAAATCTGCATTTTCATACCCCTAATTTTCATATTAAATATGGATTATATGTTGGACGCATAAATCGCAGCCTACCAAGTAAATGCTTGAGGCAATAAACACATGGTGAAAAAACTCAAACTGAATTTACCAAAGCTACAAGGTCAGAGCGAATAATTCCAAATGAACTTCAAAAGATTAGCACATTTCATAAACAGATCTTGACAGAAAACATGCTGCAAGCATAAAACAAGTGATAAATATTAGAATAATAAATGTTCAGGAAAATTATGGCTTTACCTCTATTATGAGCATTATGGTTTGTTGCATAGTGTTTAAAGGGACTGGCCATGCTTCAGCATCATCTTGTCTTTTTGTCTAAGGACTCATACTCATTTGCAAGAAATACGGACAAGCGCAATCTGATAAAAAATCGGATTGCACTCTGACCAATGTTATTCAATGGGTGACATCTTAGCTATGATTTTTTTCTTTTTCCCCCTCAGGTGAAATCGGACTGAGAAAAAAATTGCAGCATGCTGGGTATTGCTGCATATCTTGGACGAGACTCACCAATGCATGTCAATGGGTGCAAGAAAAAAAAATCGCACAGCACTCGTGTTGGCATATGCAACAGAAATTGACTTATTATAAATGAAAGGAGAACTTTACACTAGCCTGACAGCAGATGACGATAGTGTGAAGTTAAATGTTTGCTGTATTGTGGGGAGGGAAATTCTCTTGTTTTTTAGTTTTACTTTCGCTTTTGACTGTATTATACCAGCAGCACGGCTGTGTGCTTCTGAATTCTTATCTCATGTTTACCCATAAGAAGTAAATGCTGTTTATTCAAGATAACTTGCTCAGTGAAGTTCTCCTGTGTACGGGTGGATTCTCAAAAGATACACTCTGCTACAGGTTATGGGCCCAGACACCCAGAACAGAGACACCCAGGACACAGAATCCCAGACACCCAGAACAGGAGATAGTCCCAGATAAACAGAACAGAGACACCGAGAAGATAACTCCAAGCAATAAATCCAGACACCGGAGAAGCAGATAAGATATCACTCAGTGAATGGAGACTGAAAAGAAAAAATCCAGATACAAAGGGACAAAGGAATTTATGTTCCAGGAACTGGAGCCGCACACTGGAGATAATTACAGAAAATCACCACACACAGGATATACAGGAACTCTCCAGAAGAAAGAAGAATATCTTCATAAAACAAGTAAGATTATATAAAAATGATGTGCAGCACTGAGCTGAAACTCACAATAGCTAAGGTGAACAGTGAAAATTATCAGTTATGGAAATTCAAAGTAGAGATGTTGTTATCTAAAGATGATTTATGGGAAGTAATTGCTACAGATAGACCTGATGAAGATAATCAGACATGGGATAGATAGAATAGAGAAGCTAGAGCCATCATTAGCTTATTAGTGGATGATGCTCAATTAATACACATAAGAAATGAAGAAACAGCGAAAGGAACTTGGGACGCATTAAGAAAACTATATGAAAGACCCAGTTTAAATCACAAGTTATTTCTATTAAGAAAGCTTTATAGTATGAGATTGAGTGCAAATGACGACATGCAGAAGCACATATTCTCAATGATGGCAGTAATATCACAGCTAAGGTCTATTGGTGAACACATTAAAGAAAGTCATGTAGCAGCAATATTATTGTGCAGTTTACCAGATTCGTATACAGCCTTGATAAATGCCCTAGAGGCAAGACCAGAAAAAGACATCACATTAGATTTTGTGAAAACCAGACTAATAGATGAATATCAGAGAAGAAGAGAACAGACAAATTATTCTTCTACTGAAAAGGACAGTGGAAACGCTATTAAAGCTACAGTATTTAAAAAACTCTATAATAAAGAGACAAGAGAATGTTTCAGATGTAGAAAAAAGGTCATTTAAAGAAAGACTGTACCATATGGAAAGCAGAACAACAAATATTACAACATAAAGAGCATACACAGAAAGTGAAAAACACAATTTACGACTCATGTGAGAATAATTGGAATGGCACATTTAAAGTAACAGACAAAAAAATCATCACTTGGTTGGTTTATTAATTCAGGAACAACGAGTCATATGACAAGTGACAAGAATTTATTCACTGATCTTGATTTAGATAAGAAAGAAGCCATTTATCTTGCAGATGGGAGCAAAATAACCGCAGAAGGTTTAGGACAAGGTATGCTAAACTGTTCAAACAAGTTCGGACAAGATTCAAAGATACTTGTACAGAATGCATCATATGTTCCAAAATTGGAAGGTGGATTGTTACCTGTGAAGCGTTTAACAGCCAATGGACTCACTGTAAAATTCAAAGACAATGAGTGTGCAATTCTAGCAGGAAACAAGGTGATAACCAATGTCAAGGCAGATGAACAATTATATCATCTTGACACACCAATGGAACAGATGGAAGGTATGTACACATGATCACAAGAACTGTATTCACATAGACATCTAGGACACAGACACCCTGACAGTATAAGAGAACTACAAAGAAAAGAATTGACAAAAGATCTAAAGATATCAGATTGCTCAATTACCGTAAGATGTGAATGTTGTATAAAATCTAAAGCCACAAAAAATCTATTCCAAAAGAAAGTGAGATGAAGAGCAAAAGATCACTTGACTTGGTGCATATTGACGTATGTGGACCCATGAAAGTGACTACATCAGGAGGAAATAGATACATGGTGACTTTCATAGATGACTACTCAAGTACACAGTCACATACTTAATTAAAAACAAAAGTGATGTTTTTTATAAACTTCTAGACTACATAACAAGGTCAAGTAACAAGTTTCAAAGGAAGCCAATTGTCATCAGAAGTGATAATAGAGGTGAATTTACAGGTCACAAAATCGAAAACTACTTAAGACAGAATGGAATGGAACACCAGAAAACTGTTCCGTACACACCTGAACAAAATGGAGTAGCAGAAAGGAAAAACAGAACTCTGACAGAAATGATGAGATGTATGCTGACAGATTCCAAACTACCAGAGAAATATTGGGGTGAGGCAGCAATGACAGCTACATATCTACAGAACAGACTTTTTTCCAGAAAACTGAAGAAAACTCCATATGAACGGTGGCAAGGTATGAAACCAAGTGTCAGTCATTTAAAAGTTTTGGATGTAAAGTTTTTATATTCATTCCAACAGAAAAACGTTCCAAACTTCAAAACAGATCCATGGAGGGAATATTTGTGGATATTGTGGACATTGCAAGGGATACCGAATCCTAGATCCCAAAACAGACAGAGTCACGGTAAGTAACAGTGTGACATTCATTGAGGAGCTAAATGAAGGCACTATGATTTCAATTGACACAAAAAATGAGAAAAACAGCAGTGACATAGCTGAAGAAGTATCTGATGAGAAAGTAGTTGAAATTGATGAAGAACAGAATACTAAAAATGAAGAAATACAACTACAAACAGACACAGAACCAAGATATTCAATGAGAGAAAACAAAGGTAAACCACCAAAACGTCTCTCATACAAGACAAGCACAAGTAAAATTTACGAACCTACCTTTTGGGAAGACATATCTAAACTCCCTAAAGAAGAAGCTAATAAATGGATAGAAGCAACAGAAACAGAAATGAAATCCATGCATGACTCAAATACATGGACACTGACAGATTTACCAGAAGGAAGAAAAGCCATAGGATGTAAATAGATTTTTAAAGTAAAATACCAAACAGATGGCAAACCTGAAAGATACCGAGCAAGACTCGTAGCTAAAGGGTATTCTCAAAAATATGGAGAAGACTATGATGAGACATTTGCTCCTGTTGTCAAACATACTACAATAAGATCTTTACTTACAGTTGCAGAAATGAAACAGATGGAACTGATACATCTGGATGTAAAGACAGCATTTTTGAATGGAGATTTAACAGAAGACATTTACATGGAACAACCTCCAGGATTCAAAGATAAAAGAAACACAAACAAAGTTTGCAAGCTACAGAAAAGCATCTATGGTTTAAAGCAAGCAGCTAAAGCGTGGAATGACAAAATCACAGAAGTGCTTACAAATGAAAATTTTCAAAGAAGCAAAGCCGATCCATGCTTGTACACAAAAAGGCTGATGAATAGATGGATTTATGTACTCATATATCTAGACGATATTTTTATTTATTTTGAACAAGAAACGGATAAAGAAAACATCTAAAAGTCCTGAAGCGACATTGGGAAATGTGAAACAGTACCTAGAAATACAGATAGAAAGAGAAGAAGACAGAAGTTTCCTACTGAATCAAAATCACATGATTCAAGACATAACAGAAAAATTTGGATTGAAGGATGCAAAAACAGTAAAGTCTCCAATGGAAACTAATTATCTTAAAGAGATGAATAGTGAGAAAAATGTGTTACCAAATAATGAAGAGTACAGAACAGCAATAGGAAAACTACAATACTGTATCTAGCGACTGTTACAAGGCCAGATATCGCAGCAGCAGTAGGAATCCTGAGTAGAAAGGTGTCAAAACCAAATAAAGTTGACTGGAATGCTGTAAAGAGAGTAATGTGTTATTTGAAAGGAACCAGCAAAGTTAAGCTCAAACTACCCACAAGTGATAACTGCATTTTAACAGGATACGTTGATGCAGATTGGGCTGGAGATCCAACTGACAGAAGATCTACCAGTGGACATATTATTTTCCTCTCAGGTGGACCAATAAGTTGGACAAGTAAGAAACAGTCAATTGTGACACTGTCTTCAACAGAAGCAGAGTATGTTGCCGCAGCACATGCAAGTCAAGAAGTTCTGTGGTTAAGGCAATTGTTGACAGATTTAGAACAACCACAGTTGGAACCGACAAAATTGAAAGAGGACAATCAAGAAGGTCTTGTTCTTGCTCAGATGGAAAGAGTCAATCCAAGAACCAAGCATATTAATGTGAAGTATCATTTTTTTAGAGATCATCAGGAACAAGGAGTCTTGAAGTTAGAATATTGTGCTACTCAATAAATGACAGCAGACATCTTCACGAAGGCGTTGAATGCTGATAAACACCAGAGACAATAAAAAAAGTTGGATTTGACTGAATAAGTCCTTACTGTTGAGAAATGGTGTGGGCATATGCAACAGAAATGGACATATTATAAATGAAAGGAGGACTTTACAGTAGCCTGACAGCAGATGGCGATAGTGTGAAGTTATATGTTTGCTGTATTGTGGGGAGGGAAGCTCTCTTGTTGTTTTTAGTTTTACTTTTGCTTTTGACTGTATTATTCCAGCAGCATGGCTGTGTGCTTCTGAATTCTTATCTCATGGTTACCCATAAGAAGGAAATGCTGTTTATTCAAGATAACATGTTCAGTGAAGTTCTCCTGTGTACAGGTGGATTCTCAAAAGATACGCTCTGCTACAACTCGCACCATGCGAGTGCTGTCCGATTTTTATGCACCGGTGTCCTTTGAAAAGCCATCAGTTCATATGCCGCTACTGTAAAATCACACTGACAGGTTAGAATAGAACAGATAAAATACATACATACACATAGAATAGGTATATACAGGGTGGGCCATTTATATGGATACACGTAAATAAAATGGGAATGGTTGGTGATAACAACTTCCTGTGTGTGGCACATTAGTATATGGGGGGCTTTTGAAGATGGGTGGTGACCATGGTGGCCATTTTGAAGTTGGCCATTTTGGATCCAACTTTATTTTCTCCAATGGGAAGAGGGTCAGGTGACACATCAAACTTATTGAGAATTTCACAAGAAAACAATGGTGTGCTTGGTTTTAACATAGCTTTATTCTTTCATGAGTTATTTACAAGTTTATGCCCACTTATAAAATTTGTTTAAAGTGCTGCCTATTGTGTTGGATTGTCAATGCAACCTGTTATGATTGAGTCACCGTAGGAGGCAAAAACAGAAATGCTAGCTAAGTCCAGAAAACCAGAGAGGTTGGCAGCTATTGGATTGCAGACCCCTGATCC
This sequence comes from Dendrobates tinctorius, assembly GCF_039654945.1. Lineage (NCBI taxonomy): Eukaryota > Metazoa > Chordata > Amphibia > Anura > Dendrobatidae > Dendrobates > Dendrobates tinctorius. The sequence continues at coordinate 407,304 of NW_027361836.1, read as the reverse complement.
TATCCACGACAACTAACAGTAGCCTTGGGGGGTTCCTACGATGCCCTAGACCCCTCGATCACAGCCGGAGAATTAAATAGGCCTAAAGAAAGAAAGGGGAAATCTAAACTGCCCCAGAGCAGACCCCAAAGCAATAGGCAGCCCCCAACATATAATGACGGTGAAGCAAGAAGAAAACACTAACACAGACAGAAAGATAGACTGAGCAAAGACGGGGCCCAAGCTAACTAGAATCATAGAATCATAGAATCGTAGAGTTGGAAGGGACCTCCTGGGCCATCTGGTCCAACCCCCTGCTCAAAGCAGGATTTGCTAAATCATCCCAGTCAGATGTCTGTCCAGCCTCTGTTTGAAGACTTCCATTGAAGGAGCAACCCCCTGCTCAAAGCAGGATTCGCTAAATCATCCCAGTCAGATGTCTGTCCAGCCTCTGTTTGAAGACTTCCATTGAAGGAGAACTCACCACTTCTCGTGGCAGCCTGTTCCACTCATTGATCACTCTAACTGTCAAAAAGTTTTTTCTAATATCTAATCTGTGTCTCCTCCCTTTCAGTTTCATCCCATTGCTTCTAGTCTTTCCTTGTGCAAATGAGAATAAAGTTGATCCTTCTACAGTGTGAAAGCCCTTTAGATATTTATAGACAGCTATTAAGTCTCCTCTCAGTCTTCTCTTTTGCAAACTAAACATTCCCAAATCCTGCAACCTTTCCTCATAAGACAGGGTTTGCAGACCGGTCACCATTCTGGTCGCTCTTTTCTGAACTTACTCCAGTTTGTTGATGTCTTTTTTAAAATGTGGTGCCCAAAACTGGACACAATATTCCAGATGAGGTCTGACCAAAGAGGAGTAGAGGGAAATAATGACTTCACGTGATCTAGACTGTATGCTTCTGTTAATACATCCTAGAATTGCATTTGCCTTTTTTGCTGCTGCATCACACTGTTGACTCATATTCAGTCTGTCATCTATTAGTATACCCGTCTTTTTCACATGTGCTGTCACTTAGCCCTATTCCTCCCATTCTGTATATGCTTTTTTCATTTTTATTGCCCAGATGTAGTACTTTGCATTTCTCCCTGTTAAAAACCATTCTGTTAGTTTATTTATATCTTTTTGAATCCTCTCTCTCTCTTCTCTAGCATTAGCTATCCCTCCTAGCTTTGTGTCATCAGCAAATTTAATCAGTTTACCCTCAATTCCTTCATCTAAATCGTTGATAAAGATGTTGAACAATACAGGGCCCAGGACAGAGCCCTGTGGTACCCCACTTGAGACATTCTTCCAACTGGATGTGCAGCCATTTACGACCACTCTTTGGGTCCGATCACTAAGCCAGTTATGAATCCACCTAACAGTTGCCTTGTCCATTCCATACTTAGTCATTTTTTCAATAAGGATTGTATGAGAGACTTTGTCAAATGCTTTGCTGAAGTCAAGATATACTACCGTGTTTCCCCGAAAGTAAGACCCTGTCTTACATTAATTTTACCCCAAAAAGTCCCACCCTGTCTTACTTTCGGGGGAGGTCTTACATTAGCTGAAAAAAAATGACAATTTCTTTTTAACCAATAAATTAACATTTATTAACATGCTGTTATACCCCATAACAGTGCCGTATCCCACTGCACACAGCCCTACACCCCATAACAGTGCCGTATCCCACTGCACACAGCCCCACACCCCATAACAGTGCCGTATCCCACTGCACACAGCCCCACACCCCATAACAGTGCCGTATCCCACTGCACACAGCCCCACACCCCATAACAGTGCCGTATCCCACTGCACACAGCCCCATACCCTATACAGTACATGTTTCCCTACTTGGTTTTTAAATGCTGGACGTTTTCCTCTGCGGTGCGGCTGTGGGTGCGGAAGGCCTGTGCTGCAGGGAACGCTGTGCCAATCAGCAGGGAAACACCGGTGACGTGGGGCTGGGGCGGCCAATTACAGCCCGAGCTGCTGGACCAATCAGTGCTCGAGCCGGGGGCCGGCGGTGACGTGGGGAACAGGGGCGGCCAATGAGCTGTTGAGCTGGGCGGATTGCGGGGTTAACACGGCGAGTTAACCCCATGAGCGCTGGACCCACCCAGCTGCACCTGAGGACACCTCTGGAGCCTGGGGACCCAATGGGGGACAGCGGCGGCCCAAAGGTAAGGGCCTTACATTTCACAGCGGCCCCCAACCCTGCCTTACATTCGGGGGAGGCCTTACATTGAAGGACCCCCCCGTAACCCCCACCCTGTCTTACTTTCGGGGGGTCCTACTTTTGGGGAAACACGGTATATCTACAGCATTTCCTTGATCCACCCAATCAGTGATTCCGTCATAGAAGGATATTAAGTTAGTCTGACATGACTTATTAGTTACAAACCCATGCTGACTCTGTTTAATCACTTCATTCTTATCCAAGTACTGACATACATGTTTAATAATTTGTTCAAAGATCTTTCCTGGTATAGAAGTCAGACTCACCGGCCTATAGTTGCCTGGGTCCACCTTCTTCCCCTTTTTGAAGATAGGAACAACATTTGCTCTTCTCCAGTCTTCTGGCACTTCTCCTGTTCTCCAAGAATTTTCAAAGATTATGGAGAGGGGTTCAAAAATTTCTTCTGCTATCTCCTTCAGTACTCTGGGGTGTAATTCATCTGGACCTGGAGACTTGAATTCATTTAGGTTAGCTAAGTGTTTCCTCACTATCTTTCTGTTTATAGATATCCTGGATTCTTCTATTCCCTTAATAGGACAGTGAAGAACAGTTGATGTTACATTTCCTTTGTCAGAGAAAACAGATGCAAAATAGGAATTTAACCCCTTCCTGACATTCGACGTACTATCCCGTCCATGGGACCCGGGCCCCTATGCCCATGGACGGGATAGTACGTCTACCGCGATCAGCAGCGCCCACGTGGTGAGCGCCGCTGATCGCGGCCGGGTGTCAGCTGATTATCACAGCTAACACCTGGCACAATGTGTCAGGGGCGGTCACGGACCGCCCCCGACACGTTAACCCCTTGCACACCACGATCAAACATGATCGCGGTGTACCGGGGGTTAAAGGGAAGCATCGGCAGGGAGGGGGCTCCCTCCGTGCTTCCCTGAGCCCCCCACGGCAGCGCAATGTGCAGCGCTGCTGCAGGGGGCTGCTTTCCTGCAGGCCCCCGAATCCAAGATGGCGACGGGGGCCTTCGGGGGCCTGCAGGAAGCTGGCTTCCTCAGTGCCTGCAAAGCGCAGGCATGAGGAAGCCTTCTGCACTGCCTGTGACAGATCGCTGATCTGTCACAGTGATCTGTGATGTGACAGATCAGCGATCTGTCACAGGACAGTGATGTCCCACCTGGGACTATTTAATAAAGTAAAAAAAAATAAAAAAAAGTGTTAAAATAATTTAAAAAAAATCGCCAAATAAATTAGAAAAAAAAAAAAATATTCCCCCAAATAAATCCATTTTTTGGAAATAAAAAAAAAAGAAAAACAATAAAAGTACACATATTAGGTATCGCCACGTCCGTAACGACCTGCCCTATAAGACTGTCCCATTAGTTACCCCCTTTAGTGAACCCCTTAAAAAATAAAAAAAAGAAGCAAAAAATAATGATTTATTATCATACCGCCAAACAAAAAGTGTAATAACACGCGATCAAAAAGACGCATATAAATATCCATGGTACCGCTGAAAACGTCATCTTGTCCCGCAAAAAAAGAAGCCTCCCACAGCATCATCAGCGAAAAAATAAAAAAATTATAGCTCGCAGAATAAAGCGATGCAAAAATAATTATTTTTTTTATAAAATAGTTTTCATTGCATAAAACCGACAAAACATAAAAAAACGACCTAAATGAGGTATCGCTGTAACCGTACTGACCCGAAGAATAAAACCGCTTTATCAATTTTACCGCACGCGGAACGGTGTAAACGCACCCCCCCAAAAGAAATTCATGAAACGCTGGTTTTTGTTCATTCTGCATCCCAAAAATCGGAATAAAAAGCGATCAAAAAATGTCACGTGCCCGAAAATGGTACCAATAAAAATGTCAACTCGTCCCGCAAAAAATAAGACCTCACATGACTTGGTGGGACAAAATACAGAAAAATTATAGCTCTCAATATGTGGTGATGCAAAAACTATTTTTACAATAAAAAGCGTCTTTTAGCGTGCGACAGCTGCAAAATATAAAATCCGCCATAAATAGTAAATCAAATCCCCCGTTATCACCCCCTTAGTTAGGGAAAAATAATAAAATAAAAAAAATGTATTTATTTCCATTTTTCCATTAGGGTTAGGGCTAGGGTTAGGGTTAGGGTAGGATTAGGGCTAGGGTTAGGGTTAGGGCTGAGATTAGGGTTAGGGGTGTGTTGAGGTTCGGGTTGGAGTTAGAATTGGGGGTTTCCACTGTTTGGGCACATCAGGGGCTCTCCAAATGCAACATGGCGTCTGATCTCAATTCCAGCCAATTCTGAGTTGAAAAAGTCAAATGGTGCTCCTTCCCTTCCAAGCTCTGCCATGCGCCCAAACAGTGTTTTACCCCCACATGTAGGGTATCAGCCTACTCAGGACAAATTGCAAAACAATTTTTGGGGTCCAATTTCTCCTGTTACCCTTAGGAAAATAAAAAATTTGGGGGCAAAAATATCGTTTTTGTGGAAAAAAATGATTTTTTTATTTTCACGTCCGAGCGTTATAAACTTCTGTGAAGCACTTGGGGGTTCAAAGTGCTCACCACACATCTAGATAAGTTCCGTGGGGGGTCTAGTGTCCAAAATGGGGTCACTTGTGGGGAGTTTCAATAGTTTAGGTACATCAGGGGCTCTCCAAATGCACATGACACCCGCAGACCATTCCATCAAAGTCTGCATTCCAAAACGTCACTGCTTCCCTTCCAAGCCCCGACGTGTGTCCATACAGTAGTTTTCTCCCACATATGGGGTGTCAGCGTACTCATGACAATTTGGACAACAACTTTTGGGGTCCAATTTCTCCTGTACCCTTGGAAAAATGAAAAATTGGGGACTAATTGATCATGTTTGTGGAAAAAATACGATTTTTTTATTTTCATGCCCGGGCATTATAAACTTCTGTGAAACCCTTGGGGGTTCAAAGTGCTCACCACACATCTAGATAAGTTCCTTAGGGGGTCTCGTTTCCAAAATGGGGTCATTTGTGGGGGGTTTCCACTGTTTAGGTACATTAGGGGCTCTCCAAAGGCAACATGACACCCGCAGAACATTCCCTCAAAGTCTGCATTCCAAAACGTCACTACTTCCCTTCCGAGCCCCGATGTGTGTCCATACAGTAGTTTTCTCCCACATATGGGGTGTCAGCGTACTCAGGACAAATTGAACAACAATTTTTGGGGTTCAATTTCTCCTGTTACCCTTGGGAAAATGAAAAAATTGGGGACTAATTGATCATGTTTGTGGAAAAAATACGATATTTTTATTTTCACGCCCGGTCGTTATAAACTTCTCTGAAGCACTGGGGGGTTCAAAGTGCTCACCACACATCTAGATAAGTTCCGTGGGGGGTCTAGTTTTCAAAATGGGGTCATTTGTGGGGGGTTTCCACTGTTTAGGTACATTAGGGGCTCTCCAAAGGCAACATGACACCCGCAGACCATTCCATCAAAGTCTGCATTCCAAAACGTCACTACTTCCCTTCCGAGCCCCGACGTGTGCCCATACAGTAGTTTTCTCCCACATATGGGGTGTCAGCATACTCAGGACAAATTGAACAACTTTTGGGGTCCAATTTCTCCTGTTACCTTGGGAAAATAAAAAAATGGGGACTAAAAGATGATGTTTGTTGAAAAAATACGATATTTTTATTTTCACGCCCGGTCGTTATAAACTTCTGTGAAGCACTGGGGGGTTCAAAGTGCTCACCACACATCTAGATAAGTTCCGTGGGGGGTCTAGTTTCCAAAATGGGGTCACTTGTGTGGGGTTTCCACTGTTTAGGTACATCAGGGGCTCTCCAAAAGCAACATGACACCCGCAGACCATTCCATCAAAGTCTGCATTCCAAAACGTCACTACTTCCCTTCCGAGCCCCGACGTGTGCCCATACAGTAGTTTTCTCCCACATATGAGGTATCAGCGTACTCAGGACAAATTTGACAACAACTTTTGGGATCCAATTTCTCCTTGTACCCTTGGGAAAATGAAAAAATTGGTGACTAAATGATCATGTTTGTGGAAAAAATACGATTTTTTTATTTTCATGCCCGGGCGTTATAAACTTCTGTGAAGCACTGGGGAGTTCAAAGTGGTCACCACACATCTAGATAAGTTCTTTGGGGGGTCTAGTTTCCAAAATGGTGTCATTTGTGGGGGGTTTCTACTGTTTTGGTACATCAGGGGCTTTCCAAACGCGACATGGTGTCCGATCTCAATTCCAGCCAAAAACGTCAAATGACGCTGCTTCCCTTCCGAGCTCTGCCATGCGCCCAAATAGTTGTTTACCCCCACATGTGGGGTATCATTGTACTCAGGACAAATTGCACAATAACTTTTAGGGTCCTGTTACCCTTGGGAAAATAAAAATTGGGGTGAAAAGATCATTTTTGTGGAAAAAATATGATTTTTTAATTGTACCGCTGTACGTTATAAAGTTCTGTAAAGCCCTTGTGGGTTCAAAGTTCTCACCACATATCTAGATAAGTTCCTTGGGAGGTCTAGTTTCCAAAATGGGGTCACTTGTAGGGGGTTTCCACTGTTTAGGTACATCAGGGACTCTCCAAACATGACTTGGCATCCGATCTGAATTCCAGCCAATTTTGCATTGAAAAAGTCAAATGGCGCTCCTTCCATTCTGAGCTCTACCATGCGCCGAAACAGTCGTTCCCCCCCACATATCAGGTATCAGCGTACTCAGGACAAATTGCACAATAACTTTTGCAGTCCAATTTCTCCTGTTACCCTTGGTAAAATAAAAAAAATTGAACCTGAAGTATTTTTTTTGTGAAAAAAAGTTAGATGTTCATTTTTTTTAAATATTCAAAAAAATTCCTGTGACGCACCTAAAGGGTTAATAAACTTCTTGAATGTGGTTTTGAGCACCTTAAGGGGTGCAGTTTTTAGAATGGTGTCACTTTTGGGTATTTTCTATCATATAGACCCCTCAAAGTGGCTTCAAATGTGATGTGGTCCTAAAAATAAAATGGTGTTGTAAAAATGAGAAATCGCTGGTCAACTTTTAACCCTTATAACTTCCTAACAAAAAAAAATTTTGGTTCCAAAATTGTGCTGATGTAAAGTAAACATGTGGGAAATGTTAGTTATCAAGTTTTTTGTGTGCCGTATCTCTGTGATTTAAGGGCATAAAAATTCAAAGTTGGAAAATTGCGAAATTTTCAAAATTTTCGCCAAATTTCCATTTTTCTCACAAATAAACGCAAGTTATTTGAATGAAATTTTACCACTAACATGAAGTACAATATGTCATGAGAAAACAATGTCAGAATCACCGGGATCCATCGAAGCGTTCCAGAGTTATGACCTCATAAAGGTACAGTGGTCAGAATTGTAAAAATTGGCCCGGTCATGAACGTGCAAACCACCCTTGGGGGAGAAGGGGTTAAAAGTTCAGCCTTCTCAGCATCCTGTCTTACCATTTCATCATTTTCATTCTGTAAAAATCCTATAGCATCTTTGACTTTTCTTTTACTTTTGACATATCCCCAAAATCCTTTATTATTGCTTTTGACATCTCTTGCAAGCCTCAATTCATTTTCAGCTTTAGCTAATCTGATCTGTGCGCTGCAGGTTCTGCAGACAGCATTATATTCTTCTTTAGATATGCCTCCCTCTTTCCATTTTATAAACATTTTTTTCTTCCTTTTTAGCATGTGCTTAAGTTCTGTGTTCTTCCATCCTGGTTTCCTTAAATGCTTCCTATTCTTCCCTCTTTTCGGAAATTGTTAACAACTGTGCTTTGAGAATTTCATTTTTCAAGATTTCCCATCCTTCCTGGACATTTTTGTCTTTAAGGATATCCAGCTATTGGATCCCTCCAATTCTCTTTCTGAATCCCTTAAAATCTGCCTTTCTGAAATCTAACCTTGACGTCTGAGTCTTCACAGGTCTTCCGCCTCTAGTTATGCAAAATTCTAAAATAGCATGGTCGCTACCTCCTAGGGTCCCAGCCACTTTTACCTCCTCAACCATTTCCTCCCTGTTTATAAGGATTAGATCCAAGGTAGCAGTTCCTCTTGTTTTCTCCCCTACCTTTTGGAAGATAAAGTTGTCAGCAAGAGAGGATAAGAATTTCCTTGACCTGTTAGTTTTGCCTGAGAGAGATTCCCAACAAATGTCTGGATAGTTGAAATCTCCCATGACAACTATGTCATATTTTTTGGAGAACTCGGCCATTTGATGCATAAAGAGTTCATCCATATCTTCAGCTTGCACAGGCGGCCTGTAGTAAATGCCTACAATGGTGTCCTTTCCATTGTTCTGTCCTTGTATTCTTACCCAAACAGTTTCCACAGAACTCCCAGTCTCTGAAGCTTCAATCTCTGTGCAGATATACGCGTTTCTAACATACAATGCGACACCTCCTCCTCGTTTATCAAGTCTGTTTCTTGCAAATAAGTTGTATCCTTCTAGTCTTGTATTCCAATCATGTGTAGCGTCCCACCAAGTTTCAGTGATTCCAATGACATCATATTTCTTTTCCTGTGTTAGTAGTTCCAATTCTCCTTGTTTGTGGCCCATGATTTGTGCATTAGTATAGAAACATTTTAGTTTGTGATAGGTTTCTCTTTCTCCAATATTTTTATTAATTAGATTCTTTTGTCTTTGTTCTTCCTTTCCACTTCTAATAGCAGAGTTCTCAATAGCATTTGTCAGGTGTATGGCTTTTTCTGGTCTTTTGCTTCCCTTCCCATGTTGTTCTAGTTTAAAGCTCTCCTTACAAGTGTAGCAAGGCGACTTCCAAATACATGCTTTCCAGTCTTCGTAAGGTGCACCCCATCTCTAGCAAGTAGTCCATCGTATAAGTAATTCACTCCATGATCCAGAAATCCAATTCGTTGCTGACGGCACCATCGACGTAGCCAGTTGTTCACCTGCAGAATCTTATTCCACCTCCTTGTTCCATGGCCATCCACTGGGAGGATGGAAGAGAAGACCACCTGCGCTCCCAGTTCTTTCACTTTCTTGCCTAAGTCTTCAAAGTCTCTGCAGATGGTTTCCAGGTCGTTTCTTGCGGTGTCATTTGTCCCCACATGTAGTAGCAGGAATGGGTATTCATCTGTAGGTCTGAAGAGTCCTGATATCCTGTCAGACACATCTTTAATCCTTGCACCTGGAAGACAGCACATTTCTCTTGAAGTTATATCCGGTCTGCAGATAACTAGATAGGAAAGGACAGGAAGGCTGCTGTCTGCAATCCGTGAAAAACCCTATGAAAATAAGAGCCAACAGACTGACAGTGAAAAAGGCCCTGAAGACGCTAGGCTTCAAAAAGCTATGTCAGTATTCTGAAGACAGAGCAACCGGCAAAAGGAGATTCAGCTCACCCCAGCAGGGAATGGCAGAATCAGAAAAGCAAGGCAAACAAAACCAAAAAACAAATGCTAACAGGCAAAGCAGAAAACTTAGCTCTAGAGGAGCAGGAATCAGACTGGTGTCCTAGAAGTCCACATAGAAATCACCCGCAGGGCAGAAGGGCGTCGGCAGCCTTATATCCAGTCCGTGACTCCACTCAGCCAGTCATCCTCATTAGGCTCAGGTGCCTGATAATCAGGCTCATTACCTTCCTTTACCAGAATAGGGAGTTCACCAGACCTCAGTGACGAAGGGGAAAATGAACTCACAACAGCAACCCTCCTCTCCCACTCTTGATACACTGATAGCAACACCGCAGAAGAAATGCTAGTCTAAGGGAGTCAGATTCCTTGTAGGAATGCTCAGACCTGACACCCATAATGTGGTGGTGCACCATCTTGCTGGAAAAACTCAGGGAACGTGCCATCTTCAGTGCATAAAGAGGGCAACACATCATCATGTAACAATTTCAGATATCCAGTGGCATTGAGGTTTCCATTGATGAAGAATGGCCCCACTCTCCTTGTACCCCGTATACCACACCATACCATCATACCACACCATACCATCAATCATGGGTGTCAGGTCTGAGCATTCCTACATGAACAGTTTCCTGGAAAGTGGACTGGTCATTGTGGGCCAGCTGAATGGCCACCAAGGTCTCCCATCTGACCCCCTTAGACTTTTATCTTTGGGGACATCTGAAGGCAATTGTCTATGCTGTGGATACAAGATGTGCAGCATCTGAAACAACAGATACTGGAAGCCTGTGGTAGCATTTCTTCTGCGGTGTTGCCATTAGTCTGTCAAGAGTGGGAGAAGAGGGTTGCATTGACAATCTGTTAGGGGCTGGCGGAATGCACCAAATAATAAGAAGATGGTAGTAAGGTGCATTCGCAGCCCGGGGTCCACCGTGCAGAAATGTTAACTGCTGCTTGGTAATGGCGGACACAAAATGGCGGTATCGCACTGGACACACGTGGGTTAAACACCACCCAGTGTGTAGTAGCAACGCACTCTGTTGCTTCACAGAGCCACGGAACCACAGAACACAGATGACGCACCCTATTGACTGTTACAGGGCACAGCTGAGTCAGTTCTAGTGTACGGTCACAAGACTCTGCCCCAAGGACATGGGGTAAGAGCTTCTCTAGACCCACTAAGCACATGACGTCGCACCTGCAAATGCCACAAATAGACGCTGGCTACTGTGTAGTGCAGACCAAGTGCACAGTGGTGTACAAGCAAATCCACTACTTGGCGCTGAAGCTAGTCCATGACTCTGCCTCCTACCTGCACTAACAGCCTAGGCATTGACTGGCAAGGCTGAACAGCACATGTGTACCAAGGATAGGGGTTTCATAATGAGTCATTCACCAAAGACATACATATGTGCATACAACACTCACTCCACATGGTGCATACTAGTGCACGGCCGTGCGATCCTTTTATAACCGCAGCCTTCCAGGACGTTGCTGATGGCCCAATCCGAGCTGCTTGAGGACCTGAGCATGTGACCTCTGACCACCAATGAGGGGTCATCTCACAGGCATGCTCAGATGGAAAAAAGCAGGACTTAGTCCTAGGAGTGTCTGCTCGAAGATGACTAATGCTGGATGCTATAACTGAACCTGGTGCGGCAGCAGCAACCAGATGCATAGCATTAACCTGAGCAAGACACTGGAACCAATTTCTCTGCTGAACAGCAGGAACCCTTGCGGCTGAAGAAGAATGGGAGACCACAGAGGACATGACTTGAGATTCTCCTTGTGCAGTGGCGGGAACTCGATGCCTAACACCACCCCCACTCTTAGGGGCCCCCCTCCTTGGGCTTCGCTATGCTCAAAAGCTGCAATGAGCTGAGGAGCACGAATGTGCTCAATAGGTTCCCAGGTCCTGTATTCTGGGCCATGACGTTTCCAATCCACCAGATAGTACTTTTTGCCACGTACCACCTTGCACCCCACAATAGCGTTCATCTCATAATCATCCGTGGATGAACCCGATGTCCTGGCAGATGACTCGGAAAACCAGGACATGTGAACGGGATTTAGGAGGGACACATGAAAGGTGTTGGTGATACCTAGGCATGGAGGAAGGGCCAGACAATAAACCACAGGGTTGACCTGTTCCAGGACTTTGAAGGGACCTATGTAGCAAGGCGCAAATTTAGTGGACTCAACTCGCAGCCTGATGTTACGGACAGAGAGCCACACTAATTCGCCAATAGCAAAGGTCGGAGTGGAGTGCTGGTGTGCATCAGCAGAGATGCTCATACTCTTCTTTGAGGCCCAGATGTCACGTGCCTCCACTGCCCAGTCTGTCATCCTAGACTTGGTGGACGACACGGGCATGGGCACAGGGACACACGGATGCTGGCCATAGTTATGGAGGAATGGGGTCTGTCCAGTAGAATCGGCTACGACATTGTTCAGTGCAAATTCCACCCATGGTAGCAAGGATGCCCAGTCATCCTGCCTGGCCAAAATAAAATGTCGCAAGTTTGTGACCAGGGTCTGGTTGGCCCTCTCTACTAAGCAGTTTGTCTTGGGATGCTGAGTAGGCGACAAAGCTCTCTCCCGAACCGAGATGTGAACTGGGGACCCTGGTCACTGACAATTTTGTCAGGCATACCGTGCAGGCCAAAAACATGCTTAATGAACAACGCTGCCAAGGCCCATGCAGAAGGCACCCACGGAAGAGGCACCAAGTGCATCATTTTGGAAAAATGGTTGGTGACTGCCCAGATAACGGTGCAGCTATGAGACTTGGGTAAACCCACCACAAAGTCCATCATCCCGACCATGTCCCAGGGTCTGTCAGCCACTGGCAGGGGTAAAGTAGCCTAACAGGCTGTTGCCGAGTAGACCGATTCTTGGTGCAGGAGACACATGCCTGAATATAGTCTCTGACATCATGGGCCATATGCGGCCACCAGTACATCCTCACCAGGAGCTCAGATGTCCTCTTGGTCCTAAAATGTCCACCCACCCTGGACGAGTGAGCCCAAGAGAGAACCTCCGGTCGCAAATTAGGCTGTACAAAAGTCTTGTCCAGGGGCACAGACTCTACCGAGTTCTCTACAGTTCTCAGGCTATCAGAAAGGACAATTAGCCGAGGCTCCTCCTCTGATGATGATGACACTACGGAGTGAGAGAAAGCGTCGGCATGAATGTTCTCCCCAGAGAGAAAATGGAGGGTGAAATGGAACCGGGAGAAGAACAGGGACCATCTAGCCTGGTGAGAATTTAGCCTCTGAGCAGTTTGTAATAAACCAAATTCTTGTGGTTGGTGTAAACTTGCAAGGGAAAATGAGTCCCCTCCAGGAGGTGTCTCCACCCCAAAAAGGCCAACCTCATGGCTAGCAACTCCCTGTCCCCGATGGAATAATTCTTCTCTGCCGGTGAGAAGGTCTTGGAGAAGAAGCAAGGATGCTTCCGATCTTGAGCATCCTTCTGGAAGAGGACTGCTCCAGCACTGACTGAAGAAGCATCCACTTCCATAATAAATGGTTTATTAACATCGGGTCGATGTAAAATGGGAGCGCGAGCAAAGTATGACTTGAAATTCTCAATGCGTTTGATGTGTCACATGCCCCTCTTCCCATTGAAAAAAATTTATTTGGGTCCATAATGGCCAATGTTATGAGTTCATTTTCCCCTTCACCATTGAGGTCTGATGAAGTCCCTCTTCTGGTGAAGGAAGGTAGTGAGGCTGATTACCAGGTGGCTCAGTGGTTCGAATCCCACCAAGGACAACATCTGCAAGGAGTTTGTATGTTCTCCCCGTGTTTGCGTGGGTTTCCTCCGGGCACTCCGGTTTCCTCCCACATTCTAAAGACATACTAATAGGGAATTTAGATTGTGAGCCCCATCGGGGACAGTGGTGATGATGCGTGCAAAATGTAAAGCGCTGCGGAATATGTTAGCGCTATATAAAAATAAAGATTATTATTATTATTATTACCACCAAGCACCTGAGCTGGGAGAGGATGACTGGGCGACGGGGATCTCTGACTGGATATAAGGCAGCCGACGCCATTCTGCCTCGCTGGTGATTTCTCTGTGGAATTCTAGGAGACCAGTCTGATTCCTGCTCCTCAAAAGCTAAGTTTTCTGCTTTGCCTTTTTGCATTTGTGTTTTGGTTTTAGTTTGCCTTGCTTTTCTGGATTCTGCCATTCCCTGCTGGGGTGAGCTGAATTCCTTTTTTGTCGGTTTGCTCTGTCTTCAGAAAATACCTGAGTACTGACATAGTCTTTTTGAAGCCTAGCGTCTTCAGGGCCTTTTTTCCATGTCAGTCAGTTGGCTCTTATTTTGATAGAGTTTTTCGCAGATTGCAGACAGCAGCTTTCCTATCCTGTCCTATCTAGTTAGCTTGGGCCCCATCATTTGCTCAGTCTATCTTTCTATCTGTGTTAGTGTTTTTTCTTCTTGCTTCACCGTCATTATATGTTGGGGGCTGCCTATTGCTTTGGGGTCTGCTCTGGGGCAGTTTAGATTTCCCTTTCTGTCTTTAGGCTAGGCAGTTCTCCGGCTTTGATCGAGGGGTCTAGGGCATCGTAGGAACCCCCCACGGCTACTGCTAGTGTTGTTGATAGGTTCAGGGGTCTGCAATCCGATAGCTGCCAACTTCTCTGGTTCTCTGGACTTAGCTAGCATTTCTGTTTTTGCCTCCTATGGTGACTCATTCATAACAGAATCACCAGCCATACCGCAGATCCTAGGGTACTCAATAGCAGGAAAGAATTAAAAAAAAAAGTGTGTATATTTTTTTTCCTCTATATCTCTGAGGCCGTAGGGGAATTTTTTTTTCTCTCAATGGAGATAAAGCAATTGTCTGATCGTGTGGAGCAGCTCGCTGCGGAAGTGCAGGGAATTTCCGCCTACCTTGCTCATTCACATGCTGCTGAACCAAAGATCCCTACTCCTGATGTATTTTTGGGGATCGGTCTAAATTTTTGAATTTCAAAAATAATTGTAAATTATTTTTTGCCTTGAAGCCTAACTCGTCAGGGAGCTCCGCGCCGCAGGTTAAAATTGTCATCTCTTTGCTGCGTGGCGATCCCCAGGATTGGGCGTTTTCTTTGAAACCTGATGATCCTAGTCTGACTAATGTGAATGCATTTTTTCAAGCCTTGGGGTTGTTGTATGATGAACCTAATGCTATTGATCAGGCTGAAAAGACCCTGTTGGCATTGAGCCAGGGTCGAGATTCTGCAGAATTGTACTGTCAAAAATTCCGAAAGTGGGCGGTCCTTACTGCCTGGAATGATAATGCCTTTGCAGCTCTCTTTCAGAAGGGTTTGTCAGAAGCCGTAAAAGATACTATGGTGGGATTTCCTGTTCCCTCTGGTCTGGACGATTCTATGTCATTAGCCATTCAGGTTGATCGGCGTTTAGGTGAACACAGGACTGCGTGAGAGGTGTTACCACCTGTTGAACAAGTGTCTGAACCTATGCAATGTGATAGAGTTTTGTCCAGGGAGCAACGTCAGGAGTTCAGAAAGCGTAATAAGCTGTGTTTTTTTTGTGGAGATGCGCCGCATATTATTTCTGTCTGTCCTAATCGAGAGAAACGTTTTGCACACACGTTTTCTGTGGGTGGTGTTCAACCTAAGTTTCGTCTGGCAATTACTCTGATCTGCTCCCTGTCCACATTTTCCGCCAAGGCTTTTGTGGATTCGGGAGCAGCCCTGAACCTAATGGACTTGGATTTTGCTAAACGTTGTGGATTTCCTATGACACCTCTGCGGACGCCTATCCCTTTGAGGGGGATTGATGCTACTCCTTTGGCGAAAAATAAACCTCAGTTTTGGACCCAGGTGGTAATGCAGGTCGCCCCACACCATCAAGAAAATTGCAGATTTTTGGTGTTGCATAATTTGCATGATACCATTGTTCTGGGGTTTCCCTGGTTGCAAATTCATAATCCAGTTTTGGACTGGAAATCTGTGTCTGTGGTGAGTTGGGGTTGTCGGTGTGCCCTTAGTGAGGCTCCGGTTTTTTCCACCTCTCCTCAGTCGCATGATGTTCCTGACTATTTGGCGGACTTTTATGATGTATTTAGTGAGAATGAGTCTGCGTCTTTGCCTCCTCATAGGAGTTATGACTGTGCAATTGAACTGAGCCCGGGGTGTAAATTTCCCAAGGGTCGGCTCTTCAATTTATCTGTACCCGAGCACGAGGCTATGCGATCCTATATTAAGGAGGCGTTGGAGAAGGGTCATATTAGACCATCCTCTTCACCATTAGGTGCTGGGTTTTTTTTCGTGGCCAAAAAGGATGGTTCATTAAGGCCTTGTTTTGATTATCGTGCCCTCAACAAAATTACTATTAAATATCAGTATCCGTTACCCCTGATTTCGGATCTATTTTCCAGAGTTAAAGGTGCTTGCTGGTTTACCAAGCTTGACCTCAGGGGGGCGTATAATCTTATCCGCATTAAGCATGGGGATGAATGGAAGACGGCGTTTAATACTCCAGAGGGACATTTTGAGAACCTGGTGATGCCTTTTGGGCTCACTAATGCCCCTTCTGTCTTCCAGTGCTTCATGAACGACATTTTCCGAGACTTTGTGGATACATTTTTGATTATCTATCTGGATGATATTTTGATCTTCTCCAAGGATTGGGATTCTCATGTGGAACATGTTCGGACGGTGTTCCGGATCTTGAGGGAGAATTCCCTGTATGTCAAAGGATCGAAATGCCTTTTTGGGGTACATAGGATTTCATTTTTGGGATTTATTTTGTCTCCGTCAACTATTGAAATGGATCCAGCCAAGGTACAGGCCATTTATGATTGGGTTCAGCCCACTTCTTTGAAGGCCCTTCAGAAGTTTTTGGGTTTTGCTAATTTTTATCGGAAATTTATAGCAAAATTTTCTAGTATTGCCAAGCCATTGACTGATCTGACTAAGAAGGGTGCTGATGTGTTGAATTGGTCTCCGGAGGCTGTTTCTTCCTTTCAGGAGCTGAAGCGAAGATTCACTTCTGCCCCGGTTTTGCGGCAACCTGATGTCTCACTCCCGTTCCAGGTAGAGGTGGACGCTTCTGAGATTGGTGCAGGAGCTGTTTTGTCCCAAAAGGATCCTGTAACATCTAAAATGAATCCCTGTGCTTTCTTTTCCCGAAAGTTCTCCCCATCTGAACGTAACTATGATGTGGGGAATCGGGAACTGTTGGCCATGAAATGGGCATTTGAGGAGTGGAGACATTGGTTGGAGGGAGCTAAACATCAAGTCGTGGTCCTCACTGACCACAAGAATTTGATTTACCTGGAGTTGGCCAAACGCTTGAACCCTAGACAGGCTAGATGGGCCTTGTTTTTTACACGTTTTGATTTTGTGGTCTCTTTTCTTCCTGGCACTAAGAATGTCAAGGCTGACGCTCTTTCTAGGAGCTTCTTTGCTGATTCTCCTGTGGTGACCAAGCCTGCTACCATCTTAGGCGAAGGGGTAGTTCTTTCTGCCATCTCACCCGATTTGGACGTACTCTGGAAGAGTTCCAGGAGGACAAACCTGAGCGTTGTCCCAGTGGAAAGTTGTATGTTCCTGACCAGTGGAAGAAGAGAGTGATGTCTGAAGTTCATTGCTCTGCATTGGCTGGTCATCCAGGTATTTTTGGTACTAGAGATCTGGTGAGTCGGTCTTTTTGGTGGCCCGCCTTGTCTCGTGATGTCAGGAATTTTGTGCAGTCCTGTGGGACTTGCTCCCGGTCTAAACTTCGTTCTCGCTCTAGTAGGTTGTTGATGCCTTTGCCGGTCCCCAGGAGGCCATGGACCCATATTTCAATGGATTTCATCTCTGATATGCCTGTCTCTCACAGGATGACTGTTATTTGGGTGATTTGTGATAGGTTCTCTAAGATGGTTCATCTTGTACCACTCCCTAAGTTGCCATCTTCTTCTGCATTGGTGCCCCTGTTTTTGCAACAGGTGGTTCGCTTGCACGGGATTCCTGAGAACATTGTATCTGACAGAGGAGTTCAGTTTGTGTCTAGATTTTGGAGGATGTTCTGTTCCAAGCTGGGAATTCAGTTGTCCTTCTCCTCTGCGTTTCACCCTCAGACCAATGGGCAGATGGAGAGAACAAACCAGACCTTGGAGTCATATTTGAGATGTTTTTTTTCCCCTGATCAAGATGATTGGGTTTCATTTTTGCCCTTGGCCGAATTTGCTTTAAATAATAGAGCTAGTTCTGCCACTTTGATGTCACCTTTTTTTTTAACTTTGGGTTTCATCCTCGATTTTCTTCAGGTCAGGTGGAGCCTTCTGCCTGCCCAGGTGTTGACACTGTGGTGGAGAGAATGCACCAGATCTGGGACCAAGTGGTGGATAAGTTATCTCTCTCCCAGGAAAAGGCCCAGTGGTTTTCCAACCGACATAGGACCGTTGGTCCCCAGTTTAAGGTGGGTGATATGGTTTGGTTATCATCAAAAAATATCGCTATGAAGGTAGCTTCTCCGAAGTTTAAGCCTAGATTTATTGGGCCTTACAAGATTTTGGAGATCATTAATCCGGTCTCTTTTCGGTTGGCTCTTCCTGTCACATTTAAAATCCATAATGTGTTTCATAAGTCCTTGTTGAAGAGGTTTGTTGAGCCAGTAGTTCCTGGGGTGGCACCTCCAGACCCTGTATTGGTTGAAGGTAACATGGAATATGAGGTAGAGAAGATACTGGATTCCCGTCTGGCTAGACGAAGACTCCAGTATTTGGTTAAGTGGAAGGGTTATGTCAGGAGGATAATTCCTGGGTCTCTGCCTCTGATATTCATGCCAAAAGATTGGTGCGTGCCTTTCATTGGGCTCACCCTGATCGCCCTGGTGGTGTGGATGAGGGTTCGGTGACCCCTCCTCAAGGGGGAGGTACTGTTATGAGTTCATTTTCCCCTTCACCATTGAGGTCTGATGAACTCCCTCTTCTGGTGAAGGAAGGTAGTGAGGCTGATTATCAAGCACCTGAGCTGGGAGAGGATGACTGGGCGACGGGGATCTCTGACTGGATATAAGGCAGCCGACGCCCTTCTGCCTCGCTGGTGATTTCTCTGTGGAATTCTAGGAGACCAGTCTGATTCCTGCTCCTCAAAAGCTAAGTTTTCTGCTTTGCCTTTTTGCATTTGTATTTTGGTTTTAGTTTGCCTTGCTTTTCTGGATTCTGCCATTCCCTGCTGGGGTGAGCTGAATTCCTTTTTTGTCGGTTTGCTCTGTCTTCAGAAAATACCTGAGTACTGACATAGTCTTTTTGAAGCCTAGCGTCTTCAGGGCCTTTTTTCCCTGTCAGTCAGTTGGCTCTTATTTTGATAGGGTTTTTCGCGGCTTGCAGACAGCAGCTTTCCTATCCTGTCCTATCTAGTTAGCTTGGGCCCCATCATTTGCTCAGTCTATCCTTCTATCTGTGTTAGTGTTTTTTCTTCTTGCTTCACCGTCATTATATGTTGGGGGCTGCCTATTGCTTTGGGGTCTGCTCTGGGGCAGTTTAGATTTCCCTTTCTGTCTTTAGGCTAGGCAGTTCTCCGGCTGTGATCGAGGGGTCTAGGGCATCGTAGGAACCCCCCACGGCTACTGCTAGTGTTGTTGATAGGTTCAGGGGTCTGCAATCCGATAGCTGCCAACTTCTCTGGTTTTCTGGACTTAGCTAGCATTTCTGTTTTTGCCTCCTACGGTGACTCGTTCATAACAGGCCAACTTCAAAATGGCCACCATGGTCACCACCCATCTTGAAAAGTTTCCCCCCTCCCATATACTAATGTGCCATAAACAGGAAGTTGATATCACCAACCATTCCCATTTTATTTAGGTATATCCATATAAATGGCCCACCCTATATATTACATAGAGAGATAGAAGAAAGCAGCTACATACTGTCACATTGGGACCTAACAGGATAGAAGCGATGGATTACATACAGTAAATACACATAAAATAGATATAAAGATGTCAGTGACATATACAATTAGTACAGTGTGTATGCAGCTTTCTGTGCATGTATTTAATTATTTAAACATTATTTTTCTGAAAAAATGTCATGGGCTCCCACATAATTTTCTTAACCAGCAGAGGGAAAGCTAATAGCTGGTTTCAGATGTTTATAGCCTGGCAAGAGGGTAATACCCATGGAGCTTCCAAGGCTATTAATATCAGCTCACAGCTGTATACTTAGCTTTTACTGGCTATTAAAATGGAGGACCCCTAAAAATGATATAGGGTCCCCCTTTAATTAAAAACCAGTAAAGGCTAGGCAGACAGCTGCAGGATGCTGTTAATATCCTAAGAAATGGCCATGGATACTTGCCTCCCCAGGCTAAAAACCTCAGATCTCAGCTGCTCCATAAAAGGTGCATCTATAAGATGTGCCAATTCTGGCACTTAGTCTCGCTCTTCCCACTTGCCCTGTAGCGGTGGCAAGTGGGTTGATAGTTGGGGGGTTGATGTCACTTTTGTATTGTCTGGTGACATCAAGACCCGAGGTTAGTAATGGAGAGGTGTCTATAAGACGCCCAAATTACTAACCCCATAGTCATATTGTGAAAAAACACACACCAAGAAAAAAAGTCCTTTAGTTGAAAGAATGACAGACTCCTTTAATAAATCTTACTTAAACCATACTTACGACATTGCCCATTCCATTGTCTCCTGCAAGAGAGAGTTAAAATAAAAAACAACAATATTCCTCACCTTTCTGCAGAGAAGATAATCCTTTTGTTCCGGGATGGGTTTTGCTCTGCTACATCTAGATGGCAGGCTGCATGATTGCATGATGCAACTATACAGCCTGCCATCCAGCAGAGACACTGAGCAGCGTCTGCTATTGCTGCCCAATGTCTTGCGGTGAACTGGTAGGACCTCTCTGATGTCACCACGAACGTGAGAAAGTTCTCACGCTCCCTGTGACATCAGAAGGGTCCTGGGAGTTCACAGCAATTGAACTCACTTCACCAATCTGACGTTAGCGCTAGCGCCATTAGAAATTTTCGCACTGCGTTCACGCTAACATCAAAATGGTACCGGAGATGTCAGTGTCCGTGAGTGTAATACGTATGGCACACATGTAACAACCATGCTACGCTTCGGTACCACACAGCGGGCACCAGGGAAGCAGCAGTACAGTTAGCGCTATTCCCCAGCATCGTGTGCTGAAGATGACTCTCATCATTCTCTCCTGCTCTGCACAAGCAGAGAATGATGAAAGTTGTATTCAAATGAGAACAATGAAAGCAGGCGGTGGCTTTTGGGACTATTACTCCCTTCAGCTTACACCTGCTGCCACTAATAACAGTGACACTAGGAGCAGCTGATGGGAGTATTCATCGGCCAGTTCCTGCGCTATAAATGAATAAATGAATGAAATAAAATGGCGTAGGCTAACCTGCAACCCTCAGCTGTTAGCTTCAGCAAGACTGGTTATCAAGAATAGAGGGTTCCCCACACCATATTTTTATTTAAACAAATAATTTAAAAAAAATGATGTGGAGTCACCCCCGTTTTTGACAACTAGACTTGGTAAGGTTGACACTTGCGAGCTGGTGTTCTCAGGCTGATATAGGCCCCCCATCAGCCTAAAAATAGCAGCCCACATTTGCCAGAAAAGGCGATTCTGTTAGATGTGCCAATTTTGGTGCTTTGCCCGGCTTTTCTCACTTGCTATGTAGCGGTGGCAAGTGGGGTTCCTATTTGTGGGGTTGATGTCACCTTTGTATTGTCAGGTGACATCATGCCCATGGATTACACTGTTACCAAGGTTTTGTCCCTCGGACAATTTTGAGTGTTCCTGATAGATTTTTTCATGCTGATTTCAGAAATGACTTCAGATTTTTCCTATTACGTAAGGGTTTTGAGAAATGATACGAAACATCATAATATTCTGTTATAATTCTAAAAACTCATATATGAACTTTTTCTGAAACAGTATATTCTGAATTTTCCACTGAAATAACATAAATCGCTAATCTACACATATGCAAGCACTTATGCGAATTCCACACAGGCTCAGTGAATCATTCGGCTGACCGTGTACGGAGAATACCATACCTCCAGGGCAGGGGAGGAATCAAAAGACAATACTGGCATACTTACCCAAGCATGGCTGAATGGATCACGACATTCAATGCCATTCACTGTCCCAATGATATGGAGAGAACAGAGAGATCATGTAACAGATTGCTACTTCTGCCTTACAAATGTAACAGGATATTTAGCAAAGAACAAGAAATCAATAGAATATCGTTATCTTCCTTCAGCCAAAAGACCAGTGCTACATGATGAAAGTCTTTGTGTTCCAAAGTCGCCCAAAGTATGGACAATGGAGGATGACGAAGATGAACTGAAAATGTCAGTGGAAAATGAAACTGCTGCAGACCCACACTTTGAGCCTTCTACATCTAATCCACATCTGTTCAGTCAAGCAGGTCTGACTGATTTGGTCAGAGATTTGAAATTGTCAAAGAGGCAGGCAGAATTATTGGGATCAAGGCTATAAGAATGCATTCTCTTATTACCAGGAGCAAGAGTTTCTGTTTTTTGCAGTCGTCAAAAAGATCTTAATCAATGTTTCCACCATGTCTATAGTTTAACCTTTTGCAAGGACGTCTTGGGGTTGTTTGGTGCTCTTGGATGCGAACATGACCCAAGGAATGGCGACTTTTCATTGACTCATTAGTTTTAAGTCTGAAGGCTGTTTTACTACACAACAGAAATATCTATCCTTCTCTACCTATTGGACATGCCATACACATGAAAGAAAGGTATGAGAATATGGAGTTACTGTTGACCCACATTAATTATAGAAATTATAACTGAAACATATGTGGTGATCTAAAAGTTGTTGCACTTCTTCTTGGACTGCAGCTTGGATATACCAAGTATTGTTGCTTTATTTGTGAGTGGGACAGTTGTGCACAAGAAATGCACTATTTCAGAAAGGACTGGCCACAACGCAAAAACCTGGTTGCTGGACAGAAGAATGTTAAAAATAATCCTCTCGTTGATCCAGCAAAGATATTTCTCCTTCCTTTGCATATTAAACTTGGGTTTATTAAGAATTTTGTCAAAGCAATGAACAAAGATTCGGAAGCCTTTTCTTACTTGCGACAGAAATTTCCAAGAATAAGTGATGCAAAGATTAAAGAAGGTATTTTTCTTGGCCCACAGATCAGAGATATAATGAATGACAGTAGCTTTGATGGTTTTTTGCAAGGTGCTGAACAAGTGGCTTGGAGAACCTTTAAAAATGTGACCTTCAACTTCCTTGGCAACAGCAGGGCACTGAACTTTGAACAACTCGTGGACAACATGCTCACAGCATATCATTTGATGAAATGCAATATGTCACTAAAAATATATTTTCTACATTCTCACTTGGACTTTTTTCCAGCCAATCTTGCTGCCGTTAGCGATTAACACGGTGAAAGATTTCACCAAGACATTGGGCTGATGGAGAGAAGGTACCAGGGAAAGTGGAGTACGTCAATGCTGGCTGACTATTGCTGGAATCTTATTCGAGAAGCATCTGACACAGATTATAAATGAAAGTCGTCTGCAAAACACTTTTGAACAATTGCTTTTGCTACTGACATCAATGCACATGTATGTAGTGTCTTGAACGTCATAAGGTAGGCTATAAACTGCTGTTTCTTAACCCCTTACTGCCAACTGATGGAATACTACATCAGCTGGCAGTATCCCCCGCTTTGAGGTAGGTTCCAGCGGTGAGCCCACCTCAAAGCCACGACATGTCAGCTGTTTTTAACAGCTGACATGTGCCCGCAATAAGTGCGAGCGGAATTGCGATCTGCCTGCGTCTATAAAGTAGTTAAATGCCACTGTCAAACTCTGACAACAGGCATTTAAATGCACTTCCGGACACCAGTCCAGAAATATGTGCAGCAATAACCCCCGTCATGTGATTGGGGGTCATCGCTTATTCAGATGCCGCCTAGGGGGGCACGTGTGCGGGTCAGGCACGTGTCTCCCTGCAGCATAAGTATCACTGCCTCAAAAGTATTGTGAAGATGCAGTTATTACTACGGCCAATAATTAACATCAAGCTCCTCTCCTCTCTTCACACAGGTACAATCTCTGCTACTGCTACTGCTACAATGCCTGCTATCATCTAGTGCAACATTTCATTTAATGGTACAATCTCTGCTCCTGCTGCAATCCCTGTTTGCTGTCATCTAGTGCAACCTTTCATTTAATGGTACAACCTTTGCTCCTGCTACTGCTACAATCCCTGTTTGCTGTCATCTAATGCAACCTTTCATTTAATGGTACAATCTCTCCTCCTGCTACTTCTACGATCCCTGTTTGCTGTCATCTAGTGCAACATTTCACTTAATGGTACAATCTCTGGTCCCACAGCCCCTCTCACCTGATCCTCTACTCAGTCCTATATATTCAGATGCAGCCTGCCCACCTGCCCATCTACAATCTTTCATGTAATGGTACAATCTCTGCTACTGCTACAATCCCTGTTTCCTGTCATGTAGTGCAACCTTTCATTTAATGGTACTACCTCTGCTTCTGCTACAATCCCTGTTTGCTGTCATCTAGTGCAACCTTTCATTTAATGGTACAATCTCTGCTCCTGCTACTGCTACAATCCCTGTTTGCTGTCATCTAGTACAACCTTTCATTTAATGGTACAATCTCTGCTACTGCTACAATCCCAGTTTGCTGTCATCTAGTGCAACCTTTCATTTAATAAGAAATAAGATAATCCTTTAATCGTCCCACCATGGGGAAATTCAGAGCATTACAGCAGCAAGGCAGGAACAAGTACAGATACAGATACATAAAGGCATTACATTGACAGTAGGTAGGTACATATATGAAAAAAATAGTACAATCTCTGCTCCTGCTACAATCCCTGTTTGCTGTCATCTAGTGCAACCTTTTATTTAATGGTACAATCTCTGCTCCTGCTACAATCCCTGTTTGCTGTCATCTAGTGCAATCTCTCATTTAATGATATATAACAGTGCCTACTGAATGTTTACTAAATTCATTTGTTGCATTGAACTCAATACTTACGGCTGTATAGCCATGTTGGGGCCAGTAGAGATGTTATCAGGTGTAAAGTGTTACTAGCATATGGATGCAGCCAGGCCCTGTGCCTTTGATTGTCTAACATCCCCTGGTGCGCTAGGCAATTGGTAATTTATTCCAAATCAGTTCCCACAATCCCTCTCACCTGATCCGCTACTCAGTCCTATATATTCAGATGCTGCCTAGGGGGGACAAGTGTGCGGGTCAAGCACGTGTCTGTTAGGCGTCAGATTCCTGACGCTGCACAGCGGGATACCAGAGACAGACATCTGGTGGTCCCCCATTCCGCTCCGACTGCTCGGACTCCTGCTCAGCAATTACGGTGAGCCAGGCATTCTGCTCAGACTCGTTCTGTGAGCCTGGATGTTGCTGCCACCTCTGGTGCAGCAAGGGTAGCGCAACCTGCTCTGCAGGGAACCGCTCCAGAGGCTAAGTCCTCGTGCCGTGCTACTGGGCATGCCCGCAACTTGTCCTCTCAGTGGAGAGCAGGGGTCACATGTCCAGGTCCTGCGTCGGATCTGATTGGTTCTGCCCAGGTTACTGGAAGGTCCCGGAAGCGCATGGCTATAAAAAGCCCGCATGGCGGCTCGGCCATGCGCTAGTGTAGACCTACTATGCTATGTGTGAATGGTGATGGATGCATGTTCTGGTGGCTGACTTATTATGAAACCCCTACCCTCTGATATTACGAGTGGTGACCGAGTGTGTATAGTCAGCTCCAGGTAGTGGCTAGCTATTTGCCACTGTGCTACCGCACCTAGCACTAGCGCCCGTCGGTGTCCGCCCTGTCGGCACCGTTGTCTAGCGGCGATAGTTACCACCGCGCCTGCGCTTTGCAGTTCTGCCGCGGTATAATCTCTCCTCCTGCTACTGCTACAATCCCTGTTTGCTGTCATCTAGTACAACTTTTCATTTAATGGTATATAACAGTGCCTACTGAATGTTTGCTAAATTCATTTGTTGCATTGGACTCAATACTTACTGCTGTATAGCCATGTTGGGGCCAGTAGAGATGTTATCAGGTGTAAGTTGTTACTAGGATATGGATGTAGCCAGGCCCTGTGCCTTTGATTGTCTAACATCCCCTGGTGCGCTAGGCATTTGGTAATTTATTCCAAATCAGTTCCCACAATCCCTCTCACCAAATCCTCTACTCAGTCCTATATTTTCAGATTCCGCCTAGGGGGGCACGTGTGCGGGTCAGGCACGTGTCTCCCTGCAGCATAAGTATCACTGCAGCAAAAGTATCGTGAAGATGTAGTCATTACTATGGCACTTAGTCTCGGCAGGAGTCTGGACCCCACACTATGCACCTGTCTCTTTTGGGTACGTCTGCTGAGTAAGCCCTTCTTATTACTTGGACTTAGCTTTTCTTTTAATCTATCTTATTTCTTCACCATGTTTACATATGCCATCACAGTGTTTACTCCTTTAGTCCTCACTCTCCTTCGCTATCCCCAAACCCCAGCACCCTCTAACCAAATAATCATGTCCCCTTCCCTCTTTCCTCCCCACCTTACGTCCTCTGCTGAACTTCTCCTCAACCCCAAATCTGTCCGAATGAAGCATAAAACAAGCTGCCCACCCTCCTTCTCCCATCTGCTCTCCCTTTCTCTTCTTCTCCTCACTGCTGGCGACATGTCTCCCAATCCTGGACCCCATCAGCTCATAAGCCCCATTACTTCCCCTTCCTACCGCTCCCTATCTAATAAGAACTACCGCAATCTCTCCAACTTAAAACCTGTGCCATTGACACCCAACCCCCTGCTCCCTCTCTCGGGAGCACTTTGGAATGCCCGCTCCATCTGCAATAAGCTCCATGTGATTCATGACATCTTTCTCTCTCACAATCTTGCCTTCCTCGGCCTCACAGAAACATGACTGACACCCTCTGACACTGCATCCCCTGCTGCGCTATGTTACAGCGGCCTCCACTTTACCCACACTCCTCGCCCTGGCAACAGACAAGGTGGAGAAGTGGATCTTCTCCTTTCTTTCAACTGCACCTTCAACCCAATTCCACCTCTTCCCTCCCTAATCCTCCCCTCTTTTGAAGTCCACTCTGTCCGCATCTACTCTCCCTCCAACCTCCAAGTGGCCATCATATACTGACCTCCAGGCCCGACCACTGCCTTCATTGACCAATTCTCTACCTGGCTTCTTCATTTTCTTTCAACTGACACCCCCACTATCATCATGGGTGACTTCAACATCCCCGCTGATACCCTTCAGTCAGCAGCCTCCAAACTCCTGTCCCTTACTTCATCCTTTGGACTTACTCAGAGGTCCTCCTCAGCCACCCACACAGACGGACATGGGAGCTTAATCGTCTCTTCTCCAAATCGCACCTCACAACCTGTGCACTCGACCCCATCCCATCCCACCTCCTCTCCAACCTCACCACCACACTTATCCCATCCCTAACTCACCTCTTCAACCTATCACTAACATCTGGTACCTTCCCTTCTGCTTTCAAACATGCCACAATCACACCAATCCTTAAAAAGCCAACCTTAGACCCAACCGCTATGTCCAGCTATCGTTGCTCCCATTCGCTTCCAAACTCCTGGAACAGCACATCTACGCTGAACTTTCCTCCCACCTATCATCTAACTTGCTCTTTGACAATCTACAATCTGGTTTCCGCCCCCATCACTCCAATGAGACAGCCCTGACCAAAATTACTAACGACCTACTTACAGCCAAATCAAATGGACAATACTCTATACTCCTGCTTCTAGACCTGTCCTCTGCATTTGACACAGTTGACCACTGCCTCCTACTACAGATCCTCTCCTCCTTCAGCATCAAAGGCCTTGCCCTATCCTGGATCTCCTCATACCTTTCCAGCTGCACATTCAGTGTCTCCCACTCCCACACCACCTCCTCATTCCACCCTTTCTCTGTTGGAGTCCCCCAAGGCTCTGTTTTAGGACCCCTACTCTTCTCAATCTATACACTTGGTCTGGGGCAACTCATAAAGTCCCATGGATTCCACTACCACCTTTATGCTGATGACACTCAGATCTACCTCTTTGGCCCAGACATCACCTCTCTGCTGTCCAGAATCCCATAGTGTCTATCCAGCCATCTCCTCTCGCTTCCTCAAGCTCAATGTGGACAAATCTGAACTCATCATCTTTCCTCCATCTCACAGATCTTCCTTACCAACAATTAATGACATCACACTTTCCCCAGTACCAGAAGTCCACTGCCTCTAAGTAACCTTTGACTCTGCCCTGTCCTTCAAACCGCACATACAAGCTCTTTCAACCTCCTGTCGCCTCCAGCTCAAAAATATTTCCAGAATCCGTCCTTTCCTCAACCCTCAATCTACTAAAATGCTTTTGCATGCCCTCATCATCTCCCGCCTCAACACCTGCAACATCCTTTTCTGTGGTCTCCCTGCTGCCACCCTCGCACCTCTGCAGTCCATCCTTAACTATGCCGCCCGACTAATTCATCTCCTCGCTACTCCTCTGCTTCTCCCCTCTGCAAATCTCTTCACTGGCTCCCATTCCCTCAGTGCATCCAGTTCAAATTACTAATAATGACCTACAAGGCCATCTATAACCTGTCTCTCCCATATGTCTCTGAACTAATCTCCCGATACCTTCCCTCATGTAATCTCCGGTCCTCCCAAGACCTCCTTCTCTCCTCCACACTTATTCGCTCCTCACCCAAATGCCTCCATGACTTCTCCCGAATAGCCCCTATTCTCTGGAATTCTTTGCCCCAACAAGTCCGACTATCAACCACATTTGGATCCTTCAGACGGAACCTGAAAACCCACCTCTTCAAGAAAGCCTACAGCCTGCAATGACCCCGCTACCTCCTTCTCTCTCACCACTACCGGTGATATCACCTCAACCAACACTGGAACTGCTGCGACCCACCAACCTACTGTCTCCTACCCCACCATCCTGTAGCATGTAAGCCCGAAAGGGCAGGGTCCTCTCTCCCCTCTGTACCTGTCTGTCATTGTTAGTTTGTTTACTGTAAGTGATATCTGTAATTTGCATGTAACCCCTTCTCATGTACAGCACCATGGAATCAATGGTGTTATATAAATAAATAATAATAATAATAATTGCTGTGTTGCCATCACAACCAGAGGTCTCCTCAAGACCTCTATGGTTGTTGATGGCAGATTGCTGTGAGCGCCACCCTGTGATCGGCGCTCATAGCAAGCCTGTAATTCTGCTGCATAGAGGTGATCTGAGCATCACCTATATGTAGCAGAGGCAATCGCGCTATGGCAGCTTCTAGCCTCCTATGGAGGCTATTGAAGCATGCTAAAAATTAAAAAAAATAAAAAAGCATAAAAGTTCAAATCACCCCCCTTTGGCCCCAATCAAAATAAAATAATAATCAAACCTACACATATTTGGTATCGCCTGATCTATCAATAAAAAAAGAATTAACCTAATCACTAAACGGCGTAGCGATAAAAAAAATCAAAACGCCAGAATTATGTTTTTTTTGGACGCCGCGACATTGCATTAAAATGCAATAACGGGCAATTAAAAGAACGTATCTGCACAAAAGTGGTATCATTAAACGTTGGCTCGGCATGCAAAAAATAAGCCCACACCCAATATGAGAAAACAAAAAATGGAGATGCTACGGGTCTCAGAAAATTGCGCAAATTTTTTTTTTTAGCAAAGTTTGGAATTTTTTTTCACCACTTAGATAAAAGAGAACCTAGACATCTTTGGTGTCTATGAACTCATAATGACCTGGAGAATCATGATGGCAGCTCAGTTTTAGCATTTAGTGAACCTAGCAAAAAAGCCAACCAAAAAATAAGTGTGGGATTGCACTTTTTTTTTGCAATTTTACCGCACTTGGAATTGTTTCCCATTTGTTTTTAACATGGTTAAACCAATGGTGTTGTTCAAAAGTACAACTCGTCCCGCAAAAATAAGCCCTCACATGGCCATATTGATCAAAAAATGAAAAAGTTATTGCTCTGGAAAGAAGGGGAGCGAAAAATGAAAAATAGAAAAAAAGCTTTTGGAGCACATATTCGTGTTCAGCATATCAAAATCTATAAGATACAATAAAATTTTCTCACGGGACAAGAACGTCCCTGAAATTTGTTGCGCACTGTTTCTTATGGAAATGCATCTATAAGACACCTATCCATTACTAATCTTATAGTTATAGGGTAAATAAATATACAGCAAGTATAAAGTCCTTTATTAGAAAAAAGACTAAACACTTTCCCTTTTTATTTAAAAATAATAAAGTTATACTCACATAACACCTAATTCCACTGAATCTCTCCTCTTCTGTAATAACACAAAAAGTAAAAAAAAAAATTCTCTCACCTGTCCTTTGTTCTGTCCCATTGTGCCAAGATGCGACCTTCCAGACTGAAAACCACTGATGAATGAGTGCAGCCTCAGTGACTAGTGGTGACGTCATCAAGGTTCCTGACAATCACTTGGGCTGCTTTCACGATAGGACTGGTGAGTAAACTGGGTCCAGGGGCACCCTTTCTGGCTCTAACACTAGGGGCACCATAACTTGCCCTGTTCCCTGGGATGCCTCAGATGGCGATGATGCCGAGGTCTCCGCCCTTGCCATGTCTCCTAGCTGAAGCCCTGCGTCTGTCCCCTTCCCCCACCCAGGGAAGCGAGGTGCTGCCGTGTACCGCAGTACACCAACCCGACAGACAGGGTAACAAAGACAAGGGTAAAAGAAAATTCCACTCATACAAAATATATTCTCACAAATAACAGACGTATTCACCAGGGTGTGAAGGTAGGGGGTAAGAAAATAAAGCAGGTAAGGATGAGGAATTTCCAAGTGTACAAACCAAGAAACAGTAGCAAAATAAACTTCACCAGCTCACCAAACACCAGCTTCTCCCTCTACAGATCTACAGTTGTGGCCAAAAGTATTGACACCCCTGCAATTTTGTCAGATAATACTCAGTTTCTTCCTGAAAATGATTGCAAACACAAATTTTTTGGTATTATTATCTTCATTTAATTTGTCTTAAATGAAAAAACACAAAAAGAATTGTCCTAAAGCCAAATTGGATATAATTCCACACCAAGCATAAAAAAGAGGGTGGACAAAAGTATTGGCACTGTTCGAAAAATCATGTGGTGCTTCTCTAATTTTTTGTTATTAACAGCACCTGTAACTTACCTGTGGCACCTAACAGGTGTTGGCAATAACTAAATCACACTTGCAGCCAGTTGACATGGATTAAAGTTGACTCAACCTCTGTCCTGTGTCCTTGTGTGTACCACATTGAGCATGGAGAAAAGAAAGAAGACCAAAGAACTGTCTGAGGACTTGAGAAACCAAATTGTGAGGAAGCATGAGCAACTAGTAATTAGTGCTAACTCAGACAAGGACTTGGCCAGCAGGCCTAGCTTTTATAGGAGAGAGGAGTGGCTAATTGAGCACAGCTGAATGCAGGGATTTCCACATGGCCGATTAACCCCTGTCCCGCTGAAAGAAAACAAACAAGCAGGAGCCACCAGACGCTGCTATCTTTTGGCTCTGCTCTGTCGCAGTAACTCCATGACAGTACCCCGCCTTCTACAAGATACCTCCGGAACCTCAGGACCTGGTTTATCCGGGTGCGCTACATGAAAGGCCCGAATTAGTCTGGCTGCATGGACGTCAGAAACTGGAACCCACATCCTCTCCACAGGACCGTACCCCTTCCAATGTACCATGTATTGAAATGACCGAGAGTCTAAGGCCATTGCTATCTGGAACTCCAGATTACTATTGACAACGACAGGAGAAGGTGGCAGAGGTGAAGGTCCTGCAGATGCCACGTACTGGATTTTAAAGGTAGGCAGCAGAGCAAGGTGGAATGCTACCTTATTGACAACGGCTAAGATCTTATAAGGACCAATAAACCTGGGACCCAATTTCCAAGACAGAATTTTCAGCTTAATGTTCCTTGAGGACAGCAATACTAAGTCACCAACACACATGTCCGGACCCACCAAACGTCTCCGTTCAGCCACACTTTTATACTTGGAACCCATCTTTTGCAAATTACACTGTGTTCCAAATTATTATGCAAAACATATTTCCTCATATTTTCTCTACACTACCTATATGAATTGCAGTCATTGTTATTTTCCAGTCATCTAATATTCTAGTATAATTGCAATGTTTTTGAACAAACTGCCTATGAAAACAGTATATTTTTAAAAATAAGAAACACTCAAAATGCATGTTCCAAATTATTATGCACAGCAGAGTTTTCAACCTTTTTATTTTGAACAAAAAAATGGTCAATTGTGAAATTATAAGCATTATCAGCTTATTACAAAATGAAATCAAACAGTTTTCAAGTCAAAACTTTATTCTAGGTGATGTTACATTTGCACATAGGACCCCTTGTTCAAAGAAGCTTCTGAACTCTCTTGTCCATTGAATTTGTCAGTTTTTAGATGGTTTGTGCTTCAATCGTTTTGCATGTGGACAGAATACCCTCCCAGAGCTGTTGCTTAGATGTGAACTGCCTCCCGCCATCATAGACACTCCTTTTGATTATGCTCCAGAGGTTCTCAATGGGGTTGAAGTCAGGGGAAGATGGTGGCCACACCATAAGTTTGTCCTCTTTTATGCCCATAGCAGCCAGAGATGCAGATGTGTTATTTGCGGTATGAGACGGTGCATTATCATGCATGAAAATGATCTTGCTGTGGGAAGCACGGTTCTTCCTCTTGAACCATGGCAGGAAGTGCTGTTTTAGAAACTCCACATAGATTATGGAGTTCATCTTTACCCCTTCAGGGATCCTAAAGGGGCTGACAATCTCTCTCCCCATGATTCCAGCCCAAAACATTACTCCACCTCCTCCTTGTTGGCGCCATAGCCATGTTTTCATGGGGTGTCCATCAACCAGACATCCTCCACTCCATCCATTTGGACCATCGAGCGTTGCACGGCACTCATCGGTGAACAAAAGTTTGGAAGTCAGTCTTCATGTATCGTTTGGCCCACTGGAGCCGTTTCTGCTTGTGAGCAGTGGATAGAGGTGGTCGACAGGATGGCTTACCACAGCTGCAAACCTCTGAAGGACCCTGCATCTTGTTGTTCGGGGGACGTTGGAGGCACCAGCAGCTTCAAAAACTTGTCTGCTGCTATGACAAGGCATTTTTGCAGCTGCTCTTTTAACCTGATGCAATTGCCTGTTGGAAAGAGTCCACAATTTTTCCTTATCAGCACGTACACGTGTGTGCTGGGAATCAGCTACATACTTCTTGATTGTGCGATGATCACGATGAAGTGTCTTGGCAATGCTGATTGTAGTCATGCCTTGACCTAAATACTCCACAATTTGTTGCTTCTCAGGAGCCGACACATCCTTTTTCTTTCCCATTTTGGCAAAAAATGTAGGCTGCTTAATAATGTGGAACAGCCTTCTTAAGTAGTCTTGCCTTTATTTGGACACATCTGCCAAACTAATTTGCACAGGTATCTGCAATTGCTTTCAGTGATATAAAGAGCCCTGACACACATCACCATCAATGAGTTTAAATGACAAACAAAAAAATTCTAACCTTATCACTTCTAAACTCTTTTTGCATAATAATTTGGAACACAGTGTATTAGTCACCCCCTGCCATTTAGTAGAAATAGAAGAAAACCACCATTCCTCCTCCGGTAAACCAGAAGGGCGATTACCATTGAACAAACTAAA
Organism: Dendrobates tinctorius; assembly: GCF_039654945.1. Lineage (NCBI taxonomy): Eukaryota > Metazoa > Chordata > Amphibia > Anura > Dendrobatidae > Dendrobates > Dendrobates tinctorius. Next base: position 374,021 of record NW_027361836.1, on the reverse strand, counting down.
CTGCGGATGGAACCCATATGCCCCGAAAAACGGGGATTTACTGGTTGATTCCTGACAGCGATTATTAACTGCAAATTCAGCCAAGGGTAAGTAGGTCACCCAGTCCTCCTGATTCTCAGACCCAAAACAACTAAGATATGTCACTTAATTCACATTAACCCGTTCAGTCTGCCGGTTAGACTGTGGGTGAAAAACCGAAGAAAACGACAAATGGATCCCCAGATGAGTGCAAAATGCCCTTCAGAATTTGGAGATAAACTGAACCTCCCGATCTGAGACAATATCGGTAGGAATCCCATGCAGTCTGATGATTTCCCTGATGAAGATTTGCTCCAGAGTTTTGGTGTTAGGCAAAGCTGGTAAAGCAATAAAATGAGACATTTTACTGAACTTTCCACCACCACCAGGATTACAGTGTTCCCTGCAGACACAGGTAGATCCGTAATACGACAAATGAGTCCAAAGATGACTGGGAATGTCCAATGGTTGGAGAGCCCCTGACAGAAGAGTATGCAAGGTCTTAGAACGTGCACAGATATTGCAGATGGCCACATACTCCTGAACATCCTTATGTGCACCTGGCCACCAAAAGCGCCGAGTAAGTAGATTCACTGTGGCCTAATTCCCCGATTGTCCAGCCAGCACCGTATCATGATATTCACTGAGGACTCTAAGACTAAGATTGACCAGAATAAAGTTTACCTAGTGAACAGGTAGCAGGGGTGTCCCCCTGTGCGTCAGCAACCTCTCTTTCAAGATTAGAGCATATAATCGCCATCACTACCCTTTTTTGTTGAATAGGTCCTTGTTTGCACTTATCGCCTCCCCTAGGAAAGCAACGAAACAAAGCATCTGCCTCAACATTTTTGGTCCCCGGCCTAAAAGTAACAAAAAAGTTAAACCTGATAAAGAATAATGCCCATCATTTTTTATGAATTTTCGGTAGTAGTTGGTAAAACCCAAAAACCTTTGTAAGGCCTTCAAATCCTAAGGACGATCCCACTCCAATACTGCCCTGACTTTCACGGATCCATGTGAAAGCCGGTGGCAGATAATACATATCCTAGGAAAGGGATCTCCTTAACCGAGAACATACACTTCTCAGGTTTGACATGCAATTTATTGCCACAAAGTATGTGTAGGACTTGCCTGACATGTCGTTGGTGTGACTCAAGGTCAGGTGAATAAGCAATAATATCATCCAGATAGATAACAACAAATCTGCCTACTAAGTGACTAAAGATGTCATTAATAAAGTGCTGGAAGACGGCGGGCACGTTCATCAACCCAAACAGCATCACCAGATTCTCGTAGTGTCCTTCTGGTGTATTGAACACAGTCTTCCACTCATTCCCCTCCTTAATGCGGATGAGGTTGTACACCCCTCTGAGGTCCATCTTAGAGAACCATTTTGCCCCAACAACTTGATTAAAGAGATCAGGGATCAGAGGTAGCGGATACGGATTACGGACAGTGATCGCATTGAGCTCCCGGAAATCCAGGCAAGGACGTAATCCCTCATCCTTCTTGACAAAAAAGAACCTTGCAGCAAGGGGAGAAGAGGATGGTCTGATATGACCCTTAGCCAGACTTTCCGGAATATAGTCTTTCATGGCCTGCCTTTCTGGACCTGAGATGTTACAGAGTCTGCTCTTGGGCAGCTTGGCACCAGGAACAAGATTAATGGCACAATCATAAAGACGATGACTGGGAAGCTCTTGGCTCCCCTGCTCAGAAAACACATCCTCAAAGTCTGACAGGTAATGGGGCACGGACTGGGTATCCACCCTTGCCAACTGGGTACCCAAGCAGTGTCCTTGACAGTATGTACTCCACTTTACCACTTCCTGTGTCTGACAATCAATTACTGAATTGTACAGAGCAAGCCAAGGAAGTTCCAGTACCACAGGTGAGGGCAGGCCCTCAAGCATGTAGCAGTTTAACACCTCAGAGTGTATGGCCCCCACCTGTAGCCACAAGTCATGGACCACCTGCATGAAGTGCCCCTGTTTTAGAGGTCCAGGATCGATCGGTCTGGATAAGGTATATGATACAAGGCCTTGGTCCTGGATGAACCTAGCATCAACCAAATTAAACCGCGCCCCACTGACCAAAAAGACGGAACCATCCACCTTATTTTCACCCATGTATATCACAGCTGGAAGGAAAAAATGAGTCTTTCCCACTGAAGTTACGAGTACACAAGAGTTGCCAACCTCCCCCCAACCTGGGCCCTCTAGTTTTCCGGCGGATGTCTAAACAAATGACGGGTAGGACATGTGCTCACAAAATGACCCTTCTTGCCACAACAGAAGCACACTCCCCCTTACACCAGACTAATGCAAGTTTGCTAGGTTGGGACACTGTACCCACCTGCATGGGTTCCACAGTAGAATCAGTACTGACCACTCTCAAACTTGGACCTCCCTCCCAAAGAGGTGACCCCCTATGTCTCTGGCAAGGCGACGATCAACCTGGATCGCCAGAGACATGGCCGCCTCAAGGGAGTCTGGAGTCTCATAGAGAGCTAACGCATCCCTTACTCTCACAGAGAGACCCTCACAGAACTGACTATGGAGGGCTGGGTCATTCCACCTAGTGTCGGTGGCCCACCGCCAGAACTCGGAGCTGTATTCCTCTGCCAGCTGGTCTCCTTGCTGAAGTTGGCGCAGAGATGACTCATCCAAGGAGACGTGATCAGGGTCATCATACACCAAGCCCAAAGCCTCACAGAAGCCCTCTACTGTCTGGAGTGACTGTGAGTCAGATGGGAGAGAGAATGCCCATGCTTATGGGTTCTCTTGCAGAAGCGAGTTAACAATCCCCACCGTTGCTCCTCTGTACCAGAGGATACCGGACGCAGCCGGAAATATAGGTTACAGGCCGCGCGGAACACAACAAACTTGTCCCACCCGCCAGAGAACCTGTCTGTCAGCGATACCTTGGGCTCCACAATGGTTTGCCTGGAGGGCGAGATCCCCATACAAGATGTAAGAGGGTGCTGTGAAACCACCATGTGCAAATCCGCCACCTCCAAACTGAGCTGCAGCAACTGTCAATGTCATGATAGGACTGGTGAGTAAACTGGGACCAGGGGCACCTTTCCTGGCCCTAACACTAGGCAGCACCTTAGCGCGCCCTTTTCTCCGGGATACCTCAGATGGCGAGGATGCCAGGGCCTCCGCCCTTGCCCTGTCTTCTAGCTGAAGCCCTGCGTCTGGCCCCTTAATAACAGAGGTATTCATCAGGGTGTGAAGGAAGGGGGAAGAAAACAAGGCAGACAAGGATGAGGAATTTCCAAGCCTACAAACCAAGCAACAGTCGCACAATAAACTCCTCCAGCTCTCCAAACACCAGCTTCTCCCTCTACAGATCTATGTAACAAGTGCTAACTCAGACAGAGACCTGGCCAGCAGGCCTAGCTTTTATAGGAGAAAGGAGTGGCTAACTGAGTACAGCTGAATGCAGGGATTTCCACATTGCCAATTAACCCCTGTCCCGCTGAAAGAAAATAAATAGAGATGAGCGACTTTGCCTCCGGGAGGGTTGAGTCGGGTTTCGGACCACCCGACTTTACCAAAAGTCGAGTCGAACGAAATCGGCAGACTATCAGCAAAAGTCGGAGTTCCAACCGAAACCCGGCCCCAATGCAAGTCATTGGGGAATAAAAGTCGGCAGTGAGTGAAGGACAGTAAACACACCTACAGTGCCCATTTCAATGGCAACATCAATTCTTATTACTTAAGCTTGTCAACCTTAATTTACTTTATAATAATAGTAACGCATTGAAAACTGGGGGTTATTTGGCTAAAGTTGTGGGGGGGTACAGCCCAGTTAGGGAGTTGGAAAAACTGGCATATGTTGAGGTGTAGCCTGGACGTTCAGCAGCTGCAAATGGAGGAATTGGAGATGTCAGAGGAAGAGGAGGACAAAGTGAGCCATTTTGCAGGCAACCTATGTGTCATCAGGGGAAGGTGGGTCAAAATCCTTTGAAACCCAGGCATGGTTCATTTTAGTGAAGGTAAGATCACCTACATTTTGGGTCGACAGCCAGGTCCTTCTTTCTGTCAGGATTGATCCAACAGCATTGAAGACTCTTTCTGATAGCACACTACTAGCAGGGCAAGCAAGCTCCTATAAGGCATATTGTGCCAATTCAGGCCAGGTGTCCAGTTTACAGGCCCAGTAGTCAAAGGGGAATGAACTGTGAGGGAGAACATTGATAGGGGAGGAGAGGTAATTTTGAACCATAGTTGACAACTGCTGTCTCCTGTCTGTTTCAATCGATTCAGTATTACCAGTCATGTGAGCGGTACTCGAGAAATCAGTCCACAACAAGGTCGTGAAACCCCTGTCTCCAACGCCACTTCAGCTGTGTGCACCACGAACACCTCTTCCATGTTGCCCAGTATGGCTCGTGGTAGAACCTTCACCGCTGCTGTGTGCTGGGAATGCCTCTAACAAACGGTTTACCAGAGTTGCTTGTTTGTTCGCCAATATTAGCTCTAGGTTCTCCTGTGGCATGATGTTCTGTAATTTGCCTTTATAGCGTGGAGCGAGGATGCTTGCCAACCAGTAATCGTCATCGTTCATAATTTTGGCAATGCGGGGGTCCCTTTTTAGGATCCACAAGAGATAATCACACATGTGGGCCAATGTTCCAGGTGTCAATGATGCACTGCCAGTGGTGGGTGGAGGAACACTTTCTGCCAAATCCACATCCCTCCAGTCACGCACAAACCCTGTACCTGACCTTGGCAAGCCAACATTTTCTCTTGCCCCCTGAGAAACATCCTCCTCCCCAAAATAATTATCCCCCTCATCCTCCTCCTCTTCCTCTTCTTCCTCCACCTCGTCCAGGACAGTTCCCTGAGCAGACAATGCCTGACTGTCATCAAGGATTCCCTTCTCCTCCGCTGCAGACGCCTGATCCTTAATGTGCGTCAAAGTTTGCATGAGTATAAAAGGGCGGGTCTGGTACCCAGGGGATTACGGGTCCAGATCTTTCCTGCATGGGAGGTTTCAGGGGAATTTCGTAAAACTTGGGAGGCAGGGTATCTTAAATGCTCTACAATTTTGATAGACCTGCTCATTGAACATGATCAAGCTCTCCTTAGCAAGATCAAAGAAAATATTAAAAATTGTGAAGACAAGATCAAGAAATTTGATTCAGAAACCTTGGTCACCCCTTTTTTTCAAAAATTAAAAAACATCTTATACCAATTTGAGAAGGAAATTATTAACGGGAAGAAAAGTAAATTTCACCGTGATTTATCAGATTTTAACAAAAATCAAGCGTTTAAATGGACTCACTATGGTAATAGACGATATACCATGGTAGAATCCAAGAACACCAATGTCAACTATGGTGCTGGTGAATCCACCTTGAGATATGAATTATCGTCGGAGTGATTTTTTGTCCTCAGAATCAAGCGACATAGAAGGGGAGGCGGGGGAGACGGAAAAAGTACAACCGTGAAAAGACAGAAATTACAGAAATTGGTCCCCATTACATCAGAGGGAAACCAGATACAATCGGAGACAATAAACCCCCTCCCCCTCATCGCCAAGACTCCTTCTACAGGTAATCTTCAAATTCTGAATCTTTCTTCCTACTGTACATTCTCTCGGACATTGAAATCTCAGTATTGTCTAGAGGCCTAACTTTTGCCCCCACCAACACCCCGAACAAGTTTATTTTGGAAAAAGGATTTATATTTGTTTTGCCGACAAATTACTTTTAAACTCTTATATCATCAGCCATCTTTAGTTGACTCACTTCCGGATAATGAGAAGCAAGTATTCCGGGATATACTGGAACTTCTACAGGAGAATGAATGCCCCTCTTACAGTAGAAAATTTACGAGAAGATCTCCTTCACAGGCATCACCTTCATTATCTTTATATCCGGTAGTACAGATTTTTTTCAATAACATCTGTAGAGATATAGACAAACTTAGGCTGGACAAAAACAGGCAACGTAATCTAAATTTTGAGGAAAGAAAGGCCCTTAAGAAGTTACGGGATAACAATGAATTTATTGTAGGAGAAGCTGATAAGGGTGGCAATATTGTGCTTTGGCCCCATGATATGTATACTAGTGAAGTGATTAAACATCTGAATAGCACTAATCACTATCTAACTCTACCCTCAGATCCCACCAGCATCTTTAAGGACAAGATGGACCTGCTGATACAGAGAGCGTTTGATAATAACATCTTAAATAAAAAAGAGGCTGATTTCCTGACCACTCACCATCCTGTAACACCAACGTTTTACATCTTACCGAAGGTGCACAAGTCACCCTCAAACCCTCCAGGTAGACTCATAGTGTCAGGAATTGGGGGCTTGATGGAGCGACCTTGCATTTATATTGACCACTTTCTTCAACCTTTGGCCTCTTCTTTGGATTCTTTTGTTAGGGACTCAGCACATCTTATGTCCTTCCTGGAGGAACTTACCATCCCAGAGGGCACCACCTTGGTTGGCCTAGATGTGGAATCGCTATATACCAACATTGCCATGGAGTAGAAGCTGTCTCCTTCCTTGACAAGCAACCCAAAATGGATGGTGAGCATAATAAATTTCTCCTAGAACTGCTGTACTTCATATTGGATAAAAACTACTTTACCTTTGACAGGAAGTTTTATAGGCAGATCTCAGGAACAGCTATGGGGGCAAGATGTGCGCCCTCGTACACGAACCTATTTTTGGGCTGGTGGGAGGAGTTAGTGGTATCGAGACATCAACTTTTCTCTAATAATAATAATAATCTTTATTTTTATATAGCCGCAGCGCTTTACAGTTTGCACACATTATTATCACTGTCCCCGATGGGGCTCACAATCTAAATTCCCTATCAGTATGTCTTTGGAATGTGGGAGGAAACCGGAGTACCTGGAGGAAACCCACGCAAACATGGGGAGAACATACAAACTCCTTGCAGATGTTGTCCTTGGTAGGATTCGAACCCAGGACCCCAGCACTGCAAGGCTGCAGTGCTATCCACTGAGAAGGTATTCGTTTGGAGACGGTATATAGATGATGTCCTAGTAATTTGGACAGGCACTCTGGACGAATGCAAACAGTTTGTTGGGGACCTGAATAATAATTTGTTGAACATTAAACTGACTTCTACATTTTCAGAGACCTCACTGGACTTTTTGGATCTCAAGCTTATGATCCAGGGGGATAAGGTCAAGTCCTGTCTTTATCGAAAGGAAAATGCCACCAATAGTCTCCTCCATTACGACAGCTTTCACCCAAGACACCTAAGAAATCGAATACCTAAAGGTCAGTTTCTAAGACTTCGTAGAAACTGTAGCTCTCGCGAGGATTTCCTCTCTCTTGCTACTGATCTTACCTCTCGGTTCACAAGCAGAAATTATCCAAGAAAGGTAGTGTCTAGAGCCTTTCAGTATGCCCACAATGTAGATAGATCTAGTCTACTTCAGAAATGGACATGGGACAGTAGGAGGGATCTTGCTGTAATTATGACCTATAACAATCAGTGGACTGATGTCCATAAAATTCTTTCTAAGAATTGGAATATTCTATTGTGTGAGCCCAGACTTTCAAATTACATCTCTTCAACTCGCAAAATGGTGGCCAGGCGTGCACAAAATTTGAAAGATCAGTTGTGTCATAGCCACTATCAGAAACCCTGGGTCCACATGGGGAGGGGCACCAGAATCTATGGAACTTATGCATGCGGCGGATGTAACGTATGCCAGTATATGATCGCACAAGATGGCTATTCCATCCCTACAGTGCATTCTCCAATAAGACCTAAATTCTTCTTTAATTGCAGGTCTAGAAACTTGCTTTATCTTCTGATCTGTGGGTGCCCGAAACCATATGTGGGTCAAACCACTCAAGAATTAAGAAGATGTACCCAACAACATTTATCTAATATTTCCACAGCCAAGAAGGACAGAGAGAAAAATAAAGCAATTTCATCTGTGGCGACCCATTTTTTGGATGTACATGGAAGCAGTACCAAAGGACTAAAGATTATGGGCTTGGAATCAGTCAACATCAACATCAGGGGAGGAAAAACCACCCTAAAATTACTGAAGTGTGAATCCAAATGGATATATGACTTATGCAGCCTTGCCCCGTTGGGCCTAAATGAGGAACTATTATTCTCAGGCTTCTATAAACAATTATAATGGACTGGTTCACTGTTGTTTATTGAAACTGTTTTTCTTGTTTTCTCTGTTCTGCTCATATTTATGGGAATGTAATTTTGTCTACTGTGAAGAGGTTGATATTTCATCTCTAGGAAACCCCTCGTATGGGTCTAATGGGTCCTTGGCATATTCTAGATTAATGCTCTGTCCATACAGTCATGGCTAAAAGTATTGACACCCCTGCAATTCTGTCAGATAATATTCAGTTTCTTCCTGAAAATGATTGCAAACACAAATTCTTTGGTATCATTATCTTCATTTAATTTGTCTTAAATTAAAAAACACAAAAGAGAATGAAGCAAAAAGCAAAACATTGATCATTTCACACAAAACTCCAAAAATGGGCCGGACAAAAGTATTGGCACCCTCAGCCTAATACTTGGTTGCACAACCTTTAGCCAAAATAACTGCGACCAACCGCTTCCAGTAACCATCAATGAGTTTCTTACAATGCTCTGCTGGAATTTTAGACCATTCTTCTTTGGCAAACTACTCCAGGTCCCTGATATTTGAAGGGTGCCTTCTCCAAACTGCCATTTTTAGATCTCTCCACAGGTGTTCTATGGGATTCAGGTCTGGACTCATTGCTGGCCACTTTAGAAGTCTTCAGTGCTTTCTCTCAAACCATTTTCTAGTGCTTTTTGAAGTGTGTTTTGGGTTATTGTCCTGCTGGAAGACCCATGACCTCTGAGGTAGACCCAGCTTTCTCACACTGGGCCCTAAATTATGCTGCAAAATTTGTTGGTAGTCTTCTGACTTCATAATGCCATGCACACGGTCAAGCAGTCCAGTGCCAGAGGCAGCAAAGCAACCCCAAAACATCAGGGAACCTCCGCCATGTTTGACTGTAGGCACCATGTACTTTTCTTTGAATGCCTCTTTTTTCTCCTGTAAACTCTATGTTGATGCTTTTGCCCTAAAAGCTCTACTTTTGTCTCATCTGACCAAAGAACATTCTTCCAAAATGTTTTAGGCTTTTTCAGGTAAGTTTTGGCAAACTCCAGCCTGGCTTTTTTATGTCTCGGGGTAAGAAGTGGAGTCTTCCTGGGTCTCCTACCATACAGTCCCTTTTCTTTCAGATGCCGACGGATAGTACGGGTTGACACTGTTGTCCCCTCGGACTGCAGGGCAGCTTGAACTTGTTTGGATGTTAGTCGAGGTTCTTTATCCAACATCCGCACAATCTTGCGTTGAAATCTCTTGTCAATTTTTCTTTTCCGTCCACATCTAGGGAGGTTAGCAACAGTGCCATGGGCTTTAAACTTCTTGATGACACTGCGCACGGTAGACACAGGAACATTCAGGTCTTTGGAGATGGACTTGTAGCCTTGAGATTGCTCATGCTTCCTCACAATTTGGTTTCTCAAGTCCTCAGACAGTTCTTTGGTCTTCTTTCTTTTCTCCATGCTCAATGTGGTACACACAAGGACACAGGACAGAGGTTGAGTCAACTTTAATCCATGTCAACTGGCTGCAAGTGTGATTTAGTTATTGCCAACACCTGTTAGGTGCCACAGGTAAGTTATAGGTGCTGTTAATTACACAAATTAGAGAAGCAGCACATGATTTTTCGCACAGTGCCAATACTTTTGTCCACCCTCTTTTTTATGTTTGGTGTGGAATTATATCCAATTTGGCTTTAGGACAATTCTTTTTGTGTTTTTTCATTTAAGACAAATTAAATGAAGATAATAATACCAAAGAATTTGTGTTTGCAATCATTTTCAGGAAGAAACTGAGTATTATCTGACAGAATTGCAGGGGTGTCAATACTTTTGGCCATGACTGTATATTATAGATAGATCTCCATCTGACTTATTCACTTTATGCCTGACTTTTTTAATTTTATGTACATCAGGTATAGTCCCCTTTTTGTCTATGGTGACTTGTTCACCAAACATTTGTTTCTGTGATTTTGTCTTAAGACACTTCACCTTGTACGAATTTTGGTATTCAATGGACATTTGATGGTGACATTTTACTGCCAATATACACTTTGGATTGAGATTATTATATGTGTTGTCTCTCGAATTTTCCATCTGTGATATGAGCCGGCCTTATAGTTTCGAGGTGCGGCTGTCTCCACATATTCCACCTTTTTTCGGGTTGAATGGCACCAAATACAGTCCTTTCGCCATTTTTTTCCCTTGCACAGGAAGTTCCACTTTCTGGGGATAATTTCCCTTTAATTCATGGGATGGATATAGGGTCTCTTACCGACTCCTTAAACCATTTGATTTGGTTGGATGGCATCAGCATTAAGAGACCAATATATTTATGGGTCGATGTGTATGTTTGTATTTGAATATCTCTGCAGACCTTTATTTATTACCAGCATGCTGGAAGATCTGTATTCAGTTCATATTGGTAATAGGGTATTGGTAATAGGGTGTGTAGTTTTCCACACAGAAATTTAACTGTGTGATTTGCAAAGGGGGGTTTTGTGCCCCCTTCTATCTGACCACACTTATGACAACTTAATGTTCAAGTCTATATTGTTTAATCAACCTCCTTTTCATCTGGAGGTGATTTGTTTTGAACGCGCTAAAAAACTTTGTATTCTTGCACGTCACGCCTTGTGGCCAACCATAGGCACAGCAATATTGTATGTCTATATGCTTTTGAATGTGGGTAACATCTAAACCTTAGGGGCCACTTGATATACTTGTCTCTAAAAAATTGTACTTATGTACGATAGGAGGATATGGACTGAGGATCTCTTTGGAATCCTTGTGACCACTGCTCCAGCCCCCCCTCCTTTGATCAGCAATATGGGAACATACAGTATATGCTGAATATTGTTCTAACATCTTAACATTGTGTATGTACCTTTTTCAATATGGAATCAGAGACATTAAAAATGCCTGTTATTTATACTAGCTGTTGGATAAGGTCTTTTTATACCACCTAAATTATTTGCTGCGCCCTAAAGGTATTGATATACTTATTGACATCTGATCATACTGGTCGATCATGTTATATAGTTAAATGTGGTTATTTTATAAATATTATTATTAGGACCTCAGCCTTATGGTTCTTACATATTGGGATGTTTCCCTTGCAAACACATTGATTATATACTTATACCGCATGAAACTGTATTGCTTTTTCATATTTATTTTATGTGGCGTTTACATTTTATATCTGTATGCTTATACAAGTTTAAACTATATCTGCAACTATTGTTGTAGCAGGTAATTAGACTTATTTGTATGGCACCGCATAATCTTGGTAAAAGGACCTTTTTGAAAAGGTCATGTGACTGTACTGAAAGTAGGGACAGGACCTTCCAAACTCTACTGCGCAGACACGGAAGTAAATATTCGTGGTATCCATGACATCACTCTCTGACATGCGCCCTGACAATAACCACATAGCGTCCATGGTCTCTATGATACTGATCTTGCACATGTGCTCTTGTGACTTCCGGTTCAGCGGCCACACGCTGGTGCTGTGCGCGTTCTCCATGCGGTGAGTCTCTGCAGCTGCTGCAACTTAACTAATTTGTTGTGTATATTTAAACTGAAGGGCTGTACATACACCGTTACTTTTTTCCTACGCCTGATGAAGTCACTACAGTGATGATACGCGTCGGGTTATGGGAGCAGTACCTTCTCCTTCCACACTGATCTTTGATTAATGGCAATCTATATTCAGTGAAGCGTGTCTTACTTCAGCCGGGCGTCTGGGGTGTTAAAGTATATGAGGAAAGGGTGCTTTACTTTTGGGCTATTTTTTGCAATCCTTTTATCCTCTGCACTTATTTTTTCCACTCCATGTATAGGATGTTGGCTGGTGGACTAGCCTCTATCCTTTTGGACTGATATTTGGTGCCAAAAAAAACAATAGTGTTTGGGTGTGATTCCTGTTTTTTTACCTTTTTCATATCAATCCTGGTTGCAGGATACTTGTATGTACTATTCGGCTATTATTAATATCTTTCCAAAACATCATGTATTTTAGAACAATCTATAATTAGGAATCGACCCTACACTTTAACATAAGGCTGTTATGTATTATTTATATCTATTTTGTGGACATGCTGTACATGGTATTCATGAACAACTAGTGGATAACTTATAGGGATTGTTGCTGTTCTCATTTATACAGATTATGGTCAAAAACCTCTGTATATTTTAAATGGTTTCATATTCTTTTGCTTTTTGGTGTTTTGTATTGCCTTTGAAATAAAAATTGTACTTTTTCTATGGTGATCCCTGCTTTGGATGTATGTCTTCTTCGCCTCTGGTTTCTCATGTCTATTGATTACAAGACATACAATGGTTGGATCCCTTCTAATAAGTGTTACTATTTGATGGGGCCCTCCGTGTTTTTGTAATATTAAAGTTTGCATGAGCAGACACATAAGTGGGATGCTTATGATGACGTCGTCTGCGCTTACCAGCCGTGTGCATTCCTCAAAACAATGAAGTACTTTACAGAGGTCTTTCAGCTTTGACAACTGCACACCCGACAACTCGATGTCTGCTCTCAAACCGCCTGCCCGTGTATCCTCCCACAAATGCATTACAGCCTGCCTCTGTTCGCACAGTCTCTCAACCATGTGCATGGTGGAGTTCCATCTTGTAGCAACGTCTATGATTAGGCGGTGCTTGGGGAGGTTGAGTGATCGCTGCAGCTTCTGCATAAGAATGGAGGGGACGTTTGAGTGACGGATGTGCGAGCACAGTCTTCGCACCTTATGGAGCAGGGCTATTAACTCTGGATAATTATTTAGGAAGCACTGCACCACCAGGTTCAAGGTGTGAGCCAGGCAAGGTATGTGTGTGAGTTTTGAAAGGGCTATGGCTGTCACAAAATTCCGCCATTATCACTGACTACCTTGCCTGGCTCAAGATGTAGACTGCGCAGTCATGACTCAGTTTAACGATGCAAGTAGTCGGCCAGTACCTCCGCGGTGTGTCTACTATCGCCCAAAGACATCATTTTTAAAACAGCCTGCTGCCGCTTACCACTAGATGTTCGATAGTGGGACACTTCGTGTGCAACACTGACAGATGTGGATGGAGTGCTCGTGCAACTGCGCTCTGTCGACGAGCTTTCACTTCTGGAGGAGGAGGAGGGTCGAACGCCTACACCCAACTGTTTCCTTTACTGTGGGCTAGGCAGCACTATTCCACTGCCGCTGTCCCCTGTGGAGCCTGCATCCACCACATTAACCCAGTGCGTAGTGATGGACAAGTAACGGCCCTGGCCATGCCTACTGGTCCATGCATTTGTTGAGAGGTGCACCTTTCCACTCACTGATTGTTTGAGTGCATGGACAATGCGGTCTTTCACATGCAGGTGGAGGGCAGGGATGGCTTTTCTAGAAAAGAAGTGCCGACTGGGTAGGTCATAGCATGGGACAGCGTAGGCCATGAGCTCTCGGAACACTGCGCTTTCAACCCGAATGGAAGGGCATCATCTCTAATGAGGTCAGTTTGGCAATGTACGCGTTCAAAGCCAGTGTACGTGGATGAGAAGATGAGTACTTTCTTGTCCTACTCAGAGTCTCTGCTAGGGTGAGCTGGACTTGAGAGCTGCATATGGTGGAACTAGTGGTGGACAAGGCGGACTGAGAGGGGGTTGGTGATGGTGGTGGTGATGGCCTAAATGCAGTTTTTCGTTGGAAAAACATTGTGATTCCCTGACTGCTTTGGCCTTGCGACGACACCTCAACATTTCTTGCTGGTGGAGTGCTAACCGGTGGGCTTACAGTGGGGGAAGCGATGTAGCGTTGCTGGCTACCTTCAGTCAGAGCAGGTTGCACGTGTGCTATTTGAGGTTATGTAGTCCGTCCACGCTTGCAAGTGCATGGTGTTTACATGTCTAAGCATGCAACTCGTATTCAAACTTCGGAGATTTTTTCCCTCGGCTAAAGGTCCTTCCGCACTTCTTACAGATAACCTTTGCCTCATCAATAGGATTTTGGTCAAAAAAGTGCCACACTGCACTCTTCCTACTATGGGAAAAATGTTCAGGGTTTTCACGCTGTGCTAATTTGACCGTCTGGCCAAGCTGTCCTGCAACTCTTTTTGTTTTTTTTAACACGTTTTTGGACTGCTATGGGCCTGCCAGATAACCGCAGCTGCGATGTCGATGCCTGCTGCGGATCCTCCTGCTATTGCCAGCGACACCCTCTTTCCCCAATGGATGCCAATCCGGGTCAACAACTGGGTCATTCATCTCCTCTTCAATTTCATCTGCACTTTCCGCTGTGTCACCGTGTAAGGTGGTATAGTATGCGGGAAGGGGCACCTGAATTTCATCAGGGTCAGAATCTGGCTCAGTAGACTGCGAGGGCAATGCAGTGCTCTGGGTGAATGTACCAGCAGAATAATATAGCACTGGCTGTGCATCAGTGCACTCCATGTCATATTCATCTTGGACTGGGGAATTCAGGATTTCACTTGATAACTTAGGCATGGTATGTGAAAAGAGCTCCAGGGAGTAATCTGAAGTGTGGCCTGCCGCATCCTTCACTTTTGGTGGGGGTGAAGGACACAAGGAAAGGTGTTGTTGCTGACCAGGAGCCTGCACTGACGACTCAGTGCTTGCAGTTTTTGAATCTTCAGAAGAGGAGGCGATAGAGCTGGAGGCTGTTTCGGCAATGTAAGCCAAAACCTGTTCCTGATGCTCCGACTTTAAAAGCGGTTTACCCACTCCCAGAAAAGGGAGCCTTACAGGCCTTCTGGAGCCAGACAATGACGCAGTCTCAACACCTCCTGCATTAGGTGCTATTGAGCTTTTGGCACTACCAGCAGATGCACCACCACCACCATCAGTACCAGCTGCCCCCCTATCCACTGTCACGCGGCGGCTGCCGCGCACTCCTCTCTTTGCCTCCTCCTGGCCGCAGCTTACCCATCCTCCGGTGTCCTGCTCCTCTCTGCGCCGGCGGCCGCGGTCTTCTCCGCGGTCCTCCCCGGCGACTCTTCTCTGTCCGGCGGTCTCCTCCGTCTGGTCTTCCGGACCGCGCCGGGTGCACGCTCCCGCTCCTCCTGCTCGGCGGGCGCGCGCACATACTGTGCCTGGGCACGCGCGCGCCTCCTCCTCCTCCTCCTGAGGACGCGCGCCTGCTCCTCCTCCACTTTAGGTCACGACCCGGAAGTCCTCCTACTAGCCCCTATATCTGGCCGCCTCTTCCTGCCAGCGGTGCCTGAGTATCACTGCTTTTCCCTAGTGATTCTGGCCGCCCTCTATGCACGCTATCGCGTCCTGTCCATCCGTTGCTCGTTCACCTCTCCATTTTTCCTCTCTCCTAGGTCCTGTGTCTCCCAGCCGTGCCCGCCTGTCCTGTGTCTCCCAGCCGTGCCCGCCTGTCCTGTGTCTCCCGGCCGTGCCCGCCTCTCCTGTGTCTCCAGGCCGTGCCCGCCTCTCCTGTGTCTCCAGGCCGTGCCCACCTATCTCGTGTCTCTAAGCAGTGCCCGTCTGTCCTGTGGTTCCCAGCCGGTACCATCGACACCTCTCTACCTTTGACCCTTCCTGTTTTGTTTATCCAGGGATCCAAACGTTTCTCGGAGTTAGCCTATATTGACTCAGGGGCTGCTGGTAATTTTATCCAACTCGAGGCGGTGAAGAGATTGGGGATACCTGTTAGGTCCTTGGAGGTTCCCCGGCAGTTAGCTTCAGTCGACGGCATTCCCTTGCGCGAGACCGTTACGCTGGTCACTGAAGAGCTGGAATTACAGATCGGGGTCCTGCACCGTGAGACAATAGCCTTCTTCGTGCTGCCGTCTCTATCCCACACCTTGCTCCTGGGTCTTCCGTGGTTGAGGATGCATGAACCTGTCCTGGATTGGCGGACCGGAGACATTCTTCGCTGGGGCTGCGTTTGCCAGACTAGATGTCTTCGTCCAGTACAACCCCTCAAATGCTCGTCTCCTGTCTCGGGCCCTGCGGATTTGCCCTCGGCCTATTGGGCTTTTTCGGATGCCTTTGATAAGAAAGAGGCAGAGGCTCTTCCACCGCACCGGCAATATGATTGCCCCATCGAACTTGTACCCGGCTCGACTCCGCCCCGGGGGCGAATCTATCCGTTGAGTCCACTCGAGTCCCAGGCCATGTCTGAATATGTACAAGAGAATTTGGCCAAAGGCTTCATCCGAAAGTCATCTTCTCCCGCTGGGGCTGGCTTCTTTTTTGTCAAGAAGAAGGACGGGTCTCTCCGCCCCTGTATTGACTATCGAGGTCTTAACCAGATTACCATCAAGAACAGATATCCTTTACCTCTCATCCCCGAGCTTTTCGACCGGCTACCAGGGGCGCGAATCTTTTCTAAATTGGATCTCCGTGGAGCCTATAATCTCGTCCGTATTCGCTCTGGAGATGAATGGAAGACCGCCTTCAACACCAGGGATGGACACTACGAGTACCTCGTCATGCCCTTCGGTTTGTGCAACGCCCCCGCAGTCTTTCAAGAATTTGTGAACGACATTTTCCGAGACCTTCTGTACTCCAGTGTGGTTGTGTACCTTGACGATATCCTGGTCTTCTCTCCCGATCTGTCCACCCACAGAAGAGATGTCCGCCGAGTACTGTTCCGATTGAGGGAGAATCGCCTGTACGCCAAATTGGAGAAGTGCGCCTTTGAACAGTCCTCCCTTCCATTTCTGGGCTATATCATCTCCGACTCCCGCCTGCGTATGGATCCGGTGAAGGTGTCTGCCGTGCTCAACTGGCCACGTCCCCAAGGGGTGAAAGCCGTTCAGCGATTTCTCGGCTTCGCAAATTATTATCGGCAGTTCATCCCTCATTTTTCCTCATTGGCCGGCTCTATCTCATCTTTGATTCGTAAAGGAGCCAACCCGCACGTCTGGACCCCTGAAGCAGAGGAGGCCTTCCTATCTCTGAAACGAGCATTTTCCACGGCTCCCATACTCCATCGTCCTGAGGTCAACAAACCGTTTGTCCTCGAAGTGGATGCATCAGCAACTGGAGCTGGAGCGGTTTTGTCTCAAAAATCTTCCTCCGGTAGGCTCGTTACATGCGGCTTCTTTTCCAAGTCCTTCTCCACCCCAGAGCGGAATTATTCCATTGGGGACCGAGAACTGCTGGCCATCAAGTTAGCTCTAGAGGAGTGGAGATACTTATTGGAGGGCGCCGCACATCCCTTCACAATCTTCACAGACCATAAGAATCTAGCTTATCTTCGGTCTGCACAGAGACTCAACCCACGCCAGGCCAGGTGGTCTCTGTTCTTCGCTCGATTCGATTTTGACCTGCATTTTCGCCCAGGCAACAAAAACCTCAAAGCTGACGCCTTGTCCAGGTCCTTCCTTCCCGCAGATGTCGAAGAGGAACCCACGCATATTTTGGATCCATCCCGGCTCATCACGGTGGCACCACTTTCTCTTCTCTCACCTCCACCTGGCAAGACTTTTGTGCCGGAGAAGGACCGAGGACGAATCCTCCACTGGGGACATGCTTCCAAGCTGGCTGGCCATCTCGGGCTTAAGAAGACACTTCTCCTGGTGTCCCGCTACTACTGGTGGCCGACTCTTCCCCAGGATGTCCGGGATTTCGTCGCCTCCTGTCTCTCCTGTGCCAAGATCAAGGTGCCTAGGCAGCTGCCTTCTGGTCTTCTACACCCGCTTCCAGTACCCTCGTCCCCTTGGCAACACATTGCCATGGACTTTATTACGGACCTGCCCCGCTCTGCCAACTGTACTGTCGTCCTAGTGGTGGTTGATAGGTTTTCTAAGATGGCACACTTCGTTCCTCTTTCCGGCTTGCCATCGGCCCCAGCCTTGGCGAAGATTTTCGTTCAGCACATCTTCCGTCTTCATGGACTGCCCCAACATATTGTTTCTGACAGAGGAGTCCAATTCACCTCTCGCTTCTGGAGAGCCCTATGCAGATCAATGGATATCACTCTCGACTTCTCCTCATCTTACCACCCCCAGTCCAACGGTCAGGCCGAACGGACAAATCAGTGCTTGGTGAACTACCTCCGGCATTTTTCCAATGTCCACCAGAACGACTGGGCTGAACTTCTCCCGTGGGCTGAGTTCGCCTATAATAACCACGTCAGTGAGTCTTCGGGCAAGTCTCCTTTCTTTGTCGTCTACGGGCAACATCCTGGTGTACCTCTTCCGGTTCCCCCTGCCTCGGGTGTACCGGCGGCTGACCTTCTGACCGGGGAATTCTCCAGGATCTGGCAGGAGACCAAGGCCGCTCTCGAGTTGGTACGTAACAGAGTCAAGAGACACGCCGACAAAAGACGCCTGGATGCTCCGCCATATCACCCTGGTGATAAAGTTTGGCTGGCCTCCAAGTTTATTCGCCTCAAGATCCCTTCCCATAAACTGGGTCCCCGTTATATTGGACCTTTTGAGGTCCTCTCCCGTATTAATGATGTCTCCTACAAACTACGGCTTCCTGCCTCTCTCCGTATCCCTAATGCCTTTCATGTGTCCTTGCTAAAACCAGTCATCTTCAATCGTTTCCTTTCTAAGGCCCCTCACTCGCCTCCGCCTGTCTCCGCAGACGATGTATTTGAGGTTAAAGATATTTTGGCCATGAGGAAGCAAAAGGGGAGAACCTTTTTTTTGGTTGATTGGAAGGGCTTTGGTCCCGAGGAGAGGTCCTGGGAGCCCCAAGAGAACATCCAGGCCCCTCGAATCTTGGCTAAGTTTTTTTCCGGACTGCGGAGGGAGGCGCGTAAGGAGGGGGGTACTGTCACGCGGCGGCTGCCGCGCACTCCTCTCTTTGCCTCCTCCCGGCCGTGCCCGCCTCTCCTGTGTCTCCAGGCCGTGCCCGCCTCTCCTGTGTCTCCAGGCCGTGCCCACCTATCTCGTGTCTCTAAGCAGTGCCCGTCTGTCCTGTGGTTCCCAGCCGGTACCATCAGTCCTGTATCCCCAACTCGGCTCTAGCTGTCTGTCTGTCGTTACTTCCCAGGGTACCAGCTGCCGTGGTAATAGTTACCCGCGGGCTTGCCCCAAACGCTCCCTGTATAGGGGGTGGTCCACCTGGTCAGCTCGCCCCCGGGAGGTTCGTTGCCACGGTCTAGCGGGTCCACCCCAGGTGTACCTTACACCCACGTCCTCGGCCTCTTCCACCACACTTCCTCATGTTTGGGAAAATGTCCAAAAAATACCAGCAGATATATGGTACTGTATGAGGAGCGTAAAGCTGTATATGGTGTAGGGAAAAATTTAAATCTCTGTATATATTTCCGGAGTCACACACAGACGCTCACTCAGTATGGATTTGACCGTTATACAAACAGCAGATATACGGTACTGTATGAAGAGCGTACTGCTGTATACGGTGTAGGGGAAAATTTAAATCTCCGTATTTATTTCTTCAGTCACACACAGTCAGCATGTATTTGTCCGTGATACCAGCCGGTACACTGTAGTGTGTGAGGAGCGTACAGCTCTATACGGTGTGGGAAAAAATGAACGGTTGGTAACTGTGCAGAAAAAAAGAATTAAAGTATTAGTGCTGTGTAAAAAGCAGTCTACACAGCAGTGTACACACAGCAATACAACTATCAGGCAGCCTAATAACCAGCGCTGCTGCACACAAGAAAATCCTCCCCTGTCACTGCACACTAACTGTACAGCACAATTGCTATCAGCACAAGCACATAAGAACTTCTTATATCTTTACAGCCCTAACTCTCTCCCTACTGATAAACAGCAACCTCTCCCTACTGTTAAGATCGGCAGAAGTAAAATGGAGGTCTGCGGTCAGGCACTATAGGCATTATAGGCACTATGACGCCCCCCAAAGCAAGCCAATCACTAGAATGCCCTTCTCTACGATGGTGGTGGACACTGCACATGTCATCTAATTGCTGACAGTGTACGTCCTTGCTCATTGGCTGAAAAAAAGGCACCTACAAGCATTCTGGGAAATCCGACTTTGACGCTCGTTTTGCCGACCGCATGGCCGACTTTACGCTATGGTCAGTTTCGGTCGGCGAAACCCGACTTTGGCATAAGTCGGCGACTTATGAATCTGGCCAACCTCTTTCAATCAACTCTAAAAATAAACACATTTAATACACCCGAGAAGTGCTTCTTCTCAGCGGCAAAGCAGTAGCCACCAGACGCTGTGGTCTTCTTGCTCTGCAGTTGCATTCCCAGCCGAGCAGTACTGTGGGAATTTCTCATCATGATCTGTGGTGAAGTCACTGAGCTTGAACTGCGGTCTACTCAGTGACTGTTTTCCATGGTGGTGAGGTCACAGCAGTTCAGCCGAAAACTGACGTCAACGTCTCCTGCATCAAAAATAAAATAATCCACAATATTCCTCACCTGTCCGCAGAGAAGATAATAATCCTTAATGTCCCATGATGACCTTGATGACTTTGAGAGCAGTCACATCAGTGACTGCTCTCAAAGACAGCTGGCTATGCATTGACACAGGAGGTAATTGCTCCTGCAGTGTATAGCACTGAGCTGCCAGGACAGAGGTCACACGAGTTCATCAACTGATGAGCTCCGGTGATTTCACAGCACCACTGCTGCGTGAGAAAGTTCACCAGAGTTCATCATGAACTCGTGTAACCTCTCTCATTGCAGTTCAGTGATACACTGCCGAACCAATTACCTCTCGTCAGTGTATCACCAGCGGCTGGGTAGAGCAGTCACATCTCCCAATGTGACGGTTCTACATGTGAGATCGCCGTGGGGCTCTCAGGATTACATGGACTATGGCAAACAGGTGGTTTACTATTTTTGATTTTTTTCAGCGAGACATGCGCATCGGGGATTAAGCATTAAGGTGAGTGTTATGTGTTTTTCTATTTTTATTTGAATATGTATTTAATTCATTTAATTTTTTTGTTTAACTTTGAATCACAGGTTCTGGCTGATGAGACTACTTCATCAGCGGTTCCTGCTATCACTGTTATCAGTGACAGCAGACATAGCCTGATGGGAGGAGTAGTCTCATCAGCTGGTGCCTGCTGACCTGCAATAACCTTTTTACCATGGGTCACAATTTTTCTGTGAGATCACGCTGACATCTGACAGCGTAATTGTTAGAATCTGTTCAGTTTGTGACTATCCTCCATTTTCTTGTAGTGTTCTGGCTGCTGGTCTTTTTCCTCTGGTGCTGGGTTTGTCTTGGGTCAGGTGATTGTATCACCCTTTATTAACCTGCATCTGTCTCCCATTCCTTGCTGGACAACAGTGTTAATCTGGTTGAAGTCTGGCTTGAAGCCTTGCTTTGCCTTCTGTGTGTTTAATTAGTGCAGTGCTGGGACCTCTGTTTCTGCTAGTCTTAGTTTCTGTTTTCAGTTTGTTTCTGCAGCCTTCTCTCTGTTTTCTATTAGGACGTGAGATGTTTTTGTACTCAGTCCTTAGATCTTTCAGGGATCCCCTTCCCCCTATCTATAGGTCTTCACTTGAGATTAACCTAAGATCGTCGGTGGGTCTATTTGGTAGGAATGGGTCACCCACTCCATCATAGGGTATCAGCCTAGTCGCAGTGCAGGGTCAGTTTTCCCCCCTCCTACCCTAGTCCTGTGCTGCAGTATCATAACAGTAATCCCCACAGTGCTCTGATGGCAGTAAGCTTTTTTTTTTTTTGTAACTTTGACCACAGGAGAATACTTCTCTCATCATCGGCACCGGCTGCAACTGTTATCAGTGACAGCAGACCACAGCTGATGGGAGAAGTAGTATCTCATCAGCCGTTGCTTGCTGACATGTTTTAAGCTTTTTATCGCGGGTCATCTCATCTCTGCGGAGTCATGCCAATATCTGACAGCATGACCCCGCAGGGCTCTGACGGCGGTAACAATCTACCGGCAGTAACGTTACCGCATATCAGAAGTGCTATACTGGAGTTTCCCATGCTGTCACACAAAGTGGGCAACACCGGCTTTTGTGCAGTGAACGTTAGGCAATATTTGACGATTAAATCGATGATTTAATCAGCGAATTTTGCAAATTCAGCAATCGTGATTCAAACCCAATACTGAACTATTCGCTCATCTCTACTGTACAGTGCTGCTTAACCATACGTTGAGACTCAAGAGGGACATAGGGCTATTTGCTCCTGGAGCGCAAATTTTCCTTGAATAGTTTGAGGACACCATATACAGATCCCCTAAGTACTATAAAAGCATAATCGCCCTTCAAGTGACCCCATTTTGGAAATTATAGTCCTTCTGGAATATATCTACAGGTGTAGTGATGACACATAAGGTCAATGTCATGGCCCGCAAATAGTCCAGATCTCAATCAAATTGAAAATCTTTGGTGGAAGTTGAAGAAAATGGTCCATGACAAGGCTCCAACCTGCAAAGCTGATCTGGCAACAGCAATCAGAGAAAGTTGAAGCCAGAATGATGAAGAGTACTGTTTGACACTCACTTAGTCCATGCCTCAGAGACTGCAAGCTGTTGTAAAAGCCAGAGGTGATGCAACAAAGTACTAGTGATGTGTTGGAGTGTTTTTTTGTTGGCTTGTCTTTCATGATTCCACAATTTTTTCCTCAGAATTGAGTGATTCCATTATTTTTTCCCTATGCTTGGTTTAAAAAAGTAACCATTACTGACTACCACATTTTTTGTTCTTGATTTAATTTAGTGTTTCTTAAAGCTAGAAAGTTGCCATTTGAATTTACTTTAGTTTTGTGCCATGTCTGTGATCTGCTTTTTTTTCTACAAAATTAAACAACTGAATGAACATCCTACAAGGCTGGTGATTCCATAATTTTTGCCAGGGGTTGTAGTATTATGTGTTTTTAAACACTTTTTTTTATGCTCATCCAACAAATAGTTATGGTTAAGTGACAAAAATGGGCATGACTTAGAGCAAAATGAGATATATCTTAAAATATGTGTCGGATTGCATTAAAATGTAGATATAAAGTAAGTCAATGAAAAAGTAGTGTAAAGTTAGACAAAATTGACTAAAGATTTGCCAAACTTATCATCCAGCTTGAGCCAATGTGATAAATTTAGCAGATTTTAAGATGGTATAGTGTAAAGGGAAAAGTGGACTTGTCGGGTGTCACCAGGACCAGGGGCTCCTTCCCTGTCCCTAAAGCTAGTGGTTCCCTTGCTCGCACTGTTCCCCAGATTACCTCTGATGGTCAAGACTCCAGGGTCATTTACCTTCCCTTAGCTCTTGGACCAGTCCTCAATTTGTACCCTTCCCCCAACCAGGGAAGAGGGGAGTAGTAGTGTAATGTTATACACTAACCAGGCTAGCAAGATAATATGAACAGGGATAAAGGAAAATACCAATCATTCAAATATGCACACATTAACAACAGAGGCATTCATTGGGGAGTGGAGGATGGGGGGAAACCAAAGTAGGAGAAAAAAGGGAATTTTCACACACTCAAAACCTAGCAACAGTCACAGATAAATCCACCAAATCCGTTTTCCCATAGCAACCACCAACAACCTCCAGCCATTGAACAACATAAGCTACTCTGACAATGAGTGCTAGCCAGGACCCAGTTTGTATAGGAGATAGGAGATGGGAGTGACTAACAGTGAACAGCTGAGAGCCTTAACACAAAAAAGCTTCCAGAAGCTCTCAACTGAGCAAAATAACCGCTGCACTGCTAAAAGAAATTTACACCATTTAATATGAAGGTTAATTGCTTCTAATTAGTGCAGGAGTAGGAGAAATTAGATGATGTGGTCTTCTGGCTCCTCTCTGTCGAGGTAAATCGATGAGACACTTCCAGTATGTTGATGCATAATTATGATAAGGATCCTATCCCATTAATACTGTTTGCACCATGTTGGCTTCCTGGTGTGTCAGTTCACTCACCCGCTCTGCAGTTAATCCCTCTCCCCCTCCTTGCTCCACATACTCCCAGAAGCACTGCCTGCCGGGCCTCTGGCCATGTTCTTAGGGCATGCTTGCTCCCGCCCTCTTAAAGGACCTGGGTATGCACTTGCTATTTCCTCCCCAGCCAATGGTTTTGAGGCATTATGTATATATTGCTTTCTCTCCACTGGGGAGGTGTCTGAGCAACCTTCCTGTTACAGTCTATGTTGTGTAAGGTTGCATACCAGTACAGGTTCTGCCTGTTGTACTCTAAGTACAAATCCTGCCTGTTGCACTCTAAGTGCAAATCCCACTTGCTGCACTCTGAGGCAAATCCTGCTTGCTGCACTCTGAAGCAAATCCTGCCTCCTGCACTCTGAAACAAATCCTGCTTGCTGCACTCTGAAGCAAATCCTGCTAGCTGCACTCTGACACAAACTGTCTCTGACACCAACTCTGTGCCGCACTTGGATACAAGCTCTTCCTGCTGCTTCATCTAGTTTGTTCTTTGGGTCCAGCTGCTGCGCGACCATTGGTCTGCCTTGGAGTGGTACCTGGCATTCATTGGGAGCCAAATCTAACCTCACCATCAGAGGCTCAGTGAATAGTCGGGTGATCACTTATTCACACCCCTCCAGGCTCTCGGCGATCCGTGGCACAGTAGTTCCACAAACCACGGTGGATGCCGTACTACTTTCTCAGTAGTCATTCCAAAATCTAACTGTAGACTCATTAAGGTCGAGTTATAGAAGTAAATATTTCTTGTTTTGTGGATTATTTTCACAAATAAATTATCTTCCTTTTGAATCACATCTGAGTGCCACATCTTTAAATCCTTATTAATGTGTATTGTCCATTTACAGTACAGGAGTATCAAAAATATTAATATATTCAAAATGTACATTATGAATCTATAAGGCCGAAAATTCATTCAAAATAGTGCGATTTTGTTGGCAGTGGATAATTCAGGAAACTCTCCAAGCGTGTGACAACAGAGCTTCTTTATTCAGGAACAAACAGGAACAATATATAATAAGCTTAACAGATCAGGAATAAATCATTTGTGTGTCTCCATCTGTGCAGCATCTGCCGCAGGCTGCTTCTCTCATACACAGACACAGGAAAACAGGAAATACAGTCACATGCTCTCCCTGTGTGAGCCTCTGGGAGGTTTTTTTTGTTCTAACTTTATAAACAGCATACAAATCTAGCAACTAAACACTCATAGACAGGAATGGAGTTGTTGCACCAAACATGTTCCAACACCCCCACTCAACAACTACTTATCCTATTAGTCCCATTGCGGTTCTGAAGTCCACAAATTTTGCTCTTGATAATGGCTTTGTCATACCATCAGCTATCATCTTGTCAGACTCACAATAAATTAACTCGAGTACACCACATTCCACTAAGTCACGTAAGTGGTGATGTTTTACATCAATGTGTTTAATCCTTGCACTAATTTTCTAACTACTGGCAAGTTTAATGCATCCTTGGTTGTCTTCATAGATAACTGTTGGCTGAGCTAAGGGCTTGCCGAAATCTTCCAAAAGTTGTTTCAACCAAATTACTTCTTGACTTGCATAAGCAAGAAATTGAATTTTCTCCTAACTTGAACAAGCAGCCACTTGTTGATTTCCAATCACTTGAATCTTCAGCCCAATCTGTATCCACATAACCTCTGAAAGTGAGATTTCCTGATGCAGATATCTTAAGATTTAGCCTTGGAGTTTCTTTAAGATATTGAAGAATTCTCTTAATTGCATTCCAGTCTCTTTGGCATGGCTTGCTTACACATCGGCAGAGAATTCCAACTATGGCTGTGATATCCGGACGACTTGTGGTTGCTATGTACAGAAGCGCCCTCACTGCTTGTCTGTAACTCTCATTGCAGGGTAGCAGATCTTCTTCTCCTTCCAACTTTAAGTAGGACAGATCCATCGGTGTTGACACACCTTTGGCTTCTGACATTCCAACCTGGTTTTGTATTGCGGAAATTTTAGAACTTTGGTTGAGAAGAAAACTCCCATCTTCCTCTCTCTGGATTTAGATTCCCAAATAATGTCACATTTCCAAGGTCCTTAGTCTCAAAGTGCTGTTTGAGAATTTCACCTAGCTTTGCAATTTCTTTTTCATCTTGATGACACATGATTACATCGTCTACATATAGGAGAACATACATCCACTCTGCTACATTTTTCATATACAAACCTGGATCAACTTGAGATCTTTTAAATCCTTCATCCATCAAATCTTTGTTCATTTTCGAGTCTCAAGCTCTTGCCGGCTGCTTAAGTCCATAGAGAGATTATTGCATTTTACAAACAAGGTGCTCTTCACCCTTTTTAATATATCCCTCGGGTTGGCTCATGTACAACTCTTCTTCAGTGTCACCATGTAGGAAGGCTGTTATGATGTCAAAATGTCTCACTGTCATCTGTTGAACTGCAGCTACGGACATTAAAGTTCTGAATGTGGCTTGCTTCGCACCTGTAGAAAATGTAGCATCATAACCTTCACCATACTTTTGCGAGTACCCTTTTGTGACCAATCTTGCCTTAAACCAGTGAATTTACCTTCTGAGTCATATTTGTTTTTGAAGACCAATTTACATCGGATAGCTCTATTTTGTTGTGGTAGCTCAGTAAGCTCCCATGTCTGGAGTTGGTGAAGGGACTCAATCTCTTCATTAGCAGCATTTATCCACTTCTGCTTCTCATGGACAGGCAGTTTTTGCATCTCTTGCCATGACTGTGTCTCTGGTTCAGGAAGTGTTCTGACCATATAAGAAAGGCGTCTAGCTGGGACACCTTTGTTTGACCTTTCTGATCTCCTGACTGGAGGTTGACTTTGTTCTTCTGTGCATTCCTTGGTGACTTCAGCGCTAATCCACACAGTGTTTTCTTTTTCGGCATTAGGGTTTGGTGACTGAGATTCTTGTTCTTGCTTCTTAGGTTGAATAACTGGTGTAACTTCATGGAATTTGAGCGATACAGAGTTTTCATCAATCACTACATCTCTGCTGATTGTTACTGTGTTGGTCTCTGGGTGCAGGATTCTGTATCCCTTTTGAATTTCGCTATAGCCCACCAGGACTCCTTGCTTTGTGTGTGATTCCCACTTGGAGCATTTTTCTTTGAGAATATAGATAAACGTTTTGCTTCCAAATATCCTGAGGTGCTTCAGGTTAGGCTTCTCGCAGTTCCATAGCTCATATGGAGTTTTATTTGAGAATTTACCTGGCACTCTGTTTTGAAAATGGCAAGCTGTCATGATAGCTTCTTCCCAATATGTTTTATCATGCAGCTAAAATGCAGGTTGGCTTATGCTCCACCTGTTGGCAACAGAGGGGAGAAGGGACTGTACACTCCTAGGGCAGGCCTGCACTGCAGCAGCCAAAACCACCACCAGGTGGCAGCAAAAATGTCAAAAGCCTGTTTAGCAACAAGCAGTAATATGAAGTACCAGAGGTCACAGCAAGCACGTGGTCAGAAACAAGCCAATATGTCAAAGCCAGATAGGCGCGCGGTACCGGGGGGAAAAACGGAAGAGTAATCAGAGACAAGCCAGGGGATCAGAAACCAGAGCAAACTAAACAGTACCAAAACAGAGGACAGAAACTCAGATCAGGGAACAAGCCGAGTCATACACACAACAGCACACATGCATGCAAAGAAGCACGATTACCAACAGAGCAACCTAGGTCAGCTGCTCAAGTCGAGCGACCATAACTATCACTGACACTGGACCTAGGTCATGTGGCAACTAACTAGCAGCTTAAAGACCAGAGAGAGGCAGAAACAAATAACCCCTGTCTGACAAGGATGGGACAAAGACAAAACCCCGTCCTGGATCATGACACGTTTTAGGTAGATTGAGATTCGCATGAAACAACATACTTCTTCCACTTTCACAGAGAGTACAGTTCTTTCTCTCTGCAATGCCATTTTGTTCTGGGTTGTATGGAATGGTAGTCTGGAACACAATTTCACCCTTTTTCAAAATGGTTTGCACTTAGATATTCGATTCCATTATCTGCACGCAGGGCTTTTGGCATTCTTCCAAATTTGTTAAACACTACGGCAAGATATTCTTTAAGTTTCTGTGGAACTTCATCCTTACTGTGAAGCAGGTAGGTGACTGTATATCTGGAGTAGTCATCAATAAATGTGAGAAAATATCTCTTCTTGCTAGGAGTTTGAACACTCATTGGACCGCATACATCTGTATGTATCAGATCCAGTGACTGTGCAGATCTAATGGTGCTTATTTTAGGAAAGGATTTTCTGGACATTTTCCCTTTAAGACAGCTAGTGTACTTCATCATTTGACTATACTGGTTGATTTCAATACCATTTGCAATTTGAGCTAGCTTCCTTACTGCTTCTGGGTCTCTGTGCCCAAGACGTCTGTGCCATACATGGCTACAGTTCTTATGTAGATCTTGTCTAGCACAGTACACTCTTTCTTTGCTTATAAAGTTCATGTTGGATTTTTCCTTTTGAAAGTGTGTGACCCTTCCTTGAGATGATGTAGCTGTTATCTCTAAAAGTAACTACATTCCCCTTTTGCGTGAGCTTTTTTACTGACTGCTTTCAAGGCTGGGAACATAGAGATAATCCTTTACTGGGATCTTTCTACTTTGTGCTGAGGAAACTGGACAGTGGAGATTGCAGTCTCCTACTCCTTCTGAAGTCATATAGTGACCATTAGCTAAGATTACCTTTTCTGACTTGCTTTCATTAAGGTCAGTGAAGAAATCCTTGTTGTTTTTCATATGACTGCTTGCACCAGAATCTATACACCATATATGCTTTGCAGATGGGCCTGTACTGGCATTAAATTCAGTTTCAACACCTGCAGAATCTTATTTTACAGCTGTTTTAAGCCTTTGATGACTGTTCTGCTTTTTAAGCTGACTCTTTCTTGCTTTCCAAATTCTGCAGTCTGCTTTAATGTGGCCGGGCTTTGTGTAGACAAAACATTCATGAGTTTCTCTTAGATTGCTCTTATATTTAGAGAAATCCTGTGTCTTTAATGCTGTTTCTGCTCTGGATTCATTACTGCTGCTTACATACTGTGTTTTTCTCTTGAATTCATGCACAAGTTTGCCTTTAACATACTCTAGTGTCAGCTCATCTGGCCGTGCATCTAGTGCTTTCTGGAAGACCACTTAATAGGAATGCAGCAACATGAAAATCTTTAATTTCTTCTACAATACCCCTCAGACACTCCACAATCTGTTTCTTACATAGTCCTGCATATTCTGTCCTTCACTTAGCTTAGACTGATATAGCTTTCTCATGAGATAAAGCTTATTGCTGAGATTTGATCTTTCAAGCACTTTCTGTAACTCATCCAAACATCTCCTTTGCAGTTGCACACTTGCATATATGCACAATCTGATTATCATCTACACTGAGGGAGATCATGCTTTGTGCTTTCTCATCCTTCTCTAGCCAATCATCTGGTAATGGATGAGGCACTTGTTCCTGAGTATATTTCCACGTACCTTCTCTTATGAGCAGCATCTTCCCCTCGAATTTCCAGGACTGATAGTTTTGGTTAGTGAAGCTTGGCGCTGAGAACTTGACAGAATTGTTGCTAGTGGATATCTTGTCTGTTGCTCTGCGCTGCTTTGCTTTGGGCTTCTGTTGTGTTACTTTGGGGTACTGTGTCACTCTGGGCCCATAACCTGTTGGCAGCAGATTATTCAGGATACTCTCCAAGCATGTGACAACAGAGCTTGTTTATTCAGGAACAAACAGGAACAATATATGATAAGCTTAATAGATCAGGAAAAATTCATTTGTGTCTCGATCTGTGCAGCATTTGCAACAGGCTACCTCTCTCATACACAGACACAGGAAAACAGGAAATACAGTCACATGCTCTCCCTGTGTGAGCCTCTGGGAGTTTTTTTGTTATAACTTTATAAACAGCATTCAAATCTAGCAACTACACACTCATAGACAGGAATAGAGTTGTTGCACCAACATTCCCCCATTATAAAGAAAGTAAATGGAGTACTCCTGAACATTTATCACGCGCCTACATGTTTATGATTGGACTAGGCAAGGATAGCATCATCTAGTTCCAGCGGCAGAATCCTCTTTACCTTATGTACTACTTCCCACTGCTAGCCACCTATGAACGTGTAACCATGGATCTTTTGTCACTGGCATACTGAACTTTCTTGAATACAGATAGTGACACTTCCATGGCCACGTTGTGGCATGATTTGAGTCTTATCTTAAAGGTTTTTGGGAAAAAACAAAATGGGGATTTTTTTGTATTCTACTGTATATGGGGGACAGAGAGGGTTGTTCTTTACTATGCTTGAAGGGCATGTGGTATGTATATTATTGTTTTCAGTGACACAAATATGTTGCTTTCACATTTCCATAGTTATACAAGTAATGCACTACAGCACTTTATATGCTGCCCTTATTGCTAGAATTATCACCCTACCTTTCATATGTTTATGGCCACTATTCATCTTCTGGCCCTTCTCTCCTCGCCTTCTTTCATTACACTATTCAGTGGTTGTGGAATTAATCCATTCCTTTTTATTTCTGTTGTATGTATTTTTCAGGTACCACATTGTGATTAATGTTATGCCCAATATTTTTTTTCACTTTCCCCACTTTTCCCACAGGACTCTCTGCCCCCCCCTACTTTTCCTTTATTTTTCTCTTCCTTACCCTTTTTTCCTTTTCTCTTCTTTCTCTTTTTTCTTATGTCTTCAACTTCCACCCTTCCTTCCCATTCGCATTCATTTTACACTATCTCTCCCGGATGATACCTTTTGAAATAGCAGGATAGTCTTTTATTTAGTCTGGACAGACAAATCAAAGATGGCTATCTCCATCATAACTAAAACATAATAGATGCCTCTGTGTGCATGCCCAGTACACCGTACCCCTTGGTATCCAGTACCGGTCATCAATGATGCATCACGAGCATGTTATTGACATCATGGAGTCAACCTTACATTCTGCATGCACATGATGCTGTGATGGTGACGGGTGGCTCTAAATCAATAGCGCGATCTGTACTGGGCCTGCGCTGATGAATTGGTTCCACTGGTGAGTCCAGTCCGTGTATATATAGTCTTAACCGGCAAACACTCCACAAGCACCTCCCCTTGAAAAAGCGACTTGAAATGCACGTCGGGGCAGTGTAGGACCTTCTATCTTTAATACAATATGGGTAAGTGGCAGACTTTACTTATGATATATGACTAGTGGTCACTTTGGTACACATGTGGAAGTCTGGGCACTACACTTATGCCTAGTCTAACTCGACAGTATCTACTCCATGCTGGCACATTTATTACCAGCATCTCCTCTCACTTCTTCCATGTCCTGTTTATGCATTTGGATTTTCTCTATCAGGTCTATTACAGGATTTGTTGAGTCCTATGCAGCACTTAGCACCTACAAAACTTGATATTACACACGTGGTCAAAATTGTTGGTACCCCTCGTTAGTGACAGAAAAACTCACAATAGTCAAAGAAATAACTTGAATCTGACAAAAGTAATAAATACAAAATCTATGAAAATGAACAAATGAAAGTCAGACATTGCTTTTCAACTATGCTTCCACAGAATTAAAAAAAAAAAAAATTAAACTCATGAAAAAGGCCTGGACAGAAATGATGGTACCCTTAACTTAATATTTTGTTGCACAACCTTTTGAGGTAGTCACTGCAATCAAACGATTCCTGTAACTGGCCCACTCCTCAAGAGAAAACTGCTCCAGGTGTCTCATGTTTGAAGGTTGCCTTTTCCAGATGTTTCAGCTCTTTCCAAAGATGCTCAATAGGATTAAGGTCAGGGCTCATAGAAGGCCACTTCAGAATAATCCAATGTTTTCCTCTTAGCCATTTTTGGGTGTTTTTAGCTGAGGGCTTTGGGGCATTATCCTGTTGCCAGACCCAAGACCTGCAACTGAGACCAAGCTTTCTGACACTGGACAGCACATTTTTCATTTGTTCATTTTCATAGTTTTTTTTATTTATTTTGTCAGATTCAAGTAATTTCTGTGACCATTGTGGGTTTTTCTGTCATTAAACGAGGGGTACCAACAATTTTGACCACTTGTGTACATGATGTTTTTCTTCCCATATAGGACATCATCTTTTGGGTCATCCTCTCTGTGTTCCTCCTTTGTCTCATAAACTTATTGTTTGATATTCGATATTTTACGTAATTTTTCAATAAAATTTCATCTTTTATCTTACCTTTTGTGGTTTATAGTTACTCTGTTTTTTCTTTGGCATCAAGATTATCAAAAACGAGAATTCCTAGGAACACTTGTTTCATGACAATCATGCAATTAAAGCAACGCTTGTGAAAAGATCTTTTGTCTTGCACAACATTTTTCTTGGCAAACAACTGTTCTTGGCAGTGCACTTCTGAAGCCAGATCACCCTGTGTAAAAAGACCGCTGACCATGTTGCTGGCCATTTAAAGCTGCCCATTGAGAAGTGTAAATAGATCTGAAGTTTGTTTACTCTGTCTTACTTTTAGAGAGAACACATTGCATTTGAGCTGTCTCTTTAGTAAAACTATTATTGCAACTAGAGATGAGCGACTTTGTTCGGATTCAGTTCCGAATATGATCGGAATCTAATATTTTTTTTGCAATATTCGTCGAGCACAGCAGAACATCATTTGAGTCAATGGGAGTAGAAATTACTGAATATGTTCGGAACCGATCATAAGACGAACATGAATAGTGTTCGAATATGACTCAAATATGTCCGAATCAGATTCGGGGACAAAATCCGAAAAAATTCGCTCATCTCTAATTGCAAGTGCAGAAGTCCACCAAGAACAATGCAAATTTCTAAACATTACTTCTACTGCATTTTTAACTTGACAGGGATGGTAAAATGATCTTCTCAATTACACAGCATATACAATTACCCTGTGTGCCTTTATCTGTATATGGCCTGCAAACTTCTGATCAAAATTATGAAATAATCCTTGCAGAGCATGCTTTCTTACTCTTTGACATTTTCCTTTTTTCCAGAGCTGGCAGTAATACAGAAAAATTATAACAAGTAAATGAGATCCTTGACTGCTGGGGCAAATGCCAGAAAAATGATGCATTGTGAGAAAATTAACACAAGAGTAAGACTGGCATAAAGGTTTATAAGGGACAATGGGCATTGACGAAAGCAGGAGACTTTCTCAGGGGAGTCTCTACAGAATGCTCATTCGGAACAGCAGAACACATTTTTAGGGAACATGACGAGAAGACAGGTAAAAAATTTTAATTGACAATAATTTTTGGTTGGATTCAGATACAGTACGAACAGTAAATGGAAATATGAAATCACAAGGAAATTATTATTACAGACATTAGCTCAGGGATATATATTCCTTGATTAATTCTACCTCAGGAATGCCTCAGCGTAGTCCTGTGCCAAAAGTTTGAATCTGACAGCAGTAGACGCAGACCACAAAGAAAATGCACAAATTGGGAACATTTTCATGCAAATATTTTATGCAAATAATGCTTCAAACTTTGTCAGGTTTGTTTGGCAACAGTACCATCCTCTTTGCCATTGTGTCCCAAACTGTCAACGTTAAATGTATGGAATTTTTTTTATAGTCCTTGAGATTTTTTTTAAAGCCTTTGATTAAGTATATTTCACTCCGTCTGAGCATGGTAAACTGGCAACATCATAGAATAGTGGCAGCAGAGCTGAGTAAAACGCAGTTTCCATTTTTCAGTTTTGGAGGAATTAGCTTGTAAAGGTTGCTAAGATTTATGATGAGCACCACTGGGTGTTATCAGAGATTTTAATGTGACGTGTGTACTTCATTCACTGTATGAGGTTGACCAATCATAAGCAGGCAGCTACACATGGAAGAAAAAAACACGCCCCCACATTAGCTTAGGGCAAGTTACTCAGTGTGAGACACTGCAAAACTGAGTAAGATTATATAGTGCTGGGAGGGAGGAGAAATAGGTGTGATTACTAACAGTTCTTCAGCTTTGATGACTGCAGCCATTGTGAGCAAAGTGGCAGAACAGCATAGGTGGCAGTGGTATGAGGGGAGAGATACTAGAAGTGTTTATAATGAGGTAAATCTCAGCTGTGTTTCACTGCACCTTCCCCACATTGATTGCTGTGAACACAGCTAAAAAATGTAATCACATTAATCTCTACTGCTTGCACCTTCAAATCATGCTCAGCTCTATATTGAGAGCAGAAGAGCTGACTCTTGTTTTACATGTAATGACAGACATGACGTTGGTATTGTCAAGTATTTACCTCGTAAGGGGATATCAAGCGTCTTCACTTACCCCAAAACCCCCCACCGTGACCACAAAATGACCACCCCCAACTCGGCGCCAACTAATACACAGACACCGGTATTTCTTTTGGAATTTTATGGCCACAGAAGCCTTTTATTATAACAATAAACAAACAATAAACACTGTATCATAAACAATACAATGAATTTAACCCTGGAAGGAGAAGTCCTTGAAGCCACAAGATCGTGGTGAAATAGTACAAATATCGTGGACAACCCCCGACCATTTGCTCCCAGCCGTTACCCCACAGGCTCGGGAGCACCAGCACACCAATAGATGTTGTCCACAAACTCCTTGGGGATCCGCCCTCTTCCGACGGAAATCTCCCCATCCACCTTTCACCAGATCACGACCAGCATACCTTTAAACGAAGGAGACCCTACCCAGAGAGTCTCCCAAACCAATTTCCACCGACTTCAAGGACTCCCCCTCCCCCAAAACCGCCACAACGAGGGGCCTTTGAACACCTCAACGACCCGAGACCCCCACAACCCGCCACGCGACAGCCTTCTCTATACCCTCCTGAAGGGCAAGGGCCCAAATATCGGAACCGACTGCATTCAAATGAGTCCCGTCCGCCAACCAGTAATTGCCCTCACCCTTCTCCAAATCAAAATGTCACACGGCAACTCCCCCGTTTTTAACTATAAAAGCGGACACCGCTCTGTTAACCTTGATCCTGGCCCGATTGACCTTCTCCAACGATCTCATGGACCGCCAACGCCTGCGTGGCACGATCTCCAACCACACAATCGTGACTTCCCGATAAGTCACCCACAACCGCAAGCAATCTTGCTTAATGTCCTTGATCAACTCCCGGAAGGGACGAACAGCCAGATAATTAACCCCAGCATGAATAACGAGAACATCTGGTGCCCGGTCCAAACGAACACACTCATGAATTTCCGGCAACACCTGACGCCACACCAGGCCCCGAAAACCGATCCACCGCACCACCGCCGCCGATCTGGAAATTCCCAACTGTCTGCCGTCGGTCCTGACATCAGCTCTCACCGCTCCCCAGTAAACAAAGGAGTGACCAAATATCCAAACCAGCAGCGGTTCCGTACCTGAAACACAAAACGACACTCACAGAAACATATCGCAAGAAAACGCACCAATACTTGCAATATTTAATCAACCCCATGGACCACGCCAACCGGACACAGCTCCTGCACGCCGGAAGGCCGAACATAACTCCGATACCGATTAGACCTCCACCCTCCTATACGCTGTATGCAAGAGGGACCCAAACCACGCTCAGCTGCCTCAGTCGCTGCACCAATCCGAAAAGAATGCGAAGCAAACCTAGAATCATCCAAACCCAAACACCGAATTGACTTCTTAAACACCGCACCAAACTGATATCGAGACAGACTTCCCCCATCTTCGTGACACAACAAAGATCCGCCCAAACTAGGACGAAGATCCCAAAATCTACGTAAACACTGAGCCGGGCACATTCCGGAACCAGAGACAACCCCCAACACCACTCGACGGCCTTTCCCAGCCTGGTCCGTTTTCGACCTCCTTAGCCAAAATTCGACGCCCTGAGCGGTCAACGTCACATCCCTGGCTAACAACCCGCCCACAGACTCTTTATTGTGAGACACAAGTTCCCCGATCCGCAGTGCCCCAAAAAATGCAAAGGAAAAAGCCAGTCGAAACAGCGCAACCTCATAACCATCCGCGCATACCGATCCCAGAACCAAACCCAATTGCTCCAGCATATTAAATGACACTGGCCGCCTCAAATCACCCCCCCCCCCCGAAAGCGGCCAAAACCTTTCGCCGCCTGCCTAACCAAAAACGTTTTTGTCAAATCCCTGTGCCCGCGCAACCGAAAACCGAAAGACAATCCGGCCAACAAACGTGTCACCTTCGCCCGAGACCAACCTTCGTTTGCGCCCTGCCCCAACCACGACAACAACAGACCCTCTTGCTCAAGCCTGGCCCCACTGGCGGAGCCAGCCGTAATGACCTCTTCCCACGCACACCACACATTCCGGTAGGCCTCCCAGGTTTTTGGTGCCAAAGATGATACGATCAGTGACTCCGCGGCTCGTAAGCCACCCTCCACAATTCCTCCGGACAAATCAGACCCTCGAACTCTGCCTCCGGAACCAAGGAATGAAAACGATCCCACTGCAAGCGAGAGAGAGAATCAGCTATCTCATTCTTCACTCCAGGCACATGTGTCGCAGTCACATGCGCATTCAAAGACAAACATGCTAGCACCAACTTCTACAAAACCCTGACCACTGGAGGGGACGATGCAGTAAGACCATTAATCGCGCTCACCACCCCCATGTTGTCACAATTGAAACGAACGCGCCGATTCCGAAACTCCTGACCCCACAAATGAACTCATTCAGGGATCACAGCCAGAATCGGAAAGATCTCCAACAACGTGATATTGCGCACCAACCCAGCTGAAACCCAAGCGACGGGCCACTGAGCGGCGCACCACTGCCCTCCAAAATAAGCACCAAAACCGAATCCGCCTGCCGCATCCGTGAACAAATCCAAAGCATCGTTGCAGACCACATCAGCCATCACCAACGAACAACCGTTGTACGTCTCCAAAAAGGACTCCCAAACCTCCAAATCGGCCCTGAGCTCCGCCGACAATCTCACAAAATGATGGGGAGCCCGGACCCCCGAAGTAGCGCTAGCCAGCCTACGTGAAAAAACTCGACCCATCGGCATTACCCGACAGGCGAAGTTAAGCTTACCCAACAGAGACTGGAGGTCCCTCAACGATATTTTACGCAACCGACGTGCGCGAACAACCTCAGCCCTCAAATCATCAAGCTTGTCTTCCGGCAACCGGAATTCCCATTTGACCGTATCAATGACTATCCCCAGAAAACGCAAACACGTACCGGGACCCTCAGTTTTTCCGGGTGCCAACGGAACCCCAAACCGATGCGCCACCCACTCAATCGCCCTCAAAATCCTGAGACAACGCGAAGAGTCCGCCGGGCCAATGCACAGGAAATCGTCCAAATAATGAACTATCGAGTCCCAACCAGAGACATCGCACACGACCCATTCCAGAAAAGAGCTGAAAGCCTCAAAATACGCACAAGACAAGGAACAACCCATAGGTAAACACCTATCTACAAAAAACCCATCTTCCCAGAAACAGCCCAACAACCTCACGCTGTCTGGGTGAACCGGAAGCAAAGCGGACTCAACATCGGTCTTAGCCATAAGGGACCCACGACCACATTTCCGGACCCAACCTGCCGCTTCATCAAATGAAGAGTATACCACTGAACAAATCTCCGGATCGATACCGTCGTTAACCGACCTCCCCCGCGGGTGAGACAAATGCTGAATAAGCCGAAACTTATTGGGCTCCTTCTTCGGAACCACCCCCAACGGGGAAACAACCAAATTCGGAAAAGGAGGAGACACGAAAGGGCCCGCCATGCGCCCCAATGAAACTTCTTTTTGGATCTTCTCCAAAACAACTGACGGATGCTCCAAAGCAGAGCGCAAATTTTTCAAAACAAACGGGATTTCAAACGGAGGATCCGGAATCCGAAAACCCTCCTCAAAACCAGAATACAACAGCCCCGCTCCTACCCTATCAGGGTATCTATTTAGATAAGGGACCATCCTTTCCAGATTCACTGGAGTCTCCCCCTTGCAAATTACCCCCACCAGATTTGGACTTCCCTTTTTTAAAACACTTGGATGCCCCATGTGGATGCCCCATTGCAGTTTGAGCACAGGTGTTTAAATTTACAGTTGGCCCCAAACTTACACTGGCCGTCATTAAACTGCCAGCACACCCCCGCCTTGTGCGTTCCAGACTGCCCTTGACCCCCACCACCCGCAGAGCCGGCAGTGCCGCTATTCTGGCTGGTGCTTCCAGCCCCCCCAAGAAAGGAACTCCCAGACTTATTTTGCGCTATCACCCGCATCCACAAGCCAATATCTTTTTGGTCCCAGCGGATAGCCGGACGCACAGCTTTCCTCTGACGAAACTGCTCGTCATACCGCAGCCACGCCTGCCCGCCATACACTCTATAAACCTCCCCAATAGCATCCAAATAACAAAATAACGCGGAGCAATTATCAGGGGCCTGTTCCCCGATAACACTCGCCAAAATAGCAAACGCCTGCTGCCAATTTACAAATGTCTGAGGAATCAAGCGCCACCTCCGCTTTTCCACCTCTTCCTTTTTGCTATCCTCTTTCTTACTTTTGTCCAAATTAAACTTCTCAAGAGGCAATAGCGAAAATATTTCAACATATTCATCCTTCCAAATCCGCTCTTTCACCTCCTTTTTCAAATGGGCCCCCAACGAACCCTCAAAACACACATACACCTCGCCATGCGCCCGATCATCCAGATGCACACGACACTCCTTTTCCTTCTCGGTTTGCACCGACACCGAAACCGGCGTGCCAACACAAGGGCCCGACGCACCCGCGCCCTGACCCGCCAACCCGCCACCCTGTGGCCCAATCCACGCTGCAACCGGCGACGACCCCACAAAACCCTGCTCCAAATGCAAAAGCAAGCTATGCACATCCGCCAACACATCACACACTCCCCCAGCCGACCCTGAACTGCTAAAACCAGCCTCAACCCTGCCAACCCCGGACTCAGCTAAGGGGCCCCCAACCGCCACAGACGAAGACAAAAGCGGGTGACAAACAGGGGACATAGACGCATACTCACCGGGCTGCGAGGGGGCTGAGTGCCCTCCAGCCGGAAATCCTGGATCCCCAGATGATGACGCCTCATGGACTTCGCGCCTCCCGACGGCTAACTCACCGCCTCGTTGGTGCGGCCCGACCACCCCTGCAGACTGAGCCGAGGTGGGAGGCCTGAACCCCCCCCCCCCGGCGGAACTGGGCAGCGACA
The DNA here is from genome assembly GCF_039654945.1 of Dendrobates tinctorius. NCBI lineage: Eukaryota > Metazoa > Chordata > Amphibia > Anura > Dendrobatidae > Dendrobates > Dendrobates tinctorius. Next base: position 334,855 of record NW_027361836.1, on the reverse strand, counting down.
CCCCCAAAAAAGGAAGGCTCCTGCCTCCCCCCGCCGAAAGTCACTTCGGCCACGCCGTCGCGAGGCACCCGGTCGCTTAGGGCCCCCCACGGCAACTGGGAGCCCGACAGTGTCCTCCGCTCCCGTCTTCTGGCAGCCGGCACAGACTCCTCCAGACTGCCCTCCGGTCCCGCTGCAGCCATGGGGCTGTGGCACCATATCGGGGGGTCCGCGGCGAGCACCGCTGCAGGGGCACCGCAGCAGCGCCCCCCCGTTCCAGACAGTTCCCCCCCACGGCCGGGGGATGCGACGCGGCTCGGCCCTGCCTCCTGGCAGGCCGCTCCTCCTCCCGCGGCCGAAGCGCCCACCGAGGCAGGCCGCACGGCTCGTGCACCGCCGCCGCGGCCCCCCCGAAGATCCAGGAGCAACCGGAAGTCGGGCGCGCGCCGGCCCCGCCCCCTTCCGGCCGCGGGGCGAGGGTCCGGACGCCGCCGCAGGGCCTCGCCGCCCAGAAGGATTCCTCCCAGGCCGCGCACCCCCAGACGGGGAAGGCTGCGTCGCGCGAGGCCCGGGGAGCGGTGTCGGGGGACAGCCGCTCTGGAGGCCGCGCCCGCCGGGGCCTCTGATCTCTCACCGTGGCCTGCCCCGGCATCTGATGAAGCAGGCCGGCCACCTGCGCCTCCAGCCAGCCAGGAGGCTGCCCTGCCGCTGCCGCCCGAAGTCTGTCCAGGGCCTGGTCCACTCCCGACATCCTGGTAAGTGTTGTGGGACTGCTCAGGAGCTGGGACAACAGGAACAGAGGGCGGGCGCCCCCAGACCCTGCATTAAATACCCCCTAGCTCCCCCTCCCCTTTAACCCTTCCCCTTCCCTCATTATCTTCCAACCCCCCGTCATGTTGGCCTCCTCCCACGCCTCCTCTAGGGGGTTGGGAGGCTCACTCTGGCCATTTCTGTCTGTTTTCTACACTGATCTCGGTGGAGAGCTATGTCTTGCTACAAACACCTTTCATCTCAAGGCAGTGTAGGGGGGAAGGGATATACAGCAGATCTGAGCTTTGTCTCATTACAAACAGTTCTAGCAGTTTCCTGCAGCTCTCCTCTCAGTGCTGTCACTTCTACTGTACTGCACTACCACCCACAGATTAAATCTGAAGAAATTTAAGTAACCACACTTATGTCTGCTTTGCTACAGGCACGATATGATCACACTCAGCTTTGCAGTGAGATCAATGAGAGCAGATTGTCAGTCATTAGATCTGTCACACAGAGAAACTTTGTGAGGGGAGCGGGTAGGTGGTATTCTTTACTTCCATGTGTTGCTGCCTGCTTATGATTGATCAATAGAAGAAGTACATGGCCCCAGAGAAGACTCTCTGGTAACAACCACTTCGACTTGTCATAAATAATTGCCTAAACTGTATAAGCAAAAATTTCAACATAGAGGAGAAATGATAAAATATAAACTGCATTTTATCAAGCTTTGTAGTCACTGTTTCATGATATATCCAGTTTAACATGCTTAAACTAGTGAAAGGTCTTTTTAACGCATTTCTTTTTTTCTTGTATGCAAAAAGTGGACCATTTTTTTTAGTGTGCAGCATTTGATTTTAATTTGTTTTCGAGCTTGCTCATAATGGCGGGTAGTATCCAATGATTATCTCATGCACAATCAGCCAGGGGACTCCGCGTAGCCTCACTGACATTCCTGGCTGACCTGAGATGAACTGATGAGCGTGGGAAAAATTGCTGAAACTTTCCCATGCTCATTAGTTCATCTCCGGCCATCCAGGAAGGCTGCGCAGATATAAACTAATTCATTCTGGCAGTGGTTTACATCTGGCTGGTCGCATTAGCACCGATCCCGGTGTACACCACTTAACCCCTTCTGATGGATTGCAGCGGGGGACCTGACTGATCAGTGGAGAGGTAAGGATCTTGTTGCTTTTTTGTTTTATTTTTGTTACAGGACAATGGATTATTTATGGATTAGCAGAGGAATAAATATGGTCAAAAACTAGGTGTGTTTATTTCATTAAAATAATTTTTAATTAATATCTGTTTGGGTTTTTTAACCCTTTACTATTCTAGGGTTAATAATGGAGAGGTGTCCTATTGACACCTCTCCATTATTAATCGGCTTAATGTCACCTTTCAATAGCAAGGTGACATTAACCCATTCTTATTAACCCTTTAGCCACCGCTACAGGGCAATGGGAATAGAGAGGATAAGTGCCAGAAAAGGCGCATATTATAGATGCGCTTTTTTGGGGTGTCTGGGGGCAGATTTTTGTAGCCGGGGGGGGGGCAAAAACAATGGTCCCTCTCAAGGCTATTAATATCTGCCCTCACTCTTTGGCCTTCCCTCTCTGGTTGCAATTTTACCGTGGGAGCCCGCACAATTTTTTTCAACGAATTAACCCCTTAATTTAACACCTATATGTCCCAAATTTTACACACAAACCCTAATCTAATTATCAGTCAAAGACATATAAAAAACTAAATGAAATTAAATGGTTTACTGTATGTAAACCGTGTGTCTTTTCATGTCAGTGTTTTGGATTGATTTTACAGAAGCCGGTTGTTACCAGAGAGTCTTCTCTGGGGCCATGTACTTCTTCTATTGATCAATCATAAGCAGGCAGCAACACATGGAAGTAAAGAATACCACCTACCCGCTCCCCTCACAAAAACCAGGGGAAGAGTCTTGAGGAGATCATTTGCATATTCCCAGTGCCTTCTGGGATAAGTGAAGAGTCTCCGCGAGCTCAACGATCACTGGGTTTTGGCGGTTGCAGCTGAAAAGAGGAAATCGGAAAACCAGGGGAAGAGTCTTGAGGAGATCATTTGCATATTCCCAGTGCCTTCTGGGATAAGTGAAGAGTCTCCGCGAGCTCAACGATCACTGGGTTTTGGCGGTTGCAGCTGAAAAGAGGAAATCGGAAAACCAGGGGAAGAGTCTTGAGGAGATCATTTGCATATTCCCAGTGCCTTCTGGGATAAGTGAAGAGTCTCCGCGAGCTCAACGATCACTGGGTTTTGGCGGTTGCAGCTGAAAAGAGGAAATCGGAAAACCAGGGGAAGAGTCTTGAGGAGATCATTTGCATATTCCCAGTGCCTTCTGGGATAAGTGAAGAGTCTCCGCGAGCTCAACGATCACTGGGTTTTGGCGGTTGCAGCTGAAAAGAGGCTCATCTTTCATCGTTTTTAAGAAATCTCAAGATGGAAGAGGCCAGGAGCCATTTGGTGAGCTGCATTTCTTGCTACATGTTCACAGATTTACCAGTGGAAAAGCCAAACTTCACATGCCACAAATGCAAGCTTGTGTCCCTGTTGGAGGAAAAGTTGCAAAATCTCGAAGAGAGGTTAGCTACGTTGAAGATCATTAAGGAAGGTGAAGAGTTCTTGGACAGAGCAGAATTATCTCTTCATGTTACAGAAAGAGAAGAAATTCGAAGTGCACCTGAAGAAACAGAGGAATGGAGACATGTGACCCAGAGAAGCAGGAGGATCAGGAGGCAGTCAGCACCCATACTGCTCAGAAACCAGTACCAGGCTCTCACGCAGGAAAACGATGAAGAAATACATCAGGATAAGACTTTGCCAACAAACAGCAACCTTGTACGCCCTCAGAGTCCTCCTGGATGGAGAAAGAAAAATGTTGTGAAGAAGAAACGGAGAGTGGTGGTCATGGGGGAACAGAGGCTGCTATCTGCAGACCGGATATAACTTCAAGAGAAATGTGCTGTCTTCCAGGTGCAAAAATTAAAGATGTGTCTGACAGGATATCAGGACTCTTCAGACCTACAGATGACTACCCATTCCTGCTACTACATGTGGGGACAAATGACACCGCAAGAAACGACCTGGAAACCATCTGCAGAGACTTTGAAGACTTAGGCAAGAAAGTGAAAGAACTGGGAGCGCAGGTGGTCTTCTCTTCCATCCTCCCAGTGGATGGCCATGGAACAAGGAGGTGGAATAAGATTCTGCAGGTGAACAACTGGCTACGTCGATGGTGCCGTCAGCAACGATTTGGATTTCTGGATCACGGAGTGAACTACTTATACGATGGACTACTTGCTAGAGATGGGGTGCACCTTACGAAGACTGGAAAGCATGTATTTGGAAGTCGCCTTGCTACACTTGTAAGGAGAGCTTTAAACTAGAACAACATGGGAAGGGAAGCAAAAGACCAGAAAAAGCCATACACCTGACAAATGCTATTGAGAACTCTGCTATTAGAAGTGGAAAGGAAGAACAAAGACGAAAGAATCTAATTAATAAAAATATTGGAGAAAGAGAAACCAATCACAAACTAAAATGTTTCTATACTAATGCACAAAGCATGGGCAACAAACAAGGAGAATTGGAACTACTAACACAGGAAAAGAAATATGATGTAATTGGAATCACTGAAACTTGGTGGGACAATACACATGATTGGAATACAAGACTAGAAGGATACAACTTATTTGCAAGAAACAGACTTGATAAACGAGGAGGGGGTGTCGCATTGTATGTTCGAAACGCGTATATCTGCACAGAGATTGACGCTTCAGAGACTGGGAGTTCTGTGGAAACTGTTTGGGTAAGAATACAAGGACAGAACAATGGAAAGGACACCATTGTAGGCATTTACTACAGGCCGCCTGTGCAAGCCGAAGATATAGATGAACTCTTTATGCATCAGATGGCCAAGTTCTCCAAAAAATATGACATAGTTGTCATGGGAGATTTCAACTATCCAGACATTTGTTGGGAATCTCTCTCAGGCAAAACTAACAGGTCAAGGAAATTCTTATCCTCTCTTGCTGACAACTTTATCTTCCAAAAGGTAGGGGAGAAAACAAGGGGAACTGCTACCTTGGATCTAATCCTTATACACAGGGAGGAAATGGTTGAGGAGGTAAAAGTGGCTGGGACCCTAGGAGGTAGCGACCATGCTATTTTAGAATTTTGGATAACTAGAGGTGGAAGACCTGTGAAGACTCAGACGTCAAGGTTAGATTTCAGAAAGGCAGATTTTAAGGGATTCAGAAAGAGAATTGGAGGGATCCAATGGCTGGATATCCTTAAAGACAAAAATGTCCAGGAAGGATGGGAAATCTTGAAAAATGAAATTCTCAAAGCACAGTTGTTAACAATTCCGAAAAGAGGGAAGAATAGGAAGCATTTAAGGAAACCAGGATGGATGAACACAGAACTTAAGCACATGCTAAAAAGGAAGAAAAAAATGTTTATAAAATGGAAAGAGGGAGGCATATCTAAAGAAGAATATAATGCTGTCTGCAGAACCTGCAGGGCACAAATCAGATTAGCTAAAGCTGAAAATGAACTGAGGCTTGCAAGAGATGTCAAAAGCAATAATAAAGGATTTTGGGGATATGTCAAAAGTAAAAGAAAAGTCAAAGATGCTATAGGATTTTTACAGGATGAAAATGATGAAATGGTAAGACAGGATGTTGAGAAGGCTGAACTTTTAAATTCCTATTTTGCATCTGTTTTCTCTCAGAAAGGAAATGCAACATCAACTGTTATTCACTGTCCTATTAAGGGAATAGAAGAATCCAGGATATCTATAAACAGAAAGATAGTGAGGAAACACTTAGCTAACCTAAATGAATTCAAGTCTCCAGGTCCAGATGAATTACACCCCAGAGTACTGAAGGAGATAGCAGAAGAAATTTTTGAACCCCTCTCCATAATCTTTGAAAATTCTTGGAGAACAGGAGAAGTGCCAGAAGACTGGAGAAGAGCAAATGTTGTTCCTATCTTCAAAAAGGGGAAGAAGGTGGACCCAGGCAACTATAGGCCGGTGAGTCTGACTTCTATACCAGGAAAGATCTTTGAACAAATTATTAAACAACATGTATGTCAATACCTGGATAAGAATGAAGTGATTAAACAGAGTCAGCATGGGTTTCTAACTAATAAGTCATGTCAGACTAACTTAATTTCCTTCTATGACGGTATCACTGATTGGGTGGATCAAGGAAATGCTGTAGATATAGTATATCTTGACTTCAGCAAAGCATTTGACAAAGTCTCTCATACAATCCTTATTGAAAAAATGACTAAGTATGGAATGGACAAGGCAACTGTTAGGTGGATTCATAACTGGCTTAGTGATCGGACCCAAAGAGTGGTCGTAAATGGCTGCACATCCAGTTGGAAGAATGTGTCAAGTGGGGTACCACAGGGCTCTGTCCTGGGCCCTGTATTGTTCAACATCTTTATCAACGATTTAGATGAAGGAATTGAGGGTAAACTGATTAAATTTGCTGATGACACAAAGCTAGGAGGGATAGCTAATACTAGAGAAGAGAGAGAGAGGATTCAAAAAGATTTAAATAAACTGGAGAAGTGGGCAGCAACTAACAGAATGGTTTTTAACAGGGAGAAATGCAAAGTACTACATCTGGGCAATAAAAATGAAAAAAGCATATATAGAATGGGAGGAATAGGGCTAAGTGACAGCACATGTGAAAAAGACTTGGGTATACTAATAGATCACAGACTGAATATGAGTCAACAGTGTGATGCAGCAGCAAAAAAGGCAAATGCAATTCTAGGATGTATTAACAGAAGCATACAGTCTAGATCACGTGAAGTCATTATTTCCCTCTACTCCTCTTTGGTCAGACCTCATCTGGAATATTGTGTCCAGTTTTGGGCACCACATTTTAAAAAAGACATCAACAAACTGGAGCAAGTTCAGAAAAGAGCGACCAGAATGGTGACCGGTCTGCAAACCCTGTCTTATGAGGAAAGGTTGCAGGATTTGGGAATGTTTAGTTTGCAAAAGAGAAGACTGAGAGGAGACTTAATAGCTGTCTACAAATATCTAAAGGGCTGTCACATTGTAGAAGGATCAACTTTATTCTCATTTGCACAAGGAAAGACTAGAAGCAATGGGATGAAACTGAATGGGAAGAGACACAGATTAGATATTAGAAAAAACTTTTTGACAGTTAGAGTGATCAATGAGTGGAACAGGCTGCCACGAGAAGTGGTGAGTTCTCCTTCAATGGAAGTCTTCAAACAGAGGCTGGACAGACATCTGACTGGGATGATTTAGCGAATCCTGCTTTGAGCAGGGGGTTGGACCAGATGGCCCAGGAGGTCCCTTCCAACTCTACGATTCTATGATTCTAATTGAATTAGCGGCTATTCTGCTATGTAGAACTCTATGAAATATAAATATTTATGTGTCTCAATGACATATATATATATGTATTCTATGTGTATACATCTATCGTTTCCATAGAAAAGAAAGTGGATAGGCTCAATCCGTCCTGTGCAAAGAATATCCTTTATTGTGGCATCAAGTTACCAACAGCAGGCAGATAAATACCATGGAGCAAGTACAGAGGACGATCGTTTCACACTTACATTGCGCTTCAACAATGTGAACGCGAAACGATGGTCGTCTGTACTTGCTCCATGCTTTTTTCTGCCTGCTGTTGGTAACTTGATGCCACAATAAAGGATATTCTTTGCATGGGACGGATTGTGCCTATCCACTTTCTTCTCTATGGATATACAGACTATTTTCCTTGGAAGTGGCACCCGTATTCCCTGATGTGTGTGCAGCTTCATTAACCCCAGGTCATACAGTTGTGCCTTTGTCCTGCTTTTTTTCTTCTATGGTGTGTGATATCTATTCTTTTGTTTCTTTATTAAACATGTCAGTGTGATTTTACTGTATGGCAAAATGAATTGCTGGCTTTTGTTAAAGGACACCGGTGCGTATTTCTCGCAAGTCACACGTGTGGTCCGTGTGTAATCCGTAGTTTTCTCACACCCATAGACTTGCATTAGCGATTCTGAGTCGAGAACGTGTACAATCGCAGGAAACAGGAGAAAGCGTCTTGCCCATAAAAGGGAACACCACATTAGTAATATGTGTAGTAGACAAAAAATATTTTTATTTAGCAAAAAATACACACACATGGTACAACACTAGACCCATAAAAGCAATTAAAAACATGCAAAAGCACAAACTGGTAGTGTCATATGGTTATGATACAATGACCCTCCCACATCCAAATCCCACAAATAAAGGAAAATAAGTTTAAACAGTATAAACCACACACATTGGGTATGCAAATGGTTACAAATGATCTATAATACCATTTCATATGCACAATACAAATAAGGTTATTCACAGCACCAAGCCAATACATAAGAAAAATCCTATGTCCCTCTAAAGTGGTTTAAATCAATGCAGCAACCACCATATATTACCAGAAAAAGAGAAGGCAGGGAGCCGAATCAATCAAAGCTCCTGCAAGCATGATTGTGTATCAAAAGTAAAGTGCATGGTGCAAATGTGGGATGGAATAGTGGGGGGAGCAAGGCCCCAAGCGTATCGCCACTACCCAGGTGGCTTTCTCAAGGGAGGATGAAGCGCTGAGCGTCAGTGTGTGCATGAAATATTTATGCAGAAAACACATGTGCAACATAATTAGTTTGAAAAGAATCTTACTGCAATGAGGCATCAGGGGAATCGTGCGGCTGCTGCCATCTTGTTAGCGTCTCCAAGCATAGCAATAAAATTAGGCAGGAAGTCAGCAAAATGCAGGGAGCATGCGCAGAGTGGCACATTCATGTTACATCATAAGTCAAACTGCGCTTGTGTTCAATACAGGGCGCATGCGCAAACACCACATCCACATACTGCCATAAAGGTCATCTCCTTAACACAGGATAAACAGCGCATGCGCGACTATCACATTGAAATTGGATCATAAGAAAAACATTGAGCCTATATGGGGTAAAGGATGTATGCCAAAATAGCGGCGCATGTGCTGAGCAAGGCATAATACACTTTATACATTTCAAAAGAATCATAGATAATATACAAAAAATGCCGAAGGAACAGCGCATGCGCAGACATCACATATAGGTCCTATAGGTGACAGGATTTATGCTGTGAAGAGAATCAGGCAGCACTTGCAAGGCATAATGCACTTTACTGTATATATTAAAAAAAATCTTAGATACTATACAAATAATACCTAATGAGCAGCGCATGCACAGGCAGTACATATAGTTCCTGTAAGTGACAAAATTTGCCCTGTGGAGAAAATCAGGCAGCGCTTGCACTGAACAGGACACAATGCATTTGAACAGTGGTAAATAAATATTAGATGTAATATACAGATGTTGAAGTCAAGCATTGAAAACAGGCATGCCAAAGTATGTAGGGACTAAATTGATGGATTAAAAAAGTCCGTACCATACAATGGTCAATAAATAGGCCAAAACTGAGATGTCAGAGTATATATGGAGTAATGGAGCTAACAAAAATATACAAAAAATGTGTTTACTCAAAAAAGAGAGCTGAGGAGTAAATGCATACACTCACTGGCCACTTTATTAGGTACACCATGCTAGTAACGGGTTGGACCCCCTTTTGCCTTCAGAACTGCCTCAATTCTTCGTGGCAGAGATTCAACAAGGTGCTGGAAGCATTCCTCAGAGATTTTGGACCATATTGACATGATGGCATCACACAGTTGGCGCAGATTTGTCGGCTGCACATCCCTGATGCGAATCTCCCGTTCCACCACATCCCAAAGATGCTCTATTGGATTGAGATCTGGTGACTGAGGAGGCCATTTGAGTACAGTGAACTCATTGTCATGTTCAAGAAACCAATCTGAGATGATTCGAGCTTTATGACATGGCGCATTATCCTGCTGAAAGTAGCCATCAGATGTTGGGTACATTGTGGTCATAAAGGGATGGACATGGTCAGCAACAATACTCAGGTAGGCTGTGGCGTTGCAACGATGCTCAATTGGTACCAAGGGGCCCAAAGAGTGCCAAGAAAAAATTCCCCACACCATGACACCACCACCACCAGCCTGAACTGTTGATACAAGGCTGGATGGATCCATGCTTTCATGTTGTTTACGCCAAATTCTGACCCTACCATCCGAATGTCGCAGCAGAAATCGAGACTCATCAGACCAGGCAACGTTTTTCCAATCTTCTACTGTCCAATTTCAATGAGCTTGTGCAAATTGTAGCCTCAGTTTCCTGTTCTTAGCTGAGAGGAGTGGTACCCAGTGTGGTCTTCTGCTGCTGTAGCCCATCTGCCTCAAAGTTCGACGCACTGTGCGTTCAGAGATGCTCTTCTGCCTACCTTGGTTGTAACGGGTGGCAATTTGAGTCACTGTTGCCTTTCTATCAGCTCGAACCAGTATGCCCATTCTCCTCTGACCTCTGGCATCAACAAGGCATTTTCGGCCACAGAACTGCCGCTCACTGGATTTTTTTTCTTTTTCGGACCATTCTCTGTAAACCCTAGAGATGGTTGTGCGTGAAAATCCCAGTAGATCAGCAGTTTCTGAAATACTCAGACCAGCCCTTCTGGCACCAACAATCATGCCACGTTCAAAGGCACTCAAATCACCTTTCTTCCCCATACTGATGCTCGGTTTGAACTGCAGGAGATTGTCTTGACCATGTCTACATGCCTAAATGCACTGAGTTGCCGCCATGTGATTGGCTGATTAGAAATTAAGTCTTAACACACAGTTGGACAGGTGTACCTAATAAAGTGGCCAGTGAGTGTATATAGACAATGGAACCCTTTATAGTGTACAACCCACTTTAGACTTAATGTGCAAGTTCAATGAAAATATCATAGCAGAACACACATATAAGTAGCTTTTATTGAGGCCTCCAATGAAGGCATGAGAAAGATGGCAATGCACCCGGGATGTACAAATTTACATGAGCGCTAGAAGAAAAAAATGTGCATAAACATGCACTGTGAGCTCAAATGCCTGACTAGGCAAAAAGATTATAAACAGGTAATATTCAAAATTCACAATGTTTGTCCCTTGATGGACAAGATAAAGGATGATCCAAGAGATAATCAAAAAGGACAAACATTGATAAATTGGTAATCGTAGTGCCTCCATATTAATCATGGAAATTATCAATTAATATATAAAGGCATACAATCATAAGACCGTTTTGTAAGCGGCGTGATCCAATGCATAGGTGAAAAATTTCCCAAAAGCTTGATGAAAGAATGTATACTATGTCTGCAAAGATGTCATACTCAATAAGCAAAATTAAAATTGGGAATTAGAGTAAAATAAAATGAAATGAATAGACATATTCAAAAGACATGGTGCTGTGAATAGTCAGATACAATGCCAACTTGTAGCAAAAAGTATTTATTCTTAGTATGTTCAAAAAGCATGATGCTGTGAATAACCAAATATAATGCCAAGAGAAACCAGCCGTACAGGAGAATGTGAAACACCTCAACTGAGTAACACACTGAGTGTGATCAAATAGAAAACAGTGGTGACTGGCTAATCCAAGTGGCACAAATCTCAAAATCCATGTCAGCATACAAGAAAAGGAGAGTAGTCCATTACAAAAAGTCAATGGTATATGTCCTAGTTTTAGATGAAGTCCACTTGGTCAATAATGACTGACTGATCCATCGAGAAGACGCAGAGATCGAAATCCATGTCGACATGAAGAGTAAAATGAAAAATCCGTGTAAAAAGAACAATCCATGTAAAAAGATCAATGACGTACTGTATATCCTAGGTTCAGATAAAGTCCACTTGATCCCCTGAAAAGAGAAAGGGAACCAAATTATCCATAAAAGCCTGAAAAAAGGAGTTCCTCATTCAACCCCTGTGGAGCCATGCTCTTTAGGTTGTAAATCCAGTGTGACTCTCTGCGAAGTGGTTCCTTTGTAAGACTGCCACCATGAATATTACTCTGTGTCTGGTCAACCACCAAAACCCATATGCCATGGTGCTTGCCACCGTGATGGTCCAAGAAGTGACTTGCCACTGAGGTAATAGACTTACCCTTCTCTCGATTGATTCGGGCCTAGTTAACATTTGAAATGTGTTGTTGAACTCTACGTCTAAGTTCCTGGCTTGTTTGGCCGACGTAGATCTTCGGGCATTGGCAGATCAATAGGTAGATCACCTTCTTAGATTTGCAATTAGAGAAATGTTTCAATCTGATTGTACCTGGAAAAACCGAGAGAGTAATGGTGTCCAAAGCAATCATGAAAGGACAAATGGAACATCCACCACAAGGGAAGGAACCTGACAAACGATAACCAGTACTGATCTGAGACACAGGTCTTTTAAAGTGGCTCGTGGTAAGATGGTCCTTCAGGTTTCTAGCTTTTTTGGCTACCATCTTTGGCCTGTCCAAAAGAAAAGGTCTCAGTTTGGGTTCAATCAAAAGAATACCCCAATGTTTATCCAATATGTTGTAAATATCCCACCACTGGTTATTATAAGGTGTGATCAAATTGATGGTATGTGGTGTATTATCATTCTTAGGCTGCAATAACATTGACCTGTCCACAGTCAATGATTTTTGATAGGCATCAGAAATAACTCTGCGTGGGTAACCTCTTTCCACAAAACGTTTGGTTAGATCTTTAGCCCCCTCACGAAAACCTGAGTTAGTGCTACAGTTGCGTCTTACCTGAAAGAATTGTCCTTTGGGTATGTTATTGCGCAGGTGCTGAGGATGGAAACTGGAAAAGTGAAGGAGGCTATTTTTAGCGGTAGCTTTCCGAAATAGCTTGGTCTGTATCGTGGTGCCACTCTTCATGATCCTTAAATCCAAAAAGTCCATGACTCTGTCTGAGAAGGAAGCTGTTAAAGATATATTGAGTAAGTTGTTATTCAATTGGTCTACAAAGAGACGACAGTCCTCTATTGAACCAGACCAAAATACTAGGACGTCATCAATATATCTGAACCAACAAAATACATTGGCATGGAAGGTGGTCAGGGGGCGCACCTGCATCTCCTCCCACCAACCCAGAAAGAGGTTGGCGTAAGAAGGTGCACAGCACACCCCCATGGCGGTGCCAGACGCCTGTTTGTAAAACGTATGGTCAAAGACAAAGTAGCTATTTGATGGAACAAAATACAATAAATCCAACAAAAATGACTGGTGCCTCCGATCACCTGTTATCTGCTTGTCGAAGAAGTAGGATATTGGTTCAATTCCATCCGTATGCCCAATACAAGTGTATAAGGACTCTAGCGATTTCACTCGCACATAGAAAACATGTGAGAAAAAATCGGATAATGGGAGTTGCCCCATAGATTATCATTGTGATGAGTGGTATGTGATTTTTTTATCGCCTAGCACTCGTCCGTATTATACGCTCGTGTGACTCTGGCGTAACAGTGAAAACTTCAGTTGCTGAGTAGAAGTACCACTCCTATTAGGCCAGGTGAAAGAGGGGTTCTGAGGCTGTCAAAAGTGTGTAGTTTTGGTTGTGGAAATTCGCATTTAAAAGCAAATTTAACAATGTGCATACGGTCGGCAAGACATTACCTCTACTTGGGAGTTGCAGAGAAGATGTGTGAGTGAGTCTGGTACAGCAATGATTTGTACTGTCTGGCTAAGCCTGAGTCAAAGCCTGATTGTGTTTCGCTGGAGTAAGGGATGAAGCATGGAAGTGAGAAAGCAAGAGAAAGAAGGAAGAAATAACTAACTCTTCTTGCGTAACACTGGTGGACACCTTGGTTGAGAGTTGTTTCTGGATCCGTGAACATTACAGAAAATTTGGGACCCTGGTTGGGTGTGTGTAATTAGTACCTTAGCAACATACCATTGCAGATAGCAAGCTGCCACTTAAGATGGCAGGTCAGCACCCAACGAAGTAGAGATGAATGAGAGACCAGAGTTCAAAAATAAACTTTTCTTTACTGAATGAACTTTTGACATGTATATACATCAGATAGCAGACTTGACACTTAAAGAACACATCTTCTGCACAATCCAGAGGCAAGAACTTTACGGCTACATGCTGCTATAAATTTCTTCTGTTACATATTACACTAAATGAGAAAACCATCATAGCAGCTTCCATCTTTCCTTGAGTAGGTCTCACGCCACAAGGTGTCTGGCTAAGACCCCCGCATGACTATACTAAACTTCCAATTGATGTGAAAAACACACTCCTTGATGTGCCACTGCATCATCAATTCCTTGTAGTAGAACATATGTCCCAGTCTGGTCATCTTCTCTATGACCTTCAGGTCCGAGTATAGAAGACGCTTGCTGTAGGCCCCCAGTTGCCTGAGAGAAGGTTCCTTCTGCCACTTGATATTTACTTCAGAAAGTGCCACCTGAGTATGGTCTCCATTCTTTGCACACAACACCCCTTTTACTGCAGGTCTGCAAACCATTCTTTTTTCAGTACTTTCCACAAACTGCCCAACAAACAGGATATTGAACTTCTTATGCCAACTTAACTCCTCCCTTCACGGGCAGACCTCAATAGCTAACCCTCTCCACTTGTTAGTTAAAGGAACCTGTCAGGTCCCCCATGCCCTCCAATCCAGCAGCATTCAGCTATGTGTGATTAAACTCCTTCCATAACCAGTAGAGATGGGCTGACACCTGAATGTTCAGGTCCGGCTGGTTTAGCTGAAAAGTTACAAAAAGTTCAGGTACCAGAACAGCACCCAAACCAAGACCCCATTCACTTGAATGGGGGGGGCCCAAACATCCAGTGTTAGCCATGCTGTCATGTGCATGACAGCGTGGCAAACACCATTTCTGATCGGTAGTGAAATCATTCCCGCCAGCCAGAGAGCCGCAAGCTTTTCTCACGGTGCTAGCAGGGAGCTCACCAAGTTCACCGCAGTTCAGCCTAGCTGGGAATGCAGCCTCAGTGACTGGAGGTAACCTCGACTATGCCACCATCAGTCTCTGAGGCTGCACTCCCAGCAGGTCAGTTACCAGTGGTTCTCAGCCTGGATGGTCGCATCTTGGCACTGTCCAGGTTGAAAACGGTTTATCCCCAGACATGTATTACAGTGTGGGGCAGAACAACAGACTGGTATGGTGTATTGTATTTTTTATTTTAGTTTTATTGTAGGAGAATGAGGGCTTCAGTGGAATAGGCGTTAGGTGAGTATAACTGTGTTTGTTATTTTTAAATTAAAAAGTAAAGGTGTGTTACTGTTTAGTCTAATTTCTAATAAAAGACTTTATTCTTGCTGTGTCTTTATTTACCATACAACTATAGAATTTGTAATGGAGAGGTGCCTTATAGACGCCTCTCCATTGCTATGCTGTGGGCTTGATGTCACCTGACAATACAAAGGTGACATCAACTCCATAAATATGAACCCCACTAGTCACACTACAGGGCAAGTGGGAAGAGCCAGGCAAAGCACCAGATGTGCCTTTTCTGGGTGGCTGTGGGCTGCTATTTTTAGGCTAGTTGGCAATATCCATGGCCCCATTCCAGCCTGAGAATACCAGCCCCCAGCTCTCTGCTTTAGCGTGGCTGATTATCAAAAATGAGGGGGACCCCACGTTGTTTTTTAAATTTTTTTTGTTTAATTAAACAATACAGTGAGGGGACCCTTGATAACCAGCCTTGCTGAAGCTGATTGCTGAGGGTTGCAGCCCTCAGCTGTGAGTTTTGCCTTGCAGGATATCAAAAATAGAGGGGAACCCATACTGTTATTTTTTTTAATTATTTATTTACAGCACAAGAGCCAGCTAAAGAATACACACATCAGCTGCTCCTGCTCTCTCTGCAGCAGGTGTTGAAAGATGGGAGATGTAGTCCCATCAGCTGACACCAGTGACCGGAAGTAAACTTTATACCTTCGATCACAGCTGAGCACTCACGCTGTCTTTTGACAGAGTGGGAACCGCGGCTCTCTGACCAGCGGGGATGATTTCACCGCCGATCAGAAGCAGTGTTGCTGCGCTATCACGCACAAACACTTGACATTCTGGCAGTTGAACCCGAACAGTAACACGGACTTCCTGGTGAAGTTCGTGTTCGGTGTCCGTTCCCGAACAGTAGGTGTTTGGTACGGATGCTGAACTTTACTGTTCGAGTTTGCCCATCTCTAATAACCAGCCCTGTATATCATAATTCAGTTAAATAAACAGTTTTAAAAAGCATTTATAACCTCCGCTTTCCCTATGCTAATTAAGGCTTTGACTAATTGATGGGGTGTTAATTGCACAGACTAGTCAGCCCTCTTTCCATGTTATCACGCCCCTATGAGCATGATTACATAATTTGCACGAGCCGGCATCATGACTGTAATCACTTCTACTATTAATTCATGACTGAAAGTCATCGGATCCTGGGAAGAAATAAGTTCATTTTCTACCAGTAGCTGCATCTTCAGTAAAGGAGGCCAGGCAGCATTGTAATGCTGCTGACTTGCAGATTAACTGTGTATCTGCAGGGTAATAGCATTTTCAGAGGTGACTAGTTTCCTTTAAGGACAGTCGTAACTACTGCTAAAATGCATTACATTTCATATAACTTTACATCACAAAATGCTACCATTCATCCAATTACAAAACATAATCATCCAAAATCACTTGCCAGGGTTTTCTGTGCCAAGAAGGATGCACTTCAACAGATCATAATTTATACTGGCAGCTGGACAAGCTCAAGATGTGTGACGCATGAAGCTGCTTTAAGAAAGTCACCAAACATTTCTTTTTACGAATAAAACATCTCTCTTCTCTCTTTGGTCAGGCAGGGTCAAGCTAATTAAAATGTTCCTCACTGCGGATGATTTTGCCCCAGGAAAAAAGATTTAATGTACCAGTAGGATTCTTAATCATTAGTCAACAAGTGCTCAGACTTCAATCATTCTAATTAAAATGATTAAATTAAATATAATTTTTCTTTTGGAAATGGTCAATAACCTAAAGGACAGATCACAGAAATCCCATGCTGCTAACACTAAGAGGAAAGTCATTAAATCCCTGACTGCGTAATAATATGAGGCTTGGATAGTTGTTAAATTGGTGATGTAAAATTGTGATGCTACCAAATATTTAGGAAACAAAAGCCTATCAAGTTTTATTAATAACTGTTGTATAAAGAGTACCTAGCATATGCCATAAAATCCCATAAATATGGCTGAATACAAGGCAGCAAATTTAAGAGGCACACACCTATTAATACATTTGGCACATCTGTCAGGTGTTTGTGCACCAGAAAAGCAACTTCTGTGAGCAATCATAGATTTCACCAAGATTTATGGCAGTTTCTCCATAGAGATGAGTGATAAAATTATGGCTGCAGCCATTACAGGAAGCGTCAGAGCCTACTGCATGCTGTACTTCATGATGGGCCATGAAAGACAAAAACGTGTTCCCTGTACGTTCTTCATATAGGATTATGGATATGAATAAAATATACATGCATAGCCCCCTGAGAAAGCCAAAGCAAAACGTGCGTTGGGGCTGTGTGGCGTGTGTTCCGATACATCTTAGCATGGGTACGAACCTATAGGATATGGGGAGGCATATAAGATGTGGGCATTTTTGTTATAGATACCATTACTAATGTCTTATATTTTATTACCGCCCCACTATGTTATTCCTGTCCTTCATGCTATGGAATTGCACTATGCACTTTACCATAAAATATTTGATGTAACAAGGCTGCACACACCATTATCTATATGATCTCTTTTCTATTGTGTCTCTTGTTGTGTCTCTTGTATTGCTTCTATTTTTGGTTACATAAACTAATATGACTGTTATGATGTTTTTTGTAATAAATTTATATCTTTTTACATTATTTTCTGGGTCTTTAGTTTTACTAAGTCCTGGAGTGTCCTTTTTCAATGTCCTGTTTGGGGCATTTCCACAGGGGTTTGGTTCCCTATGGCAGATCTATTTTAATAGTTCCTTGCATGGTTTGTATTTACCTTTTTGTCATATGCTTAGTTAATGATGGTCTGTAGCAATCAATTTATACTCTAAGGCAGGGGTCCCCAACCTGTAGCTCGGGAGCCACATGTGGCTCGCGGTCCCATGAATTGTGGCTCGCGACTGTCTGCCAGCTTGGTGCATTAGCCCCAGGTCTAGCCAACAGGTATAAAGACCACATCTCAAAATTGTGATTTACGTGAGTAGCCCTGCACAGAAGAGCAGATCTGGATGCACATATACTGGTCTTAGGGGTTTAGAGATGTTTTAGGTATGGTATGCTGGAGGATAGCACTACCTGCTAGAGGAGGTGCTCAAAGCTGGATGTGACAGTATGTTGGGAGTACTTGATGGGAGAATACTGAATGGGGGTATTGTGGGAACCCCAGGATCTCAGTGTACTGCTTTGGAGTGATTCCTGTGGAAAAGCTTTGGTTATCATTATACCTGTAATGGGTTTGGTTGACACTACTTTGAAGGAGATGTGAGCTGTATGTGGTTCGCTCCCCTCTCTGTGCTGAATGTGGCTTGCGACCCTCTGTCTAAGCTGAATGTGGCTCTCAAGGTCAGAAAGGTTGGAGACCACTGCTCTAAGGGTAGGTGCCCATGATCAAGAATTGCTGCTACTTTGATAATGCGTGTTTATGCAGTGTCAAAACCGCAGCGGCCAGATGTTACAGCATATTGGATGAGATTTCTAGAAATCCCATGTCCGCTATGCGTATATGTGCTCCTGCTGATCACCCGTGTACACTGACATGTGGTGCGTCTTTCAGGACCGTGGCATGACAATTTCTGTTGCGGAGACGCTAGTCTTCAAAACAGAAATTTAATCAATAAAATGTATTGAATGCCGTAAAACAGTGTTCCCCAACTCCAGTCCTCAAGGTCCACCAACAGGTAATGTTTTCAAGATTTCCTTTGTATTGCACATGTGATGGAATTATCACCTGTGCAATACTAAGGAAATCCTGAAAACAAGACCTGTTGGTGGACCTTGAGGACTGGAGTTGGGGAACCCTGCTGTAAAACATGCGGATTTACCTGCGTTCAATAGAATACAGCGTTTTGGACGCAGCGAAAATACACTGTGTCCAAAGTGCTGCTACTTCTGGATCGTGGGCACATAGCCTCTATAGCATTCCTGAATCATACAGTATATGATGAGCATGATGTGAACAGAGCCTCATTGTGCACTTGGAGTACACTATATTTTTGAAAAATATTATTAATGTATAAGCCCATTGACTTAGGAATCATCATGCATTTCCATCCTTTTAGCAAACACTGTGCTCTGATTAAAACCATGTTACCATAACTGCAAGCCAATAAAGCTAACCACCTATTAATGTAGCAAAAGTCCATATACCTGAGATTTGTGAGTCGATTTAAAGAGACAGAAGAGAATATTGGGTTTAATACATGATAAATACATGCAACCTGCTACTTTTCATTCTATTTTTCCAATAATATTATTTGTAATTTCTTCTAACAGTTACAGTACATGATGGTCATGTACATAGTGAACATTCAAGTTTTATAGAGCAAGCCTTTGTGAGTGTGAAGTGCTTATCCCAGCTGCTGTGTGATGAGGTCAACTGAGTTTACCTGCCCTTAACACATGTCCTGTAAAGCAACTATCTGTTCTCATTACTATAAAAATAAACTTTTCCTCCCCTTCGGACACATTATATATTCATTGGTGAAACCAGGAATCTTGCTAGATGATTTCTCTATTGAGGACAATGAGTAAGAAAGTAACTAGGCAAACACAAAAAAGTACCAAGGTATGAGGTTTTTGAGATGCTTTAGGTTAACTAAATTGATAGGGCTCCATGCATCATTCATTCATTTTTGTCTTTAGGTATCCCCGTGCATACGAGCAGACCGTAAATTGTTCACCTGCATAGTACACGGTTCAACCAAAGATGGGATCTTAAAACAGCAACAAGCAGGCCACCTCCCTATCAGGATACCTACTTAAAAAATGTAGCATCCGATCTATTCACTAATGTGCTGCTAGAAGTAGACACAGGAGTGGTGGGGTCCTCCAAAGTAACAAAAACACTTGGAAGGGGTTCCACTGAGATGATCGCTCAAACTGTGAGAACACTATCTTGCCAAATATCACTAGGACCCATACCTACCACTGGAAATAACCAACCCCTAACTATCCAAAAAATTCTGCCTCCATGTCCTCCGATCTCTCTCAAGTGCCATCGACCAAAACTTAAACCCATCACACCACCATCACCAGCATGAACTCTTGAATGGACAACCCCAACATTCATAGAAGGTGCACGCAAACCTTGTGTTTTACCAGGCTGACTATGAGGGACCCCCGAAAGAGCCGTCACGTGTACTCCACGTCGATCACTGGTCTGTTCGTTGCCAGATGACACCTCATGCTCTTCTTCTGATTCAGACTCAGGCCCAGGGATGTTTCCAGGAGAACCTGGCGTGGTCAACCCACAGCTCGATCTGGTCGTGCTTTTGTGAGTTGCTCGCTGTCCAGGTAAAAGAAAAGGGGAAGTCTAATAACTAGCACTCCTGGAACCAGCCTGCTGCTCCTTGCCCCGTCATGCTGCTTCCTAACACCTACACCACCACTGGCTCCTGGCTTCTTGGCTTTTCTGCTGGTCCACCCCAGTCTCCTGTGCTGCAACCCTGCAACCAAAGCCTGACGCAAGTCTCCTGCTGTTGTGCCCAGCATGGCTGCACTTCCAACTTTATGGCCAGCTCACATGACGACACCTGCGTAATCATGCTGACCCCACTCAGCAACCCGGAAGAGAAGGACTGGCACCGTAGATTCTTTCCAGAGTGCTGCGCAGGCAGTAAAGGCAGAGGAAGCGCTGGTGGCCCAAGAGGGTCTCTGCTTGGAATCTGGATCTTGCATCTAGAACAAGGAGTTACATCAAGGCTGAGACTCTCTTGAGGTTGGGATGTCCTTGAGTGCTTCTGAGGTACTGGTTCATCAGTCACCTCAATGACTTCTCCGGCTGAAGTCCACTGCTCCATCTAACACTGAGGCCACTGCTTGCCTCTGTTCCAACAAAGACCTTATCTTTAGAAGCAAGGCCTCCATCTTCACAAATGTAAGTCCACAATGTAAGTCCATCATCCAGGTGTAGAATGCATGCCCCTTTTGTGACCCTAACCTATATACTCCCCACATCAGGCCCTCCCACTTACCAATCCCAAAAAAACCCTCAAACACCTCATTCCTCATTACCATCCCATACATTACCCACACAAATCACTCACCAAAAATGAACCCCTAATACACTGAACCGGGCACAGTATCCCTCCTGAGTCATGGAACCCTCCCCTAAGACCCGTTGGAAGGGGGCATGCAGTCCGGGCTATTACTAGACATTTGTCACCTTGTGGTAAGCAGGAAAAAAATTCTGTTCACAGCAGGAATTTTCATTGATTTGACTTCAGCCAATGTTTTTCACAGGGTCCAATAAAAAGGTAAACCAAACACAAAATCCCAACCTGACAGGGTGAAGTACTCATTGCCCTGCTTTATACACCTGAAACCGTATCAGCAGAGTCTTAGTACAGGCCTGGAATTCAAGGAGAATACTGTAATTCATCTCTGAGGGTATGTTCATATGATATTTTTTTCATGTGGGTTTGGACTGGATCAACACTGGAACGCGCCTAAAAAAGTGCTAACAAACTGCTGAAAATGTACAAATTCACTTCTATGTAAAATAACTTGTTGTTCGCATGTTCAGTCTTTTGCATATCTTTTAACTACTTCAGGTTCCTAAAGATAGCAAACAGTTAAAAGTAGCGGCTTTACAAATCTTCAGACATCTTGCATTCTAAAAATGCTCTGTACTTGTCAATACAAGTCGTTGGGTAGACTCAAAAGTTGCCCTGGTGTATTTTTAAGTGTTTGTGTAAGGGGGTGGCATCGCTATGGACCGTAGAAACAAGCTGCCACTTTAAGAGACAACACCCCCCCTTGGTTAGAGCAATGGGACATTCTGTATCCCCTGCCATAAAGACTGTGTGGTTTCTTCTGCCAGCACTGGAGAGGGGAGGGGCTGCTTTTCTGTGTGTGAGTTGAGAGCCAAGATTTCTGCAGGAAGCAGACGTGCCTGCCTTGAGCTGTGAGGAAAAGATCATTTAGTCTGAGACTGTGACTTTGTAAACTATTCTGGGGATAACAAGATGGCTTTTCTGTGTTGCTGTGAGGAGCCACAAAGAAAAGACAAGAAAGGAATCCAGAGGAGGGAATCCACCGTTTCTAGGAGCATCACTGGACCTGCACACAAGGAAAATGCCACGTTGCACAGAGCTTCCAGGAAGAAGTGTGCAACATCTTGCAAAGCTGCAGGGGCCCCAGGATTGGACTGAGATACCAACGCTACTGTGAGTGTTAACCTCTTCTGTGCACATGCTAGGGTTTAAGATAGGCTGCAATAGATAGAGCACGGCAGCCGTGTGGCCTGGTTAGCAAAGGCCAGATAGGTTATAATTAGAGTTGAGCGATACCGTCCGATACTTCAAAGTATCGGATCGGAATGGATCGGCCGATCTTAAAAAAAAGTATCGGTATCGCCGATTCCGATACCGGAAGTCCCATTCAAGTCTATGGGACTTCCGGTATCGGAATAAGAAAAATCCTGTTTTTCCCTTGTACAGCCTCTCTGGGGTCTGTACGGGCCTTTCGGGGGGCTGTGCCGGCCTGCCAGGGGGTCTGTGCAGGCTCCGGTGGTCTGTGCCGGCCTGCCGGGGGGCTGTGCAGGCTCCGGGGGGCTGTGCCGGCCTGCCGGGGGGCTGTGCCGGCCTGCCGGGGGGCTGTGCAGGCTTCGGGGGTCTGTGCAGGCATCGTCCGAATTCCCACACAGCAATGGCATAAAGTGAGACTAGGGACTTTTTTTTTTTTAAGTGGCGGAGGAATACAGAGCGGAAGGATACCTACCTTCCGTCATTGGATTCCTGCAGCCCGTAGAGAACGGCAGCAACAGCTGATGCTGCAGTTCTCTACCCAAGATCGTCGTGGGACACACTCGTGGACTGCTTCGGATCGTGGGTGAGTATTTTTGTGGTTTGTTATGTTAATATTTATTCCGTAAAAGACAATGGCTTCGGGGAACAATGTGACAAGTATTGGTAAGTATGTTACTCTATGTTATATGTACTGTATGTCTATGTATGTATTGTATGAATGTATTGTATGTAGTATGTATGTAGTATATATGTGGTATGTATGTAGCATGTAGTATGTATGTAGTATGTATGTAGCATGCATGTAGCATGCAGTATGTATGTAGCATGCATGTAGTATATATGTAGTATGTATGTAGCATGTAGTATGTATGTAGTATATATGTAGTATGTATGTATGTAGTATGTATGTAGTATATATGTAGCATGTAGTATGTATGTAGCATGCATGTAGTATATATGTGTTATGTATGTAGTATGTATGTAGTATGTATGTAGTAGGTATGTGGTATATATGTGGTATGTATGTAGTATGTATGTAGTATGTATGTGGTATGTATGTAGTATGTATGTAGCATGTAGTATGTATGTAGCATGCATGTAGTATATATGTAGTATGTATGTAGCATGTAGTATGTATGTAGCATGCATGTAGTATATATGTAGTATGTATGTAGCATGTAGTATGTATGTAGCATGCATGTAGTATATATGTAGTATGTATGTATGTAGTATGTATGTAGTATATATGTAGCATGTAGTATGTATGTAGCATGCATGTAGTATATATGTGTTATGTATGTAGTATGTATGTAGTATGTATGTGGTATATATGTGGTATGTATGTAGTATGTATGTAGTATGTATGTGGTATGTATGTAGTATGTATGTAGCATGTAGTATGTATGTAGCATGCATGTAGTATGTATGTAGTATTTTTTTTTTTTTTTTTTACATTCAACACATTAGCCGGATGATGGGACTACTACTGTCCCATCATTGGCTAATGTGTCAATCACTGTCATGGTAGCAGGCATCGCCAGATGGGACTTGTAGTCCCATCGGACGATGCTTGCACAGACCCCCGGACATCAGCACAGCCCCCCGGCAGGCCGGCACAGCCCCCCGGCAGGCCGGTACAGACCCCCACAGGGTGCACAGACCACCGGCAGGCCGGCACAGCCCCCCGGCAGGCCGGTACAGACCCCCACAGGGTGCACAGACCACCGGCAGGCCGGCACAGCCCCCCGGCAGGCCGGTACAGATCCCCACAGGGTGCACAGACCACCGGCAGGCCGGCACAGCCCCCCGGCAGGCCGGTACAGACCCCGGGCAGTCCACACAGCCCCCCGGCAGGCCGGCAGAGACCCCCGGAAGGCCCGAAATGACGGCGCATCATGATGCGCACACACCGCGCATCATGATGACGTCAGGCTGTCAATCAACTTGAACTTCCGATTCCGATGCCGACTTCCGATATTGAAAAAATATCGGAAGTCGGTATCGGAATTCCGATACAGCAAGTATCGGCCGATACCCAATACTTGCGGTATCGGAATGCTCAACACTAGTTATAATTAGTGTAGCATCATACATTCCTTTACTGTGTTGTCTTGCCAGTTGGATAAATACACTGAGCTGTGATAGTTGGTGCTCCGTGCTGTTTGACGGCCCAGCTAAAGAATATTATCCTTGCAAATTGTCTGTTTCCATAGCATACCCCTGTTTCTGCATTTTCCTAAACACTGCATTCCTTGACTGTAAATAAATTAACCCATTGTTGTTTGCACCTCATCTTGTGTACCATAGTCTCCCTGCATTGTTGTGGTCCCCCGGCCATCGCTTCATTTGCTCAGTAATTTTGTTTTGCCAGTGTTACATGGTGCAGTGCAGAAGCCGTGCACGAAGTACTCATGTTCCATGCTCCAGCACACTATTTGAAAACAGGGGTCCTGACTGGATGTGTGGACTTTTGATACAATGGGGATTTGCCTCTGCAGACCACATGGTGCCATTGTCAGGACCAGAAGTTACGGTTTTAAGTAAGAGAAACCACGGTTCAAAAATAAACTTCTTTTTAACGAGGAATAATGTAATTTGAAATGTATAAAGCAGATAGTAGGTAAATTCCTTCATGGCCATTTCTTTAACAGCAAAACATCAGCACACACGATTCCTTGCTCGGTGAAACCACTCTCTATCGGTTCTTCTTTCTGCTTGTAACACTTACTAGTGCACTTTCTCGAAAGCTTCCATCTATCTCATTAATTGCACACAGGTTAGCAAGAAGAGACTTCAACTCTAACCCATGGCTCCATGTCTCTCTCCACTTAGAGGACTTTGTCTGCTAATATCGCCTGCTCAGTTTTATTTAATCTGGCACCTCTAAATTACCATGCGGTAAGACTCTTCTCTTTTGTTTTCGTTACCTCTCTGACCGAATACTCTGTACCCTTCTGCTAGGCGTCCTTCCTTCTCTGTCTCTGTCTCGACTCCAGACAGTAACTTAAATGTCTTTTCTGCTGTCTCTTCTCTTAGAGGCATTTACTATCTGCTCCAGTAGTTCCTCTCTTGTCACAGAGACACGCACTGCATGCGGTTCTGCCAACTAATCAGAACTGAGGTCTTTTATTGCTGTAAGCTGCTCAGCCCTATCTGATGTTCCAACAGGAAACTCTGCACTGTTTCTTCGTCTAGCCCCTCCTATTCTGGTCTAGTCTCAACTATTAACCCAATTTCTCCATATTAACTGCCTGCTGCTAGCAGGAACACAGTCTCATCAGATAACAATAAAAATCATTAAACACACACACACATCATATTGTATTACAGCAATACATTTTTTTTTTTAAGGTGGAGGAGGGGATACATGGGCAACATCTCCACCTCCTTACACCAGTACAAAACATGCCTTGAGCACTGTAAAAAAAAAAGTTTGAAAAAACTCAGGAAATAACAAAAAAAGGACTAAAAAAAAAAAAATTCAAGTTTGCCATCTGCTCCAGGTTACAACTTTATGGCTGTTAATGGTTTGCAACAGTACCATTAATATTTATGCCACAGAGAGGACATCTTAATTGCTTCCTAACATTGCACAAAATGTGGTGTCTTATAGAAAAGATAAGTGTCTAGCATATCTAGTCACTGAACGGTCAAGTCAATTATCAGAAAAACATCTGATGATGCATTGGTCGATTTAACTGACCACTGCAGTCAATCACAGGCTGCAGTAGTCTTGTTGCTGGTGGAACTATGACATCTCCTCTTCTTGCGATAGTGCTGATCATGGAGCACTCTGGGGTAGATACAAGTGGGTGCCGGTAGGTGATCTTATTTTTTTACAGATCCAAGCACCTGGGAAACTTTTCCTTTTGCCGGAATAGCCTCTTTAATGCTGACTTGGAATTGTTTAACAGCCTCCAGGTGCCCAATACATTTGAAGATCATAACAGTGCTGTAAATTGATTCTTGAATGATGATAGTAATAAGGTTATTTTATCCACAACACGTTTCAACACCATACCGATGTCTTTATAAAGTGAAAAAAACAAATTAGACTCTCACTTGGTAAAGATGCTAGTATGGTGTTAAAATCCATTGTGAATAAAATAACCTTATTATAATTAGAGATGAGCAAATGTGTTGGGAAAACGTTCACCTGTTTCAATTTCGGCATGAACGTAGTGTAACGGGGGCCAGGGTGGTAGTCGTACCGAGGGTCTGCTGTTGCTTCCTCATCACACCCCGACGCTCCGCTACAGAAATAAAGTGTCCATTTTGTGAAGTACTGTGTGTGTCATGCAGTTCACCCACCTGTGGGTCAGAATTCTTCATAGCATGCAGAGCTCCAATCCGTCGCATGCACACACAAATGGTATCAAAGTCCAAGTTCATTTTTACTAAAACTTTACTTGATTCATGCATCTTCAGAGCAAATTTAATCCAACAGTCTTCAGTCGTTTTCTCCTGAGCTCTCCCTCATCTTTTTTGTCATCACAATCTCCGGTAATGTGGTATCCAGTCCCCAAGTTCCCTGGGTAATCAAGCTAATTGAGTCTAGGCGCTCCCTTCCACTTTCCCGATCTTGGGAGAAAATTCAGGATGCCACTGCAAATCCTGGTCGGACCGTATGTCCTGGACGTTACGGAAGTTACCCCACAGTCTAGCCACTGATCCTTCCAGGCTGCCTAGATCCACTTGTGCCCGACAGTCTTTCATTCTTCTGAACTTTCCTTTCCAGTTCTTCTTGTCTCTTCTCCCTCAACAACAACTCAAACTCTGCACTGTTGCTCTGATCAACTCTCTGCAACAACTAACTACCTCCTAGAGAACTTTTCCTAACCTCTAGCTAACTCCTCACAGACTATCTTCCTATTGGCCTAACACTATCTTATCTAAATTTAATCTCCATTTCTGCCTCTATAGTGCCGCCCCCTTAGCACTAACCCGAAACTACACTGTCATAACAATTACCAATGTTTCCTGCTAAACCCATTTGAGTCATTAACTGTCCCTATTCTCATCCCTAGCACAGTATAATATTAAATACATCAGCACATGACACATTATGTTATATACAGTGACATATTGCTACTCAGAAACATATACTTTACACAGTATAAACAGTAACCACATATTCACATTGTACCCGGTTTCACCAGGCAGGCATGCATAGGAATGCAGGGCCCAAAGCAGCAGCCTACACCCCCCTACACACCTCCCTCCTAAAACCATGGTTGTCTCTGACCATACAGTACCAGCAACATACAATAGCAACATCACATCAGTACAAGATCATGTGACACATGCTATTAAAGCATATTTAACTGCAAAACATCATCATGTTTTACATAAAAGTCCATTGTTCCACTTAACCACATTTGACCTATTCCTGGTCAGGACTGGAACCAGTCCCACTTTGTTTGGACCCTGGAACAAACAGTATAAGCAGTAACCATATATTCACATTATACCTGGTTTCACCAGGCAGGCATGCATAGGAATGCAGGGCCCAAAGCATCTGCCTGCACCCCCCTACAGTAGCACATTGGGATTCATATTCGCTTTCGCGAGCATTTTTACTCAAAGTCGGCAAAATTCGGTCACAGTTCAGTAAATCATCGCGTTTCCACTAATGCTTTAGTTATTACTTTATCTAGGATAGTGGTGTTGTATGATGACCAGGTAGGACAGGGGGATATGTTTGATGAGGGGAAGGGGTGTGGAGAGGTTAGATGAACATGTGAAGAGGTTAGAGGAGTGGCAGACTCTTTTTTTTTCTTCCATTAAGTTTATGCATGTTGATTCCGGCAGACAATCAGGGCGCAGAAATCATACACAACGTCATTACACAAGGTCTTCTGTGATTGGCTGCCAAACTCACATGTCCCTGGTTATATAAAAAAGAACATCTTGTTTGCTAGTGCCATTGTCTCAGTGTCACAGTGCAGAGAGGTCGCTCCTGCGCTAATGCTGGTGCTGAAAGTGAACTTGTCAGTTAAATAGATAGTATCCTGTCCTATTTGAAATCGACGTTCCAGCATTGAAGTAGAAGCAAAAACTGTGTGGCAGTCACCAGAGGCCTCATTTGCTACTCCAAATTGTTTGATAAAACTATGTGTCAGTGGCAAATCAGAAGGCCAGATTTCCACTTAAAAATCGTTATGCCTAATATTGGGGTGCAGCAATGAGGGCAAATTAGCTACTACAAATCATTTGTGATGAAACTGTGTTTCATGGCATTCAGAAGGCCACTTAAAAATTGTTAGGTATAACAGTGTTGTTCAGGCACAGTATCTAAGAAAATAAATAGTGATTGCTCATTTAGCGACAGGTGCCTGACAGCGGTGGGAATAAGGTTGTGAAACAGCTCAATTTGAACAAATACCATCTTGTCATATTCAAAGACCACTGACAACATCAGTTACTGGCCAGCTTACTCGACTCCCTTTCTTTGCCAAACACACAGCAGTTGTAGATGAGGCTCAGAAAGAGTATGTGCTCCAGTGGATGGCAAAAGCTTAATCAAGTGGCCTTTCCTTCTCTTCCTTCACCTTTAACATCACACACAGTACAATCCTCAGAGGTGGCAACCCAATCACCCTTTTTCCCCCTACATCACAAAATTGCAAACACCAACTGCTTGTGGGAAGAAGCAGAATCCTGACCCTCGTCACCAGAGGTTAACCAACGGGGGTGGAGGTGATCCTGATTAGAGATGAGTGAACCTGTTTAGAAAATGTTCTCCAATTGAAAATTCTGCACAAACGTACCACATTCAGACTTTCATGAGCATTTATACTCAAAGTTGATAAAATTTGGTCACAGTTTAGTAAATCATCACGTTTCCACTAATGCTTTTATTATTACTTTGTCTAGGATAGTGGTGCTGTATGATGAGCAGAGGGATGATGGGGGGACGTATCTGTGTGGGAAGCTGCAATGTAACCTTCTTAACTTCCTTCTATACCTCCTCTGATGAGCTACTCTGCTGTGTGCTTCTGGGTTCACATCCAAGTGGTATCTGCAACCTAATCATCATCCTCTCTGTTCTCCTATTCCTCATCCTGAGAATAACCATACTCCTCTTCCTTGCCTGATAGCACAGTACAATCCACGTGTGCCTCAGGTATCTGGGCCTCATCAGGATTACCTCCACCCCAAGGGGTTAACGTCTGGTGACTAGGGTCTGGATTCTGCTTGGATCCTACTTCATCCAGCCCTGGATCCAGCTGCAAAAATTTTTGCCCATTGGTGTGTTAAGGGTTAATACTAAAATCAGAGTTGAAGTTTCGTTTTATCCATTCAATGTAAGGTTTCGTTTCTCTGTTTTTGTTGCTGTAAGATAAATTTTTATAATTGGCATGGGATGTCATGAAACCAGATTGTTCTCATCAGGTGCAAAGATAAGGGAGGTGGGAATGTTAAACTCTGAAGAATATGCCATTATACTACTTTCTATTTGGATACGGACATATATGTAGTTTCCGGTTTTCTTGCAATATTATTGGCTTATAAAGTGAAATGATGCTATTGGTAGTTGAGAACCTTGCATAATTAAGCAAAAGATTATAAAAGATGTAACTAAAATAAAGGGGCTTAGTGATCTGCCTTGATCCTCCCGTACAGAGACCCCAGTCTCCGTGTGGTCATTTGAGTTGCTAGCAACACTGGAATAATTTGGAAATCACTGGCTCAACCGTGAAGGGTTAATTTAGCCCTCCCAAAATAACTACCTCGACAGTGGCACCCAACGTGGGGCCCCCCTGAATAGGGACGCCTCTGCCCCCGGAGGACAACAAGACAAAGGACCCTCAGAGCGGACACAGGTGCTGGAAAATTGGGACTGATCACCCCCCCACGACCACGGTAAGTTGGCAGTTATACTGTTCAGACTGACCGTTGGTGTGGTTTTCCTGTGCTTGTTGCTGCAAAGAGGATCTGAGGTTTGTCCCCTGGTGGGGTGATTCATGGGTGGAATCATATAGAGGTGCAGTCCCATTGGGGGCCCAGTGCTCGAACCGTACCTCATAAGGGACGGACACCCCGGATTGACCAGTGATTGTGACTCTCTTTATAGTCAAAATATCCTGAATTCCTGGTCATTGTTAGTTATCAGGCGTGGTCATGTGATCGAAGACTGGGTAGGATACGTAACTCAGGTATATATAGAAAGATATATATAACCAGAGGTGTCCGGAGGGATAGTCTGAGACGCTCTCCTCCTTTCACTGAGTACCGCGAATTTTGGGCTTCTCAGAGTGGGTTGACCCTGTGGAACAAACGGAGACGGCTGCTCCAGTATTGTGCACAACTGAAGGATATTTAGCTCTAAAGGAGAGAATTATGTTTTTGTGGAAGAAAAAGAAAAGTTTGGAATTGTGTGAAGGATCAGATACTGTTAGTCTTATGATTCAAAGACGAGGAAAGAAGTGTCAGGAATGCAGGAAAAATATTTTCGATTCTGGGATTTCCTAAGGGCGGGAGGCTACAGCCTACGCTATGGGATGAAGGAGTTAAAAGGTTGACTGATGATGGATTACTTAAAGGCGCTGAGGAATTCCGTGGCTTGGCACATGAATTGTATAATGAAGATTATGTGGACATTGAACAGCAAGTGAATTCTGATTGTTTCTGTTACTGCTATGTTGAAGAAGGAAAAATTGTCTTATGACAGGGAAGGGATGATTTATGGTTCAAGAAAGTGACTGTGGTATGAGAATGTGATTGATTAAAGAAGGAACAAAGATTGATATTAATGTGTAAGGGAAATAGTTAAAAGTGATGATTTGAAAGAAGAGGTCTCCCTGCTAGATGACAATTGTACAAGGAGACCGAGAGTCGCAGCCCCCACCTCTGCTGACGGCACCTATCATTGCTAGTGGTTGAGTAGCCACCCCTTCCATTTACCAGCTCCAGAGAAAAAAAAAAAAAAGTTTTCAGAACACTTTAACCTGCTCTGTTCAGGAGAAAAAAAAAAAAAAGAGCAAACAGCAGCCTCTAGCCCCCACCGCAGCTGCGAACACACAGTGTGCCCTTCAGCCCACACAGCAAACTCTGCCCCCCCTCAGACTTCAGCTAGTGGGAATCTTGCTCCTCAGCCCCTCCCTGCTAATTCTCGTTACTGCTCAGTTTGTAATCTCTCTCATATGTCCTGTAAGTTTACTAGGGGCAGATTCATTATCACAGTTCCGCTCCGGAATACAATTCCAAGATGATGGTCAGATGGTTTTTTTTTGTTATATAATCCCTATGTAGATGAAGACAGTGAAGATAAATCTGTATTTTGCATGCCCTTCCTACAGTTATGATGGCCCTGATAGGCCCAGATCCACCCCCAATTTTGCCTGAGGATCAATGACTCACCCCATACCTCTCAGAGATACTATCTAAAATCTGGTCAAAAGGGCCAAATGATATAGGGAAAATGCCAGTAGAACCAGTAAGTGTTTATCAAACCTGGTGCCTAATCCTCATACTCTTTTGTCCCAAATACCCCAGGATGCTGCTTGGCTTACAGTTATTGATCTTACCAATGCCTTCTTTAGCATTCCGTTACACACAGACTGCCAGTTTCTATTTGCATTCACTTAGCAGGGACGATAGTTAATATGGACAGTTATGCCACAAGGGGCCCAAAACAGTCCCAACCAGTTTTAAAAAAAATATGAGCAGGTGTCTTTTGCCATTGTTGCCATTGTTAGCCTCCTTAAGCATCTGGCAGCACTGAACTGTCGGGTTTTGGCCTCGAGACTTCAGTTCTGCCTTGGTCAAGAGATATTCTTGGGTCACTGTCTCCTTCAGGGTGCCAGACACCTCGCAGAAGAAAGAAAAATAGCTGTCAGCTCCCTTCCTTTCCCAAAAGATGAAACTGAACTCCAGCGTTTTCTTATGTACTTATTGTTGTCAGTGGATACCGGGTGCATCCCGCATAATGCAACCCCTTTACAACGCCTTGAAAGACTGTATAATGAACTATAAGGAAAGATGGCAGTGATGAGGATTACCTCCAACATGACTGTTCCCAACTTGTGACTGAAGAAACAGCTACTCCACCAAATGTGGAGAATACACTCCCAAATCCTTATCTGGTGTTATTGACGGATGGTTCAAGATATGCTGACGAGTTTGGTAGATTCCACACGGGATATGCTGTTACCACAGAGGACACTCTAGTGCACGCAGCTGCACTCCCGCCCTCACAGTCAGCACAAGAAGCAGAACTCCAGGCTCTGTCTACTGCATGTACTTTGGCCAAGAGCAGACGGGCTAATATATACACGGACTCACCGAATGCATTTGGTATTGCTCACGATTTTGGGGCTCTATGGGCCAATCGAGGGTTTATTACTACTGCCGGAACCCCAGTGAAAAATGCTGAAGCTGTTAAAACCCTCATGGACTCAATCAAATTACCTACTCAGGTGGCCATTATCAAAATTAAGGCGCACGGTCCTAGGACCAGTCCACAGACTGTTGGCAACACATTTGCGGATATGCAAGCAAAAGCCGCCACTCTTTTATCCGTTGAACCAACTATACCAACTATGGTGACCACACGCTCTCAGCGTAAACAGTTACAAGAAGCACTGACCCTACAAGAACCTGATGATCTACAACAGACTGAAGTTTTCTGTCGGACCCTGCGAGACCGCTTAATGACGATGCAGAGAATGTCTCCAAAGGAAGAGGTGAAGCAATGGAAGACTGATGGGCACGTATGTATAATGGTCTCTGGAAAAAAGGACCAACTTGTGTGTCTCCCTAGCGGATGTACCCTGCTATTGCCATATGGGCACATGGGCCTACACATCGAGGAAAGAATCAGGCCCTCGCATTGGTGCAAAAATTCTACTGGGCCCCGGTTCTCCAGTTGGAAGCATTCCTTGTTACCAACATGACTGCAAAAACCACAGCGAAGAAACTGGTGATGGAAATTATATGCAGATATGGGGTTCCAGAAATTGTTCAAAGTGATCAAGGTCCGGCCTTTTCTTCTCATGTGTACCAGGAAGTTCTGACAATGCTTGGATCAACTGTAGCCCTCCATACTCCGCACCACCCACAATCCAGTGGTGAAGTTGAGAGGCTGAATGGCACACTGAAGGGACAATAGACCAAAAAGATGCAGGAGACTACGGCTCCATGGCCAGAGCTCCTACCCAATGTACTATACCATATTCGTACTACCCCTATTGCAAAATATAGCCTGTCCCCATATGAGATATTGTTTGGTACTAGGCCCCCAGTTGCAAATTTCCAGCCCCAGCAGTTATCAGAAGAAACTGACCATGCTGTTCAATATGTTATTCTGCTTAGTAAAAATCTTGCTAACACCTATGTTCTAGTTTCCTTTTCTCTTCTAGATTCAGCAGAAACCGACACCTGTCATAACCTGAAGCCTGGTGATTTGGTAGTCGTGAAGAGGCATGTCAGGAAGCACGGACTAGAACACTTGTATGACGGTCTCTATCAAGTTCTCCTCATCACCCAACAAGCCAATAGCAAATGAAAGGGACATAATGTTTTGGTTTTCCGCATTTTTCATATTATTATTATTATTGGTAGAAGATAAAAGTTAAAGTTAGAAGATATTCAATGACTCAGATTAATACGATAAAGACAATGATCGTAATAAGGACAGTTGGTGGTCAGACACTTTCTCCTTTCTCAATCCAGCCAATTGGTTTAAGGGAATTGGGGGCTGGATAGCTGGGATCTTACAAAGCTTGTTACACATTGCTGCCTGTATCCTTGTTGTATATGTGATACTAAAACTTGTTCTTTGGTGTATTTCTGTATTTATTAGGAAATTCTGCACTTAGACAGCTAATGATGATACCAAAGGCGTCGTTGCCCCTGCTCTTCTCTGCACCGATCTCAAAAGGCTACTTGATGAAGATGTTGAAGCCAAGCACATGGCTACCTACAAAAGATCCCCACCACCGTCATCAAAAATTGTTATTCGTGAACTGCAGTATACAGGGGGGACGGGTGCGCCGCGACAGCCATGACTGGTAACACGGCATCAGTCATGTGAAGACCAGTACCCCTCAAGCTGTTAGCTTGGGATAGCACCTCTGATGCTGCATATGTGTTAAAAAAATTTATCTAGGGGGGAATGTTAAGGGTTAATACTAAAATCAGAGTTGAAGTTTCGTTTTATCCATTCAATGTAAGGTTTCGTTTCTCCGTTTTTGTTGCTGTAAGATAAATTTTTATAATTGGCATGGGATGTCATGAAACCAGATTGTTCTCATCAGGTGCAAAGATAAGGGAGGTGGGAATGTTAAACTCTGAAGAATATGCCATTATACTACTTTCTATTTGGATACGGACATATATGTAGTTTCCGGTTTTCTTGCAATATTATTGGCTTATAAAGTGAAATGATGCTATTGGTAGTTGAGAACCTTGCATAATTAAGCAAAAGATTATAAAAGATGTAACTAAAATAAAGGGGCTTAGTGATCTGCCTCGATCCTCCCGTACAGAGACCCCAGTCTCCGTGTGGTCATTTGAGTTGCTAGCAACACTGGAATAATTTGGAAATCACTGGCTCAACCGTGAAGGGTTAATTTAGCCCTCCCAAAATAACTACCTCGACAGTGGCGCCCAACGTGGGGCCCCCCTGAATAGGGACGCCTCTGCCCCCGGAGGACAACAAGACAAAGGACCCTCAGAGCGGACACAGGTGCTGGAAAATTGGGACTGATCACCCCCCCACGACCACGGTAATTTGGCAGTTATACTGTTCAGACTGACCGTTTGTGTGGTTTTCCTGTGCTTGTTGCTGCAAAGAGGATCTGAGGTTTGTCCCCTGGTGGGGTGATTCATGGGTGGAATCATATAGAGGTGCAGTCCCGTTGGGGGCCCAGTGCTCGAACCGTACCTCATAAGGGACGGACACCCCGGATTGACCAGTGATTGTGACTCTCTTTATAGTCAACATATCCTGAATTCCTGGTCATTGTTAGTTATCAGGCGTGGTCATGTGATCGAAGACTGGGTAGGATACGTAACTCAGGTATATATAGAAAGATATATATAACCAGAGGTGTCCGGAGGGATAGTCTGAGACGCCCTCCTCCTTTCACTGAGTACCGCGAATTTTGGGCTTCCCAGAGTGGGTTGACCCTGTGGAACAAACGGAGACGGCTGCTCCAGTATTGTGCACAACTGAAGGATATTTAGCTCTAAAGGAGAGAATTATGTTTTTGTGGAAGAAAAAGAAAAGTTTGGAATTGTGTGAAGGATCAGATACTGTTAGTCTTATGATTCAAAGACGAGGAAAGAAGTGTCAGGAATGCAGGAAAAATATTTTCGATTCTGGGATTTCCTAAGGGCGGGAGGCTACAGCCTACGCTATGGGATGAAGGAGTTAAAAGGTTGACTGATGATGGATTACTTAAAGGCGCTGAGGAATTCCGTGGCTTGGCACATGAATTGTATAATGAAGATTATGTGGACATTGAACAGCAAGTGAATTCTGATTGTTTCTGTTACTGCTATGTTGAAGAAGGAAAAATTGTCTTATGACAGGGACGGGATGATTTATGGTTCAAGAAAGTGACTGTGGTATGAGAATGTGATTGATTAAAGAAGGAACAAAGATTGATATTAATGTGTAAGGGAAATAGTTAAAAGTGATGATTTGAAAGAAGAGGTCTCCCTGCTAGATGACAATTGTACAAGGAGACCGAGAGTCGCAGCCCCCACCTCTGCTGACGGCACCTATCATTGCTAGTGGTTGAGTAGCCACCCCTTCCATTTACCAGCTCCAGAGAAAAAAAAAAAGTTTTCAGAACACTTTAACCTGCTCTGTTCAGGAGAAAAAAAAAAAAAGAGCAAACAGCAGCTTCTAGCCCCCACCGCAGCTGCGAGCACACAGTGTGCCCTTCAGCCCACACAGCAAACTCTGCCCCCCCTCAGACTTCAGCTAGTTGGAATCTTGCTCCTCAGCCCCTCCCTGCTAATTCTCGTTACTGCTCAGTTTGTAATCTCTCTCATATGTCCTGTAAGTTTACTAGGGGCAGATTCATTATCACAGTAAGGCTCCGGAATACAATTCCAAGATGATGGTCAGATGGGTTTTTTTTGTTATATAATCCCTATGTAGATGAAGACAGTGAAGATAAATCTGCATTTTGCATGCCCTTCCTACAGTTATGATGGCCCTGATAGGCCCAGATCCACCCCCAATATTGCCTGAGGATCAATGACTCACCCCATACCTCTCAGAGATACTATCTAAAATCTGGTCAAAAGGGCCAAATGATATAGGGAAAATGCCAGTAGAACCAGTGTTTCTCAAACCTGGTGCCTAATCCTCATACTCTTTTGTCCCAAATACCTCAGGATGCTGCTTGGCTTACAGTTATTGATCTTACCAATGCCTTCTTTAGCATTCCGTTACACACAGACTGCCAGTTTCTATTTGCATTCACTTAGCAGGGACGATAGTTAATATGGACAGTTATGCCACAAGGGGCCCAAAACAGTCCCAACCAGTTTTAAAAAAAATATGAGCAGGTGTCTTTTGCCATTGTTGCCATTGTTAGCCTCCTTAAGAATCTGGCAGCACTGAACTGTCGGGTTTTGGCCTCGAGACTTCAGTTCTGCCTTGGTCAAGAGATATTCTTGGGTCACTGTCTCCTTCAGGGTGCCAGACACCTCGCAGAAGAAAGAAAAATAGCTGTCAGCTCCCTTCCTTTCCCAAAAGATGAAACTGAACTCCAGCGTTTTCTTATGTACTTATTGTTGTCAGTGGATACCGGGTGCATCCCGCATAATGCAACCCCTTTACAACACCTTGAAAGACGGTATAATGAACTATAAGGAAAGATGGCAGTGATGAGGATTACCTCCAACATGACTGTTCCCAACTTGTGACTGAAGAAACAGCTACTCCACCAAATGTGGAGAATCCACTCCCAAATCCTTATCTGGTGTTATTGACGGATGGTTCAAGATATGCTGACGAGTTTGGTAGATTCCACACGGGATATGCTGTTACCACAGAGGACACTCTAGTGCACGCAGCTGCACTCCCGCCCTCACAGTCAGCACAAGAAGCAGAACTCCAGGCTCTGTCTACTGCATGTACTTTGGCCAAGAGCAGACGGGCTAATATATACACGGACTCACCGAATGCATTTGGTATTGCTCACGATTTTGGGGCTCTATGGGCCAATCGAGGGTTTATTACTACTGCCGGAACCCCAGTGAAAAATGCTGAAGCTGTTAAAACCCTCATGGACTCAATCAAATTACCTACTCAGGTGGCCATTATCAAAATTAAGGCGCACGGTCCTAGGACCAGTCCACAGACTGTTGGCAACACATTTGCGGATATGCAAGCAAAAGCCGCCACTCTTTTATCCGTTGAACCAACTCTACCAACTATGGTGACCACACGCTCTCAGCGTAAACAGTTACAAGAAGCACTGACCCTACAAGAACCTGATGATCTACAACAGACTGAAGTTTTCTGTCGGACCATGCGAGACCGCTTAATGACGATGCAGAGAATGTCTCCAAAGGAAGAGGTGAAGCAATGGAAGACTGACGGGCACGTATGTATAATGGTCTCTGGAAAAAAGGACCAACTTGTGTGTCTCCCTAGCGGATGTACCCTGCTATTGCCATATGGGCACATGGGCCTACACATCGAGGAAAGAATCAGGCCCTCGCACTGGTGCAAAAATTCTACTGGGCCCCGGTTCTCCAGTTGGAAGCATTCCTTGTTACCAACATGACTGCAAAAACCACAGCGAAGAAACTGGTGATGGAAATTATATGCAGATATGGGGTTCCAGAAATTGTTCAAAGTGGTCAAGGTCCGGCCTTTTCTTCTCATGTGTACCAGGAAGTTCTGACAATGCTTGGATCCACTGTAGCCCTCCATACTCCGCACCACCCACAATCCAGTGGTGAAGTTGAGAGGCTGAACGGCACACTGAAGGGACAATAGACCAAAAAGATGCAGGAGACTACAGCTCCATGGCCAGAGCTCCTACCCAATGTACTATACAATATTCGTACTACCCCTATTGCAAAATATGGCCTGTCCCCATATGAGATATTGTTTGGTACTAGGCCCCCAGTTGCAAATTTCCAGCCCCAGCAGTTATCAGAAGAAACTGACCATGCTGTTCAATATGTTATTCTGCTTAGTAAAAATCTTGCTAACACCTATGTTCTAGTTTCCTTTTCTCTTCTAGATTCAGCAGAAACCGACACCTGTCATAACCTGAAGCCTGGTGATTTGGTAGTCGTGAAGAGGCATGTCAGGAAGCACGGACTAGAACCCTTGTATGACGGTCTCTATCAAGTTCTCCTCATCACCCAACAAGCCAATAGCAAATGAAAGGGACATAATGTTTTGGTTTTACACATTTTTCATATTATTATTATTATTGGTAGAAGATAAAAGTTAAAGTTAGAAGATATTCAATGACTCAGATTAATACGATAAAGACAATGATCGTAATAAGGACAGTTGGTGGTCAGACACTTTCTCCTTTCTCAATCCAGCCAATTGGTTTAAGGGAATTGGGGGCTGGATAGCTGGGATCTTACAAAGCTTGTTACACATTGCTGCCTGTATCCTTGTTGTATATGTGATACTAAAACTTGTTCTTTGGTGTATTTCTGTATTTATTAGGAAATTCTGCACTTAGACAGCTAATGATGATACCAAAGGCATCGTTGCCCCTGCTCTTCTCTGCACCGATCTCAAAAGGCTACTTGATGAAGATGTTGAAGCCAAGCACATGGCTACCTACAAAAGATCCCCACCACCGTCATCAAAAATTGTTATTCGTGAACTGCAGTATACAGGAGGGACGGGTGCGCCGCGACAGCCATGACTGGTAAAACGGCATCAGTCATGTGAAGACCAGTACCCCTCAAGCTGTTAGCTTGGGATAGCACCTCTGATGCTGCATATGTGTTAAAAAAATTTATCTAGGGGGGAATGTTAAGGGTTAATACTAAAATCAGAGTTGAAGTTTCGTTTTATCCATTCAATGTAAGGTTTCGTTTCTCCGTTTTTGTTGCTGTAAGATAAATTTTTATAATTGGCATGGGATGTCATGAAACCAGATTGTTCTCATCAGGTGCAAAGATAAGGGAGGTGGGAATGTTAAACTCTGAAGAATATGCCATTATACTACTTTCTATTTGGATACGGACATATATGTAGTTTCCGGTTTTCTTGCAATATTATTGGCTTATAAAGTGAAATGATGCTATTGGTAGTTGAGAACCTTGCATAATTAAGCAAAAGATTATAAAAGATGTAACTAAAATAAAGGGGCTTAGTGATCTGCCTCGATCCTCCCGTACAGAGACCCCAGTCTCCGTGTGGTCATTTGAGTTGCTAGCAACACTGGAATAATTTGGAAATCACTGGCTCAACCGTGAAGGGTTAATTTAGCCCTCCCAAAATAACTAGAGTGGGGCAAAAAAGTATTTAGTCAGTCAGCAATAGTGCAATTTCCACCACTTAAAAAGATGAGAGGCGTCTGTAATTTACATCATAGATAGACCTCAACTATGGGAGACAAACTGAGAAAAAAAAATCCAGAAAATCACATTGTCTGGTTTTTTTTCATTTTATTTGCATATTATGGTGGAAAATAAGTATTTGGTCAGAAACAAGCAATCAAGATTTCTGGCTCTCACAGACCTGTAACTTCTTCTTTAAGAGTCTCCTCTTTCCTCCACTCATTACCTGTAGTAATGGCACCTGTTTAAACTTGTTATCAGTATAAAAAGACACCTGTGCACACCCTCAAACAGTCTGACTCCAAACTCCACTATGGTGAAGACCAAAGAGCTGTCAAAGGACACCAGAAACAAAATTGTAGCCCTGCACCAGGCTGGGAAGACTGAATCTGCAATAGCCAACCAGCTTGGAGTGAAGAAATCAACTGTGGGAGCAATAATTAGAAAATGGAAGACATACAAGACCACTGATAATCTCCCTCGATCTGGTGCTCCACGCAAAATCCCACCCCGTGGGGTCAGAATGATCAGAAGAACGGTGAGCAAAAATCCCAGAACCACGCGGGGGGACCTAGGGAATGAACTGCAGAGAGCTGGGACCAATGTAACAAGGCCTACCATAAGTAACACACTACGCCACCATGGACTCAGATCCTGCAGTGCCAGACGTGTCCCACTGCTTAAGCCTGTACATGTCCGGGCCCGTCTGAAGTTTGCTAGAGAGCATTTGGATGATCCAGAGGAGTTTTGGGAGAATGTCCTATGGTCTGATGAAACCAAACTGGAACTGTTTGGTAGAAACACAACTTGTCGTGTTTGGAGGAAAAAGAATACTGAGTTGCATCCATCAAACACCATACCTACTGTAAAGCATGGTGGTGGAAACATCATGCTTTGGGGCTGTTTCTCTGCAAAGGGGCCAGGACGACTGATCCGGGTACATGAAAGAATGAATGGGGCCATGTATCGTGAGATTTTGAGTGCAAACCTCCTTCCATCAGCAAGGGCATTGAAGATGAAACGTGGCTGGGTCTTTCAACATGACAATGATCCAAAGCACACCGCCAGGGCAACGAAGGAGTGGCTTCGTAAGAAGCATTTCAAGGTCCTGGAGTGGCCTAGCCAGTCTCCAGATCTCAACCCTATAGAAAACCTTTGGAGGGAGTTGAAAGTCCGTGTTGCCAAGCGAAAAGCCAAAAACATCACTGCTCTAGAGGAGATCTGCATGGAGGAATGGGCCAACATACCAACAACAGTGTGTGGCAACCTTGTGAAGACTTACAGAAAACGTTTGACCTCTGTCATTGCCAACAAAGGATATATCACAAAGTATTGAGATGAAATTTTGTTTCTGACCAAATACTTATTTTCCACCATAATATGCAAATAAAATGAAAAAAAAACAGACAATGTGATTTTCTGGATTTTTTTTTCTCAGTTTGTCTCCCATAGTTGAAGTCTACCTATGATGTAAATTACAGACGCCTC
Source organism: Dendrobates tinctorius (assembly GCF_039654945.1). Taxonomy (NCBI): domain Eukaryota; kingdom Metazoa; phylum Chordata; class Amphibia; order Anura; family Dendrobatidae; genus Dendrobates; species Dendrobates tinctorius. The sequence goes on along the minus strand of NW_027361836.1, from coordinate 293,677 downwards.
TCATCTTTTTAAGTGGTGGAACTTGCACTATTGCTGACTGACTAAATACTTTTTTGCCCCACTGTACGTCGACAGGTGCAGATGCTTTCCTCCTCTTGAGTCTGTGAATCTTTGGAGCAGAACTGTGATGCCCACGGAATAGAATGTGCAAACAGCTCTGAAGAATTACCTATCTGTGGTTCCCCACAGTCAGTTGGGTGGTTGGAGAGTTGTGACGTGGGGGGAAACAAGGGCTATTGGAGTACCACTTATGAGTACTGTACTGTGTGTGATGTTAAGGTGAAAGAAGCGGAGGGGAGGTCATTTGATCCAGAGCTTGTCATCCAATGGAGCACATTCTGGCCCTCATCTACAAGGCATACCACTATGTGGCTGCCAAAGAAAGGCAGTTGAGTTGCCCATCCAGTAACAGAAGTTGCTAAAATGCTGCGCAATTTCTCACTGCAACAAAAGAAATTTATTTCTCATCTCTCATATCATCCCTGTCTCACAACACTAAACAGCTATTCAGCACTTTAAATTCTCTCCTCGTTCCCCAGCTCTCCCTTCCTATCCACTCATCACAGCTGAAGACTTTGCCTTAGGACGGGGTCACACTTGCGAATCTGATGAGAGAAACTCGCGCATCAATACCCGGTACTGCCGCCGGCACTTGGACTGGACTGTGCGGCTGCATGTATTTCTATGTGTAACAACCCTGCTGGCATCGCTGCATGGCCTCCCATTCCCCACTCACCAACTTGCTCACTGCTCCAGGCCATGCTGTGAATTCTGTTTACTGCCAGCTCCTACTTTGTCTCCTATCTGCTGTGTTCATGCTTCCTGACTGTGTGTATAGGGGGGTGGTACCTGAACTCTCTGCTTCTTACGGAGTCAGGGTGCACCTGACTAATGTGTCCCTGACCAATTACCTAGAGCCCTCTACTATTTAGGGCTGCCCCACCTACTGGGACCTTGCCTGAGCAATGTCTAAACTCAGTTAGTATCTTTCTACTGAGCCTACCAGGTCCTCTCCTGTGTATCTCCTTCTCTGGAGGATTTTCCCCTTGCCTTGCTTGATACTCTTTGTCTGCCCTCCAGCAGGCAGAATATCCTGGTCTCTGTGCCTTGTCCTAGCCCTGTCTCTGTACTTAGTCTAGTACTTCTGTGTCCACCCTCCAGGAGGCAGAATATCCTGGTCCTGGTGCCATTACTCCTTGTCTTGTCTTGTCCTGGTCCAGCCTTGCTTTGTATCTGTCTCCTTTGTCCTATACCTTGTCTCACACCTATGCCTTGTCTGAAATCTGTCCTACCTCTGTCTGTCAGTCTACTTATCTGTGGTTCCTTTCCCTGCTGTGTCTTTCCTGGTGGCCTCCCTGTCTGCTTGTGCTCTGTACTCTAGCGGTTCCATTCTGTTCTGCCCGTGCTACGCTTCTGCTGCTGCAGAACCTTTGGCTGCAGCTTCTCTCCACAGACCTTGTGGTTCAGCTTTGCTCTGCTCCTTCTGCTGTAGAACCTCTTGCTGCAGCTTCTCTCCACAGACCTTGTGGTTCAGCTTTACTCCGCACTCCTGCGGCTCTGCCTACTCCGCACTCCTGCCTGTATCCGTACCTGCTCCTCCCATGTGAACAGGTCCAAACTTGTCCCGTCATATTCCACTCCGTCCTATCAGTACCCGTACCTGCACCTCCTGTTTGAAGAGGACCGTACCTGTTCCTCCATATTCCATTCCTTCCAGCCAGTACCCACTCCTGCTGTGTAAACAGGTCCCTACCTGTTCCTTCATACACCACACCTGTCTGCCCTGTGTCTCAAGCCATGCGTGCCTGTCCTGTGTCTCAAGCTGTGCCTGCCCTGTGTCTCAAGCCGTGCCTGCCGTCTCCAAGCCATGCCTGCCTGCCCTGTGTCTCCAAGCTGTGCCTGCCCGCCCTGTGTCTCCAAGTCGTGCCTGCTTGCCCTGTGCCTCAAGCTGTGCCTGCTTGCCCTGTGCCTCAGCCATGCCTGCCAGCACTGTGCATCAGCCATACCTGCTTGCCCTGTATCTCAGCCGTGCCTGCTTGCCCTGTGTCTCAGCTGTGCCTGCTTGCCCTGTGTCTGAACCATGCCTGCTTGCCCTGTGTCTCAGCTGTGCCTGCTTGCCCTGTATCTCAGCCGTGCCTGCCTGGGTACCAGCCATGCCTGCCATACCTACCTGCCTGCCTGTCAGTCGCATCTGCCAAGTGACTTGTCCCCAAGTGGGAACAGCAGCCACAGCCAGACACCACCCTGGAGTGGCACCCGGCAGCTACCTGCCGCACAAGCCTGACCTCACCATCAGAGGCTCCAGCAAAGACCGAGGTAGCTGTCATAGTCACGCCCCTTCCAGGGTAGTCTTTTTTGTGGCACAGTGGGGCCACAACCCCCCGACTCACGCCAATCAGCCAAGGCGTGAGCGTGACACTATGCAGCTGCACACTCCAATCCCGAATGCCAGCGGCAGTGCCAGGTATTGATGCGAGAAACTTGCATCACACTAGCAAGTGTGGCCCCGGCCTTATTCTTTAAGAAGAAGAATTGACAACATAAGGCAAAGCTTTTGCCTAAAGTCCCCCCAGCCCCTCTTTATAACTACTCAACTCTCCTCCTCCAAAACCAAGTTCACCATCACAGAAGATCAACTTTCGTCTTTACTCTCCAAATCACGTCTCACCACCTGTGAACTTGACTCAATTACGTCCTACCTGTTTCAGTCTACCACCCTACCCGTGCCCTCCGTTCTGCTGATGACCTGAGGTTAGCATCCTCGATAATCAGAACCTCCCACTCCCGTCTCCAAGACTATACACGTGCTGCGCCAATTCTTTGGAATGCACTTCCCAGGTCAATACGAGTAGTCCCCAATCCCTACACTTTTAAGCGTGCCCTGAAAACTCATTTATTCAGACTGGCCTACCGCCTCAACACATTAACCTAACTACCCCTGTGTGGCACAGTCAAAAGTTTTACCATAACCAGGTTCCCCGTATCATGTTCCCACATGCTTTATGCATCTATTAGCCCTCTGTTACACACGTAACATTATGGCTGGTCCAAACAATCAGGGCAATTGTTACTACCCACCTTTCGTGTCTCCCCTTTTTCCCTCATAGATTGTAAGCTTGCGAGCAGGGCCCTCATTCCTCTTGGTATCTGTTATGATCTATGTGATTATTGTTATGCTGTAATGTCTATCGTCTGTACAAGTCCCCTCTGAAATGTAAAGTGCTGCGGAATATGTCGGCGCTATAGAAATAAAATTTATTATTATTATTATTACCTCATTTCACACCTTACAACAGGCTTCATCCTGAAACTAACCCATCACTTCAACCTGTCACTAACAACTGTTGTCTTCCTCTCATGCTTGAGACATGCTATTGTCCCATATCACTTCTCCCCTATGCCTTAAAACTAGTGGAACAACATGTCCATTTTGAACTGTCCTCAAATCTATCCTCCTGCTCCCTCTTTGACCACTTACAATCTGGTTTCCAAACATCATTCCACTGAGACTGCCCTGACTAAAATCAACAACGATCTACTAACCAACAAATCCAAGCGACACTATTTTGTTCTCCTCCTCCTGCACCTGTCATCTGCCTTCGACACAGTGGACCATTCCAGCTTACTACAGACTCTCATTTCTTGACATCACAGACTTGGCCTTATCTTGGATCTCCTCATAAGTAACAGACAGGACATTCAGTGTCTCCCAATTACACACCACCTCCTCATCTCGACCCCTATCTGTCAGTGTCCCCCAAGGTTCAGTTTTAGGACCCCTGCTTTACTCCATCTACACTTTTGGCCTGGGACAGCTCATGGAGTCTCACGGCTTTCAGTATCACCTCTACGCTAATGACACACAGATCTACCTCTCTGGACTTGATATCCACTCCTTACCAGAATCCCACAATGTCAGTCCTCTATTTCATCTTTCTTCTCTGCTAGATTTCTAAAACTCAACATGAATATAACTGAATTCATCATCTTTCCACCATCTCATTCAACCCCCCCAACCGACCTATTCATCAAAATCAATGGCTTGACTGTGATCTCTCCTTCAAATCTGAGATCAAAGCCCTTTCCCCTTCCTGGTGACTGCAGCTCAAAAATATCTCCCAAATCCGCAGATTTCTCAACCATGAATCTGCAAAAACACTAGTGCATGCCCTCATCATCTCCTGTTTCGACTATGACAACCTTCTGCTCTGTGGCCTCCCTACTAACACTATCACACCCATAAAATCTTTCCTAAACTCTACTGCCCTACTAATCCACCTGTCACCCCACTATTTCCCTGCTTCTCCCCTCTGTCAATCCCTGTACTGGCTCCCCATTGCCCAGAGACGCTTGTTCAGATCCCTTAATTTGGCATACAAAGTGATCCCAAACCTGTCTCCTCCATACATCTGTGACCTGCTCTCCTGGTACTTACCTGTACGCAACCTCCGATATTCACAAGATCTCCTTCTCTACTCCCCTTTTATCACCTCTTCCCACAATAACATAGTAATATAGTTTTGAAGGCTGAAGGAAGACCTTATGTCCATCTAGTTCAGCCTATTTTTAGTGCAGCTGTTCTGCATTGTTGATCCTGGGGAAGGCAAAAAACCTACAGAGTAGAAGCCAATTTTCTCCAAAGGGAAAAAAATTCCTTCCCCTAAGCTGGGTCAACCATCTACCTATAATATTCTGCTATTCGTAACCTTCTATACTGTTACAAGAAAAGCATCCATTCCTTTCTTAAATTCACTCAGTGAGTTGGCCATCACCACTTCCTCAGGAAGAGAATTCCAGAGCATCGCTGCTCTTACCGTGAAGAACCCTCTTCTATGCTGGTGCAGAAATGGTCTATCCTCCAAACGAAGAGAATGCCCCCTTGTTCTTGTCACAGTCCTTGGTACAAACAGTTCATTGGAGAGATCTCTGTATTGCCCTCTGATATACTTGTACATATATATTAGGTCTCCCCTAAGTCTTCACTTTTCTAGAGTAAATAGACCAAATTTTGATAACCTTTCTGTGTATTGTAGTGAACCAACTCCATTTATCATTTTAGTAGCCCGCCTTTGAACCCTTTCAAGTTCAGTAACGTCTTTCTTGAGCACCGGCGTCCAAAATTGCACACAATACTCCAAGTGTGGTCTGACGAGTGATTTGTACAGAGGGAGAATTATGTTTTCATCTCGTGTCCCCAGACCTCTTCTAATGCATCCCATGACACTGTTTGCTTTGGTGGCAGCTGCCTGACACTGGGCACTCCAATTTAGCTTCTTATTGACTAAGATGCCTAAGTCTTTTTCCATGTCTGATTTCCCCAGCAGTTTCCCATTTAGTAAGTAATTGAAGCATCTGTTTCTCCTTCCCATGTGCATAACCTTACACTTATCTGTGTTAAACCTCATTTGCCATTTTTCAGCCCAATTCTCCAATTTACTCAAATCTGTCTGTAGTTGCAAACTGTCCTCCTTTGTGTTAACTATCTTACATACTTTTGTATCATCTGCAAATACTGATATTTTACTGTGTAAGCCATCCACTAGATCATTAATAAATATATTAAATAAATAGTAGGGGGCTCAATACAGAACCCTATGGTACCCCACTAGTAACCCTGGCCTAATCTGAGTATGCACCATTAATAACCACTCTTTGCTTTCTATCACTAAGCCAGCTACCTACCCATCTACACACATTTTCCCCTAGCCCAAGCTTTCTCATCTTACTTACAAATCTTTTATGTGGGACAGTGTCAAATGCTTTAGAGAAGTTGAGATAAATGACATCCAATGATTCTCTTTGGTCCATTTGAGAGCTTACATCCTCATAGAAGCTGATCAGGTTAGTTTGACAGGAGCGATCCTTCATAAATCCATGTTGATATGGAGTTAAACATTTATTATCATTGAGATCTTCCATAATGGTATCCCTTAGAAACCCTTCAAAAATTTTACCCGCAATCACATACTAGATTTCTCCTATAGATCCCCTTTACTCTGGAACTGTGTCCCTCAACATACAGTGAAGGAAATAATTATTTGATCCCTTGCTGATTTTGTAAGTTTGCCTACTGACAAAGACATGAACAGTCTATAATATTAAGCGTAGGTTAATTTTAATATTGATAGAATTTCAAAAATAATATCCAGAAAATCACATTGTATAAATTTATTTGCATTTTGCAGTGAGAAATGAGTATTTGATTCCTCTGGCAAATAAGACTTAATACTTGGTGGCAAAACCCCTGTTGGCAGGCACAGCAGTCAGACTTTTTGTAGTTGATGAGGTTGGCACACATGTCAGGAGGAATTTTGGTCCACTCCACTTTGCAGATCATCTCTAAATCATTAAGATTTTGAGGCTGTTGCTTGGCAACTCGGAGCTTCAACTCCCTCCATAAGCTTTCTATGGAATTAACGTCTGGAGACTGACTAGACCACTCCATGACCTTAATGTGCTTCTTTTTGAGCCACTCCTTTGTTATCTTGGCTGTATGCTTTGGGTCATTGTCTTGCTGCAAGACCCAGCCATGACCCATTTTTAATGTCCTGGCGGAGGGAAGGAGGTTGTCACTCAGGACAACCATTCTCCCATTGATTTGGTGAAGTAGTCCTGTGCCCTTAGCAGAGAAACACCCCCAAAACATAATTTTTCCACCTCCATGCTTGACAGTGGGGATGGCGTTCTTTGGGTCATAGGCAGCATTTTTCTTCCTCCAAACACGGCGAGTCGAGTTAATGCCAAAGACCTCAATTTTTGTCTCATCTGACCACAGCAACTTCTGCCAGTCACTCACAGAATCATCCAGGTGTTCATTGGCAAACTTCAGACGGACCTGCATATGTGCTTCTTGTCTCTTACAACCTTACAAAGCTTATTGGTGTTGCCAATGTTGTAAAGGTAAGAGTCTGACTAATTAATTGAGTCTGTGGACAGGCGTCTTTCATAAAGGTGACTATGTAAGCAGGGCCGGCGTCAGCACCCGGCGTACCCGGGCAAGTGTTGGGGCCCTGGCGAGACGGGGGGGCCCACTCACACTGTCTGGGAATGCGACCTTGAATCAGTGGCGTCAGCAGCAGACGCGCTTCTATTGGACGCATTAGCTTCTCATTCAGGCCAACGATTGCGCTCCGTCAGCCAGTCAGAGTCCAGACAGTCAGGAGTGTCTTCCTCTGATTGGTGGAGAGCTCCCCTCCCCTGTCGTTTCTCATATGTGCCGCAGGGAGGAAGTGACGAGGCGGAGACAAGGAGGAGACGGGCGGAGGAAACAAGCTTAGTTTGTGCAAATCTCTGAGGTAATGGTGGGACCGTCCGGGGACACCAACACATCCCGGCGCTCGCTGAGGCTCCTCGCTCCAAGTGTCGGCTCCAGCGGCAGCTGGCACCGGACACTGACACATGATCCCGGTGCTTGCTGAGCTGAGGCTCCTCACTCCAAGTGGCGGGTCCTGCTCCTGCTGCGGCAGCTGGCACTGGACACGACACATGATCCCGGCACTGGCTGAGGTGAGGCTCCTCGCACCAAGTGGCGGCTCCTGCTGTGGCAGCTGGCACTGCAGTTACTCAGTAACACTTCTCAACCCCCAAAAAAGGTGATTTCTGGCTTTAGGGGGTGCTAAAACAATGAAAAAATGATTAGGGGGGACCGGGGGGAGACTGATCACTTCCAATTCATCAGGAGCGTGCTGATAAATGACAAACCTCCAGGGGGAGGGTATGGTATGGAACTTATGGAAGCCACTAGTGTCCATCTGTACCAAGTTCTGTATCTGTGAAACTTTAGTTTGCCAGAATTGAATGGTAGTTATTATGCCATGTTTCCTACGTTCTGCTACATTTTTCTGTTTTTCAAAAGAAATTTGCCTTGATTACTGTATATTTCACTTATGTTTTGTGGCATTTTACCTATTTTTGCCTAAGCTTACACTTTTTATGCACATTTATACCAGATATGAAATATGTTATTTTTTTAGTGTAAAACCACAAGGATTCTGCACTTAAAAAGCACTCACACTCCCATCTATGTTTTTTTTTTAAATTAAATGTGTGTATAGTGCAGGAGATTACTGGCTAATGAATATTCTGTATAATAGCGCGGCCGTAAAGGGCTGGAGAAATTAGATAACAGATATGATGGAATTTTCGTAACTTTTAGTGGAAATATTGAACATGGTTCCTTTAAAAAATGAATTGTATAGGCATTCAGAAGACAAATTAGCTAAAAGTCCAGAATTTGATGCAACTGTCCTAATTTTGGGGACAAAACAATGGCTGTCTGTCAGTCCTAGGTAAGAAAGGGACGGAGAACGGAGTATGTGTAAGTTGTTTGGAATGACCAAAGTTTGGGGGAAGTTCAGTATAGACTTGGGGGCAGTCCAAGATGGGGCTGACACTAATTCTAGCCAAATTTGACTTTGCTGCATTGCAGTAGATGTAGTGCCAGTAGTATAACTAGAGTCTGATGGGCTCTGCTTCAATATTTTGATTGGGGCCCTCATCTGCAAGTTGTACATATGTATGGGCCATAGCAGCACCCTAGACCCTATAATGACATGATTGTTCGCCTCCCATACAATAATGTCCCCTGTCCTGGCTGTTTCCTGTAATAATCTCCCTCATCTACATACCTGTCCACGGTCCACAATCCCTGGGCCAAATCCTTCTGCAATGTCCCCCATCCTGAACCTCTCCTTTGTATAATGACTCCATTCTGGGTACCTTAATTGTAGAAATTAGAATGACCACCATCCTGGGCCCCTTCTATGATGTTCCCCATCCTACAACCCTACTTTGTATAATGCATCCTGAGCTTGTTCCTTGTATAATGCTCCCATCCTGGGCTCCTTTCTTGTATAATGCTCCCATCCTGGGCTCCTTTCTTGTATAATGCTCCCATCCTGGGCTCCTTTTGTCAGGGATTTTTGTCTTCCAATTAGAAATCGTCCAGACCAGAATAAGTAAGATGCTTCTTTATTGGACATGCCGGCATGGAGAGAGAATGACGGCCACATCAGGTGTGGGCCGTCCCCTGTCTAACTCAATACGTATTCTTAAGGCCTCTTTCACACATCAGGTTTTCGCCGTCAGGCGCGATCCGGCGCTTTTGACAGAAACCGGATCCGGCGAAATGCAATGCCGGATCCGGTTTCCCCCCCATTGACTTGCATTTGCGCCGGATCGCGCCGGATGGCCATGCGTTTCATCCGGTTTTCGCCGGATCCGGCAATGTGTCGCGATCCGGCGTCTGGAAAAAACGGCTACTGTAACGTTTTTTGTCTCCGGCGAAAAAGCCGGACACGCCGGATCCGGCGCGTCCGGCTTTTTCACACAATGAAAGCCTATGAGCGCCGCAATGCGCCGGATCCGGCGAAAGCCGGATCCGGCGGCCGGATCCGTTTTTTTGGTCTGAGCATGCTCAGTAGCTCTGCCCACAAGACATATATAAAAGCAAGACAGTGGGACCCACAGTGTAGCTCTGCCCACAAGACATATATAAAAGCAAGACAGTGGGACCCAACATGCCACCCAAGAAAGCAACCAAGCGAAGCAGGAGAAGGCAGGAGACCACTGCAGCACCATCAGCACCACCACCACCCCAAATGGAGCAGCAAATGGAACATGCTGAGGAGGGGAGGCCAGCAGCAGATGAGAGACGGTAATTATCAAATCTCCCATTCCTCCAAACTAGGGCTATTGAATATCAAGATATTCATTGGCCCTTTGTTTCTCTTTATTCAACAGCCGCCCAATAGATGCAGCAGCAGCAGCAATGGCAGCAGCTGGAACACCACCCACAGGCATGGAGTGTGGCCACCAGGAAGACAGCACATCATCTTCTGGGAGCCCTCCCTCGCATCGTCAGCGTTTGACGGTAAGTTTTTATTTCCAAAATCCATCTTCTCTGTAATATATGTCTATTCATTGCCTTTTATTTCAAAACAGGATTCACAAGATGAAGAGGAGCTCCCAGAAGAAGAAGGAAGGGGTGGACAGACACCTGGAGTGGGCTCACAATTGGTAAGTTTTTTGCATCAAACGCAGAAACACAACATCACACTACACACAACACATAGAAAACAATGTTCTGCAGACCACACACAGCAAACAAATGCCTACATCCAAAGACATAACATTTTTTGTTTTCTTCTCTAGTCTTCCCAATCTGGTGCTCGGCCAAGAGGTCCTCGCAGTGCCTCCCAGGGTCGTCGGCGACAGCAACGCGGCGGTCACCAGCGTGTAAGTATAAATATTTTTGCTTTGTTTTTTTGCACTTTTTATTTCATTTCTTATGTGGAGGCTAATTATGTTATTTTTGTCTTTTTCTTTAACAGCCTTCACAGCGTGCTCCCGACTCTGACGGTGAGGATGGAGGACTCGATGTGGACCACCTCATCGATCTCGTCCGAGAAAGGGAGCCGCTCTGGAATATGGCTGACCGCCGCCACGCTGACCTTATCGTTACCCGACGACTCTGGGAGGAAATCTGTTCGCTCCTTGTGGGCCGCTGGGAGGACCTCGATGTTCGGGCCCAGATTACAGAGCGTAAGTATATACAGTACCGGTTGCTTGATGTAAACCAGTGTTTCCCGAACTCCAGTCCTCGTGGTCCCCACGGATCATGTGTTCAGGATTTCTATTTACTATGGAAATCCTGAAAACATGACCCCTGGGGACCATGAGGACTGGAGTTTGGGAAACACTGATGTTGTATACTAACCACTCCTTTCTCGTTTCAGGGAACAGAATTGTGAATCGGTGGCGGTCTGTGAGGGATCGTTTCAAGAAGGAGTTCAATAAAGAGATGCGGGCCCCGAGTGGATCTGGAGGACGCAGGAGCAAGTACAAGTACGCAGAAGCCCTGTCGTTCCTCCGGGAAACAATGGTCACCAGAAGGTAAATATTACACACCACATGTGAAAAAAAATGTTAGATGTAAATTTTTTTTTCAGCCAGGGCCATACCATGTCAGTATTTTAATTGTTTTTTTTTCTCTTTATTCCACAGCACGGTGAGCAGCACTCGGGAGCCTGCACGATTGGACCCTTCTGAGGCGATCCATGAGGAGACCGGCACCGAGGGACACTTCGACCGCCCCGGTACATCTGCACCTTCCCAGCCTTACCACACATTCGACCCATCTGTCCCATCCACCAGCACAGGAGCATCATGGCCGCCTACATTACATGAAGCTGCTGGTGAGGAGATCGCTTTCCCTTTACCCCACCCTTCTGCCCCTGCCACCTCTAGTACACCTGCGGGTACTGGGCGGCAGCGGCAGAGGGGTCAGGAAAAGACTTATGCGCCAGAGTTCTTGCATCTGAATGCATCTTTCCAGAACTGTCTAAAAGTCTTGTCAGAGCAAATCTCCGCAGGCTATCAGCAGATCAACTCCAGCATTCTGGAGGTGAAGACACTTCTGCAAACCATGCATTCAGAAGCAAGATCTTCGCCAAACCACACCTTTTTCAGGTCTGTTGTGGAGCGCATGGAAACGCTCTCTCCTGCCCAGCAGATGCATGTAATGCATTCATGCCACGCTGCTCTCCAGCAAGTTACCTCCCAACCTCCTCCTCCCACCACAGTAGTTCCTCCACCTGCACCCCCTCCAGCCACTTTCCATCCTCCCCCTCCTATTACATCTACACCCCCTCCAGCCACTTTCCATCCTCCCCCTCCTATTACATCTACACCCCCTCCAGCCACTTTCCATCCTCCCCCTCCTATTACATACCATCCACCTCCCCAGCACCATCCACCTCCCCAGCACCATCCACCTCCCCAGCACCATCCACCTCCCCAGCACCAGCAACCTCCCCAGCACCAGCAACCTCCCCAGTACCAGCAACCTCCCCAGTACCAGCAACCTCCCCAGTACCAGCAACCTCCCCAGTACCTGCAAACTCCCCAGTACCAGCAACCTCACCAGTACCAGACATCTCCCCACTTCCAGCAACCTGCCCCGTACCAGACATCTCCCCACTTCCAGCAACCTGCCCCGTACCAGACATCTCCCCACTTCCAGCAACCTGCCCCGTACCAAACTCCTTCCCCATACAACTTGCCATCAACATCATCTGCTCCTACAGTCCCTGCCCAACCCTCCACTCCACCACCCACCACCTCTTCTGCTTCCCACATGTCCACCCATTCTGTAGTTTTTTCCACACCTTCACCTCTAACTGTTCCTTCCCCACCACGATCCCAGTCCTCTCTCCACACTCCCAGTGTCGAAGTGTCCCGCAGCCCCTACAGCAGTATTTCCACCACACACTACACAGATTTATAATGTGTGTATTTAAATAAAAATGACCAGTTTTATGGTTTCAGTTTTATAGTTTCAAAGTTTTATTAAACAAGTTTATTAAAATTTTAAAAAAGTTTACTAAAAAAAACATTTTTCAATAAAAGTTAAATTATTTTACACTGGTTGTCTGTCATTTCTTTCTGCGGCGAAAAAGGTTAAATACAGGGTATTTAAAAGGTGAAATGGTATTCAAAACTAGGTATATAACTGTGGGTAAATTTTAGCTTTTTGCCACAGATGTGTTCCTGGTTGTGTTTGAAGCAAAGTATTTCACCTAAAAAGTTGTGTTTATTGTTGGTGATTTCCTAACAATGTACACAACTTTTGTTAAAAGGTGAAATACTTTGCATAAAACACAACCAGGTACACACCTGTGGCCTAAAGCTAAAAATAGAGACCATGACAAGATAGCCAACTTTGGTTGGCAAAGGTATATACTGTTGGTACAGAAGGTACACAAGTTTGGTTGGGCACAAATCTTTCACACTCTGTCATCCTGCCAGTGTACTCTGCCTTGAGGTGACATAAAGTATAGTGCAAAATTGTCCCTCATTACTGAAACCGTCACAGAACTTCTAGTGGTAATGTCATGGTAATCTTGCAAGGTGGTTTCTTCAGAGGTGTCCTCAATGGAAATGGGTTCCTTGCAGATAACAAAATTGTGGAGTACCACGCACGCTTTGATCACCTCGTCCACAGTTTCTGTCTTGAGGTTGATCGCAGTCAATAGGACCCTTTATTTGGCTGTCAGAATACCAAAGGTAAATTCAACCATTCTTCTTGCTCTTGTGAGGCGGTAATTAAAAATGCGTTTTGGTCTTGTCAATCCTCTGCTAGAGTACGGTTTCAAAAGGTGTTCTGACAGCTGGAAGGCTTCATCCCCTACACAGACAAATGGCATAGGTGGACCAGATGTTTGCGGCAGCGGTCTAGGTGGTGGGAACTGGAAGGTGTTTCCATACAGTTTACGCCCCATGGCAGACAGTTTGAAAACTTGAGAGTCATTGGAGCGGCCATAGGCCCCAATATCAACCGCAATAAATTTGTATTCCGCGTCAGCGATGGCCATGAGGACAATTGAAAAATATTTCTTGTAATTGAAATATTCCGATCCCGATCCAGCTGGCTTTACAATGCGGATATGTTTCCCGTCCACAGCGCCCAAGCAGTTTGGAAACTGACATATCTGTTGAAATTTGTCAGCAATTTCAATCCACCTCTCTGTTGTGGGCTCTGGTAAAAACTCTTCAGCTAAGGAGTCCCACAGTGCACGGCATGTGTACTTCACAATTCCAGATATGGTGGAAATCCCGAGTCTGTACTGGAAATGCAGTGACGAAAGGGATTCTCCAGTTGCAAGAAATCTGTGGGGAATTAAAAAACAATAAATTAGTTTTAAATCACAGCATTACATACCAAAACTGACCTATAACACTTGGAGATGCAAACTACCACCAACAAGATTGCAGTAAAAGTGTGCTCTGATGCGAGCATATCCAATAAATGTGGCTTACCTTAAAGTCACCATCAGACGCTCTGCGGGTGAAACAGAGAAGCGGCAATAGGTGTCCGCTTTTCTTATGAGGTGTGCAATGCGCTCCACCAAGTAATCAAAATTCTCCATTTTCATCCTAACATATCCAAAAAATTTATCCGGGTTTCGTCGAAGGTCCATGCATAGTGTAGAATAGACCCCACGCGTCATTCTCTTGGCTGTGATGGGGTGGATCCACAAACGTCGTCTACGATGCCTGATGCGCTGCTGTCTCGCTCTCTCCTTCTCCAGAACAATCACCCTCAAACGATTCGCCTCCGCTGTAAAATCCGCCAAATTCTTCAAAATATTTCCAATGACAACATCCATCTTCGCCAGTAACTTGCTCTTCTCTCCAACCTGCACTTTCTCCTCTACAACCTGTCAAAGAAGGGCTGAAGGAACATGCTATATATAGTTTTCCAGTAGCCAATCCCGTTCGGAAGGCCACAAGGGTCAATTTTAAAAACCGGATCCGGCGTAATCCGTCGAAAAACGGATAGAAAAACGGATGAACCGGATGAGACGGATCCGGTTTTGTCTGTCAAGAAAAAGACGGATCCGGCAGAAAACCGGATCCGTCACATCCGGTTTTACGAAACATTTGCCGGATCCGGCGTTCCGGCACGACGCCGGATCGCGCCTGACGCCGAAAACCTGATGTGTGAAAGTAGCCTAAGAGTTTAAATAGCAAAGCCGAAAGGGTGTTGTAACATATTGCGTTTGCAGAAATGGCACATACAATTTGCTTAGCTGTTAGCTATTCTTATCTGCGCTACCAGAGTAGTCACGCAAGACAAGGAAAACCAGCTAACGTTCACAAAAAGTAACACCCAAAGGTAACACCCATATGTTCACAATACCTAAGCTAAAAAGAGTTTCAAAGTCTAAGCAAAATAAATGGCTTATGCAATCATGTGTATATATTGCATATATATACTCACACATACACATATGTATATAGATATATATATACACATATACACACACGCACACAAAAGAAAGGACTTTATTACAATTATTATAACACCTTTCTTATATAATGCTCCCATCCTGGGCTCCTTTCTTGTATAATGCTCCCATCCTGGGCTCCTTTCTTGTATAATGCTCCCATCCTGGGCTCCTTTCTTGTATAATGCTCCCATCCTGGGCTCCTTTCTTGTATAATGCTCCCATCCTGGGCTCCTTTCTTGTATAATGCTGCCATCCTAGGGCTCCTTTCTTGTATAATGCTCCTCATCCTGGGCTCCTTCCTAGTGTAATTCTCCCCATCCTGGGCTCCTTCCTTGTATTATGTTCCATCCCCATCCTGGGCTCCATCCCGGTATAATGTTCTCCATCCTAGAACTATACCTATATACTTTGTACTATATTGTACTATACAATTGGCATATTGGCATTGTACTATACCTATATTTCTCTGCTGTATCTATGCATCATGAATCGTGGTATGTGTTAAAGGGGGGGGGCACTGATACTCTTTCACCTGGGGCCCTCAAAAACCTGGAGCTGGCCCTGTATGTAAGACAGCTGTCTCTAATGCAGGTAATGAGTTGATTAGGAGCGTCTAACTGGTCTGTAGGAGCCAGAACTCTTAATGGTTGGTAGGGGGTGAAATACTTATTTCTAACTGCAAAATGCAAATAAATTTATATAATCTATTCAATGTGATTTTCTGGATTTTATTTTTGATATTCTATCTCTCAATGTTAAAATTAACTTACTCTTAAAATTATAGCCTGTTCATGTCTTGCCAGTGGGCAAACTTACAAAATCAGCAAGGGATCAAATACTTATTTCCCTTAGTGTATATATGCATGTATACCCCCAGGGGTAAATGTTTTTCAGCCTTTGCATTTAATGCATAGGCTTTACCAGTCTAGGAGTGCCATTCCTTCCAAATGGGAAAAATGTTTTCTGAGGCCCTCCTCTACGTCTCTTTCAGGGTGTATAGCAGTGCCTGTTCATGTCTTTGTCAGTGGGAAAATGTACAGGATCAGCAAGGGATCAAAAAATTATTCCTTTCACTGTATAGTCTTGCCTATCATGGAAACCTTTGAAAGGAACCTGAAGAAATCTCCTCAGTGAAGCCTACAACCTACACTAACCATTGCTCCACCATACTGCTGCGCCACCACCTCTACCCTCACCTATTGTATCTTCACTCATCCTTTGTAGATTGTAATCCCTCATGGACAGAGTCATTTCTTCTTCTGCCCTCTTAATAGGGCAAAGAATGTTTTATTACTTCTGGGTTAATTATAGCACCATCTAGTGGTGGCTGAATTTATAGCAGTGTCTTCAATAGCATTATAAAGCCTGTGACTTTAACAGAAGCAATGCACTATGGAATTAAAGCAGTGCTTTGTGGAAAGGAAGCAATGTATTCTGGGATGAAGAAGGGCCATTTTGCTTCTGTGGATCTCATAGGATGCACATGTTATTTTGTCCTCCTGTGTAACCTTTGTTTTTCCTTTCAACTTCTCTACTTGAGTCACTACCCGGCTAAAGCGTATCTGGTAAGAGTCAATGTTTTCTTGCAATGCAGTGACTCAGAGAGGTGTTATTTACTGTCTAGCAGCCAAGAGATGTCATTAACCCTTTAGTTGCCAGTTCTCAGTAAATGTAATCATAAACTAATGTATTCCTATGTAATGTTTGCATCTCAATGTACTCTTCTGTGATTGTGTTATCTGTGATCATCTGCCAATACGCATGCATGTTATTTGTATTCCTTGTAGCTTTACCGCGTATGTTCTATACTCTTCACAAATAAACAAGTTAGACTACAGAGAACAGTCTGCTTATTTTGGAAGACAGAGCTGTGGTTTATACTGTATGCTGGATTGCACATATTGTCAGCGTGCCTGAAGGCAGAATATTTCTCCTCCAGTAGCAGTTGGTGACTTGTATTGTTTTATTATTATACTTGTTTTTATTAGGTATACCCTTTTCACGTAAATGCTGTTATAACAATAAATAATAATACCGCTGTGCGGCTGCCAAAAAAAGGGAGTTGAGTAGACCATAAAGTAACTGAAGTATTCATAAAAACTGCGCAATTATAATATTTCTACGCTGGGAAATTGATGACATAATTTTGGGAAATGTTTGCACTCCAAGTTGCGTCTCCTTCATGTGTGTTGCCTATAGCAGTAGGGTTAGGGATCCCTGCAATTACTTTCAGTCAAATAGCTGTGTTGCTATCCTTAACTTTTTAAAACAATTTTGCTACACCAACCTGATATTTGTGCAACCTGAGTGTGGCTGATCAAAAATCACATTTATGATGTTGCATGATGTATCAGGGCTCCCAGCACAGCAGGCTTACACTGGTCCCTCACCCACCTCGTCTTAATTGAAACTCAAAGCTGTAAATGCTGGCTTAGACTCTGCTGTGTCCCATGAATGGGAACAACTAGTTATGTATTTTCTATGTTATACATTTCATTTTGCTGTTGCTAGGGAGAAGCTCTGCCCTTTGAAGTTTGTCCCTTCTTCCTTTCTGTAGTTGATGAGGTTTAGCCTTTGCTCCTCCCTTCGTCCTCATTATCAGTTTGCTGTAGACATTTTGGATGTACATGTGTACTTCTCTTTTTGGGATTACTCTTTCCACCTGCTGCATTGTGCTTAACCCCTTCATGACCGGAGCTTTTTTCGGTTTTGCATTTTCGTTTTTCACTCCCCTCCTTCTCAGAGCTATAACTTTTTTGTTTTTCTGTCAAGATGGCCATGTGAGGGCTTATTTTTGGTGGGAAAAGTTGTAATTTTGAATGATACCATTGGTTTTACCATGTCGTGTTCCATAAAACAGGAAAAAAATTGCAATTAAATTGCAAAATATGCAATAGAACACTTGGTTTTTGTTTGGCTTTTTTGCTAGGTTTACTAAATGCTAAAACTGACCTGCCATTATGAGTCTTCAGGTCATAGACACCAAACATGTCTAGGTTCTTTTTTATCTAAGTGGTGAAAAAAAATCGCGTCATTTTTCGATACCCATAACATCTCCATTTTTCGTGATCTCAGGTTGGGTGAGGGCTTATTTTTTGCGCTCTGGGCTGCCGTTTTTAATGATGCCATTTTGGTGCAGATACAATCTTTTGATCGCCCGTTATTGCAATGTTGCGGTGACCAAAAAAAGTAATTCTTGTGTTTTGACTTTTTTTCTCACTATGCAGTTCAGCAATCAATTTAATCCTTTTTTATTGATAGATCAGGTGATTCTGAATGCATCGATATGAATATGTGTATGTTTGATTTTATTTTTATTGTTTTATTTTGAATGGGTCAAAAGGGGGGTGATTTGAACTTTTATATTTTTTTATATTTTTAGACACATTCTTTTTTTACTTTTGGCATGCTCCAATAGTCATCATAAGAGATTAGAAACTGCCATAGCCCGATAAGCTCTGCTACATAGAGGCGATGATCAGATTGCCTTTATGTAGTAGAATTGATGACTTGCTATGAGCGCCAACCACTGGGTGGTGCTCACAGCAATCCAGCACTGACAACCATAGAGATCTCCAGGAGACCTCAGGTTGTCATGCCGACACACTGGTGACCCACGATCATGTGACACAAGTCACCAGTGTGCGTATTTCCGGCATGATTGACAAAAGTGTCAGCGTTTGACAGCGGCATTTAATTAGTTAATAGCCGCGGGTGGATCCCGATTCCACCCTCGGCTATTGCGGGCACTTGTCAGCTGTTCAAAACAGCTGACATGTCCCGGGAAAGATGTGGGCTGACTGCCAGAGCCCACATCAAAGGGAGGGAGTCTGACATCGGCGTACTATTACGCCCGATGTCGGAAAGGGGTTAAATAAAAGATTTCAGAGAAAATCAACTCTGTTTCTCCTGGACTCTTATTACAAGTCAGTGTGGCCAAGTTGGAACTATCTGAGGACGTATCGCATGTGAGTACAACAATCATACAGTTTTCTAAGGGATTGATGGTTAAGGATTTAGAGACTCGTACTGCCTTGAAGAGCCAAAATATTTTATCACGAATTCATTTTGCACACTATAGTTTTGCTCCAATAAAAAAACATACGATTGTCAATGTAGGCGCACCCGAATCAGGATGCCTGCATCCAATCTGCATGCGGATTTCATACTGCGCGGAGCCCCATTTCTTTTTCTTTTCGCTTTCACTGGTCTCTCTCCCCTCTCCTCTCCTCTCTCTCCTCTGCCCCAGAACTCAGAATTTCACATTTCCAACCAAATCCTGATCAGGATGCAGTTCCATGCATGTGCATCCGTTTGCAGAAAAAATACGGAGGCAGGTAAATCACTAACACTGGCTAACCTTAGAATAGGTCAGCAATGTCTGATCAGTGGGGGTGCGACACCTAGCACCCCTGCCAGTCAGCTGCTCTTGGTGCCAGCTGGAACTGCTGCCTTACATAGCTGCTCTATCTACTATTTAGTGGACATGGACAGCTACTGCACATTTCCCCTATTCAAATTAAATGCACTATAGAGCCTCATCATGTATCATCACTGTGCACTACACAGCCTAATCATGTATCATCACTGTGCACTTCACTGTGCACTATACAGCCTCATTATGTATCACTGTGCACTATACAGCCTCATTATGTATCACTGTGCACTTCACTGTGCACTATACAGCCTCATCATGTATCACCACTGTGCACTTCACTATGCACTATACAGCCTCATTATGCATCATCACTGTGCACTGTACAGCCTCATCATGTATCATCAGTGTACACTTCACTGTGCACTATAGAGCCTCATCATGTATCATCAGTGTGCACTATAGAGCCGTATAATGTATCATCAGTGTGCACTTCACTGTGCACTATAGAGCCATATCATGAGAGACACAATTGCGCACTCCACTGTGCAATATAGAGCCGTATCATGGGAGAGACATCAGTGTGCATTTCACTGTGCACTATAGAGCCATATCATGAGAGACACAATTGCGCACTCCACTGTGCAATATAGAGCCGTATCATGGGAGAGACATCAGTGTGCATTTCACTGTGCACTATAGAGCCATATCATGAGAGAGAGACCTGTGCAATATATATAGAGAGAGAGCGAGAGAGAGAGACCTCCGATGCATAAGCTTCCGCCACTACTCACCCCGACATCGAGCGGCTCCTAATAACAGGTCTCACAGGACAGGTGCAGATCTGTGGAACCCTTGGCCAGCAGCAGGAGGACACATCACTCACAGGACACGTGCAAATTTGAGAGACCTCACCCTTGGCCAGCAGCAGGAGTATGCATCAACAGCTTTCAGAACTCACACACTCAAGCAGCGGGGTGGCTGAAAGACCTGTGGACACGCCTCTCTCTGGATCACGTGACCCAGTGACTGCATTCAATTCATCTTCCTCCATGTAACTAGAGGACCTGCGGTGACGCTCCCTGCTGTGGGTCGCATGGTTGGGTGACATCCTCATTCTCCTTCACTATTGGTGGACGGATGGGCCCCTGCAGTCCAGGCCCCATCGCAGCTGTGACCGCTGCGACCGCTATAGTTACGCCCCTGGTGGCCTGCCACCAACAACAGTATACAGCTTACAATCCAGAGAAAGGAACATCTATCAAGCGAATTGTGAAGACACAGCAGCTTCATAGAGTCTGCAGACACAGCAACATTGTATGTGAGGTTCCTCTGCAGCTAGGAGCAGAACAGCCCCCACCTTTGCATTCCTGTGTACAATGGCAAAGACAGGAAGGATCTCTAATTCTCTGCCTGATTTACAACAGCAAGAAAAAGACATTGGGTCTTTCACTGAAGACTGAGTGAGAACCTAACACTTATCCTACATGGAAGGTCAAAGACAATCTTGAAACTGCCAAATGTGAATTACTTCCCAGTGTATCTTCCCTATTGCAAAAGGGTGCTGAATCAATTGACTGTTTTATATATGCCTGGCGTTCATGAATTACCACCAGAGGGAGCCCTAGAACAATTGTACTCAGCATACCAGTCTTTCAAGGACACTTGTGAGAAATATACCTCTGTCCTGGTGAGACTAAATACGCCAGCGTCTCTAAAGGAACTTCAGAGCTTTCAATAACTCAATTCTGAATGAGAATGCACTGTGCGCTGCATCATGAATAAAACAGAAGCAAAAATCGCACAGATGTTGGAAGTGTCTGTCACGGCCCCCGATCCCCCTGTCTCGCTCCCAGCCCTGCGCCCCCGCGCGCGCAGCTATACTCACCTCGCCCGGCAGCCGCGCTCCCTCCAGCAGCCTCGCTTCCTCCAGCCCCGGCATCGGCCTCTCTCTTCCTCCGGCCCGCGGCTGGTGACGTCATCGCGGGTCCCGGGCATGCGCGGTAGGTCGCGGCCTGTCCTCCGCCGCTAAGCTGGTCTCCGGCGGTGCCCTGCCCCGATTGCACCGCTGGACCAATGGGGGCACAGCGGCAGCCATATCAGGCCGCCCTCCCCTAGTGGAGGCGCCTGACCGTGGTTGTTTATTACCGCACCTCAGTCTCTGTGTACTTCTCGGGAATCCGGCTCTCTGCCTAATCTCTGTGCTTGCTTCCAGGCCTGTTCCAGTCCTGTGTCCGTGCCTGCTCCAGTCCTGTGTCCGTGCCTGCTCCAGTCCTGTCTCCGTGCCTGTTCCAGTCCTGTGCCCGTGCCTGCTCCAGTCCTGTGTCCGTGCCTGTTCCAGTCCTGTGTCCGTGCCTGCTCCAGTCCTGTCTCCGTGCCTGTTCCAGTCCTGTGTCCGTGCCAGTTCCAGTCTTGTGTCCGTGCCTGCTCCAGTCCTGTCTCCGTGCCTGTTCCAGTCCTGTGTCCGTGCCAGCTCCAGTCCTGTGTCCATGCCTGTTCCGGTCCTGTGTCCGTACCTGTTCCGGTCCTGTGCCCGTGCCTGCTCCAGTCCTGTGTCCGTGCCTGCTCCAGTCCGGTATCCGTGCCTGTTCAAGTCCTGTGTCTGTTCCTGCTCACGCCCTGTGTTCCATTCAGAGCCGCCCCTCTTGGTTCCAGCTGCCGTGGCATTCGAGTCTCCGGTCTTGCGCCTAACGATCCCTGTATAGGGGTCGGTCTCACCTGGTTGCTCGTCCGGGGCCCCTCGGTGCCACGGTCCAGAGGGTCCACTCTAGGGTATTCCTTCTCACAGTCTGCGGTGCTAACAGTGTCATCTCACAAATCCAGATCTAAGTACTCAAACCACTCGTCCAGATCAAGTGCATCAAAATTCTCGAGAAAAAAGAATTCCAGCTCACCTGTAAATGCATTTCAATGACTTCAGGAGCATGGACCGGCAGTGTCCAAGTGTGAATAATCCAACAAAGAAGAAATGTCCAGCTCTACTGATTCCGTGAAGATAAGGTTTTTATTCAAAAAACTCGTTACATGGAGGATAAAATCTTGAACACAATACCCGATAGGTGTGGATATCGGCGCGTTTCTGGAGACTAAGCTCAAGCAATTACAGGATTTTCCTAAAATATCTGGCAAGGATGCTTCAAAATTCCAGGAACTCAGCGACCTGCTGTTTGAACTCCAGCTGGCCAAAACAGACACACATCTACCTGGCCTCAGCTACCTGGACATCACACGTGGGGTGAAACCCATAGTCGCCAAGCTGCCATGTAACATGCAAGAAAGGTGGACTACGCTAGGGACAAGTTACAAAAAGGAACAACAGGTATCCTTTCCTCCGTTCTCCTACTTTTGCGAGTTCATCAAAGACATTGTAGAGTATAAGGCTGAACCAAGCTTCACCTGTGAAGAACCCACTGGCACAGCTTCACCCGCTCCCAAATATGAGAGCCCTCGTCAAATTGGCAGAAAACGTAGAGCCCCAGTATTGGTAAAAAAAGACTGACATTCTTCATACACCAGCATTGATTCCTGGCGAGCGCGACAAGGGTGATAGTCAA
This sequence comes from Dendrobates tinctorius, assembly GCF_039654945.1. Taxonomy (NCBI): domain Eukaryota; kingdom Metazoa; phylum Chordata; class Amphibia; order Anura; family Dendrobatidae; genus Dendrobates; species Dendrobates tinctorius. The sequence goes on along the minus strand of NW_027361836.1, from coordinate 270,956 downwards.
GAATCAAAACTGTCAGTGTCCCATCCACAAGAAGCCACATCCACTGAAGAAATGTATCAGTTTCAGAAAGAAACCACTCCAAGTACGCAATGAGCTTCTAAAGAAGTTTGGTGTGTGCTTCAGATGTTGTGCTTCTATCGAACACCTTGCTAAGGACTGTAAGGTTACAATCAAGTATATGGAGTGTGACAGCGAGGACCACATACAAGCGCTTCATCCGTCTCTGCTTAACCCAAGCCATGGCGAGGAGAGTACAAGCCAAACAGCAAGTCATCTCGCAGTATCTTCATCATGCATAGAAGTCTGCTGAGAAGATCTTTGGGACATGTCTTGTGCGAAGCTTTGTCTGGTAAAAGTATGTCCAAAGGATCATCCAGAGAAGGCCGTGAAGGTGTACAGCATCCTGGATGATCAGAGCAACCAATCACTAGCAAGGTCAGAACTCTTTGATCTGTTCAATTTAAAGGGAAGTGCCTACACCTTAATCACCTGCAGTGGCATCTCAGAAGTCTTTGGAAGAAGGGCCAGTGGTCTCATGGTAATGTCTCATGAAAATACTGTAGAAATACCTCTACCCACTGAGTGCAATCAGATACCATCCAACAAGGAAGAGATCCCAATGCCGGAAGCTGCTCTTAATCACCCTAACCTGAAGACTATAGCCAGCAAGATTCCAGCTCTAGATCACAACGCAGAAATCCTGATTTTTAATTGGGATAGACATCCTCCAGTTACACAAGGCATGCCAGCAAATCAACGGCTATCACAACGCACCATCTGCTCATCGCTTTGACCTAGGCTGGGTGATCATAGGGAACATCTGCGTAGACAAAATGAAGAGACCTAACGCTATCTCCTATAAGATGTGCATCTTGCCAAATGGTTGCAGCCCTCATTTCCAGCCATGTCCACGTCATTACTGGATGAAAGAGAAACTGATCAACACCAAGTGGCAATGGCTGCCACTTGACAATGCGAACATGGACGGTCCCTGTGATGACAACCTCTGGTCAACAATGTTCAAATCCACAAGTAAAGGATACAAGTTGGCACCCACAAGAGAAGATAAAGAATTTATAAGGGTTATGGACAAAGATTTCGCTCAAGACGACTCCAACAGCTGGGTGGCTCCGTTACCCTTTCATATTCCAAGACCAAGTTTGCCAAACAATCTGCAGAAATCAACAGCAAAGTTTTTCTTCTCTAAAGTGCACTTTAAAAAGAAGGCCAGAGATGGAAAGACATTGATTTCATGCAAAATATCTTTGACAGAGATCATGCAGAACCCGCACCATCATTGAAGGAAGGAGAAGAGTGCTGGTACCTTCCGTCCTTCGGGGTCTTCCACCATTGGAAATCTAACCAGATCAGTTTGGTATTTGACTCCAGTGTTCAGCACAAAGGCATCTCCCTCAACAACTTTCTTCTTACTGGATCCAACATGAACAACAGCCTCATAGAAGTGTTGATTCGTTTCAGGCAGGAACACGTGGAAATAATGGCTGACATCCAGCAGATGTTTCATAGTGTCTACTGTTTTGCTTCACAATGAAGCAATCTCAGTATCCTTTGGCATAAGGGCAATGACATCCACGACAAGGTCATAGACTACCGGATGAAGGTACATGTCTTCGGTAACAGACCTTCACCTGCTGTAGCAATTTATGGACTGAGATGGGCAGCCCAGGAAGGTGAGAGAGAATATGGATGCAATGCTCGTCAGTTTGTAGAGAAGAACTTCTACATGGACGATGGGCTCAAGTCTTTATCCTCGAGTGGAGAGGCTATTGATCTGCTCTCCAGGCCTCAGGAAATGCTCTCTTCATCAAATCTCAGGTTCCACAACATTATTTCCAACACTCAAGAGGTAATGGAAGCGTTTCCATCTGAAGACTATGCCACGAGCTTAAGAGACCTCGATTTAGGTTCCGACGTCCCTCCCATGCAACGCAGCCTCGGTCTCCTATGGGATATTAAACAGGATGCATTCACCTTTCAAGTGTCACCCTGCGACAAACCTTTCACCAAACAAGGAGTCCTATCTGTCATAAACAGTATCTACGATCCTCTTGGGTTCGTCACCCCCATCACCATTCAAGGCAAAATACTGCTAAGAGCCCACTGCTGAAAATACCAATCGGGATGCTCCACTGCTGTTCCAGAAACAAGAAAGAAGGGAGACCTGGAAGAAGTCACTGAAGGTTCTAGAACAACTCCAAGTCCCATATTGTTACTCGGTAAAATCTTCTTCAGTTGCCTCCAGACGCGAAGTCCACATTTTCTCCAATGCGCCTACAGAAGCCATAGCCACAGCAACTTATCTGAAGACCTTGAGAGTGCACAATGAAGTGCACTGTCGTTTTATTCTGGGTAAAGCCAAACTAACACCTAAACTTGCACACTCATTACACACTCAGCTTGAACTACGTGCCACAGTATTGGCAGTAGAAATCGCTAAAGTCGTGAGAGATTAAATAGACATCGCAATCAATTCCTTTATATTCTACACAGATAGTAGAGTAGTACTTGTATATATATATATATATACTGTATATATATATATATATATATACAGTGCCTTGCGAAAGTATTCGGCCACCAGGAACTTTTCAACCTTTTCCCACATATCATGCTTCAAACATAAAGATACCAAATGTAAATTTTTGGTGAAGAATCGACAACAAACGGGACATAATTGTGAAGTAGAATGAAATTTATTGGTTGTTTTAAAATTTTGTGGAAAGTCAAAAACTGAAAAGTGGGGCATGCAATATTATTCGGCCCCTTTAACTTAATACTTTGTTGCGCCACCTTTTGCTGCGATTACAGCTGCAAGTTGCTTGGAGTATGTCTCTATCTGTTTTGTACGTCAAGAGACTGAAATTCATGCCCATTCTTCCTTGGCAAACAGCTCGAGCTCAGTGAGGTTTGATGGAGATCGTTTGTGAACAGCAGTTTTCAGCTCTTTCCACAGATTCTCAATTGGATTCAGGTCTGGACTGTGACTTGGTCACTCTAACACCTGGATACATTTATTTGTGAACCATTCCATTGTAGATTTTGCTTTATGTTTGGGATCATTGTCTTGTTGGAAGACTAATCTCCATCCCAGTCTCAGGCCTTTTGCAGACTCCAACACGTTTTCTTCAAGAATGGTCCTGTATTTGGCTCCATCCATCTTCCCATCAATTTTAACCATCTTCCCTGTCCCTGCTGAAGAAAAGCAGGCCCAAACCATGATGCTGCCACCACCATGTTTGACAGTGGGGATGGTGTGTTGAGGGTGATGAGCTATGTTGCCTTTAAGCCAAACATCGCTTGGCATTGTTGCCAAAAAGTTCAATTTTGGTTTCAGCTGAATAGAGCACCTTCTTCCACATGTTTGGTGTGTCTCCCAGGTGTCTTGTTGCAAACTTTAAACAACACTTTTTATGGATATCTTTGAGAAATGGCTTTCTTCTTGCTACTCTTCCATAAAGGCCAGATTTGTGCAGTGTATGACTAATTGTTGTCCTATGGACAGACTGTCCCACCTCAGCTGTAGATCTCTGCAGTTCATCCAGAGTGAACATGGGCCTCTTGGCTGCATCTCTGATCAGTCTTCTCCTTGTTTGAGATGAAAGTTTAGAGGGACGGCCGGGTCTTGGAAGATTGACAGTGGTATGATACTCCTTTCATTTCAATATGATCGCTTGCACAGTGCTCCTTGGGATGTTAAAAGTTTTGGAAATCATTTTGAATCCAAATCCGGCTTTAACTTCACCACAACAGTATCACGGACCTGCCTGTTATGTTCCTTGGTCTTCATGATGCTCTCTGTGCTTCAAACAGAACCCTGAGACTATCACAGAGCATGTGCATTTATACGGAGACTTGATTACACACAAGTGGATTATATTTATCATCATTAGTCATTTAGGACAACATTGGATCATTCAGAGATCCACAATAAACTTCTGGAGTGAGTTTGCTGCACTGAGAGTAAAGGGGCCGAATAATATTGCACTCCCCACTTTTCAGTTTTTGGCTTTCCACAAAAATTAAAAATAACCAATAAACTTTGTTCCACTTCACAATTGAGCCCCACTTGTTGATTCTTCACCAAATTTACATTTGGTATCTTTATGTTTGAAGCATGATATGTGGATAAAGGTTGAAAAGTTCCAGGGGTCCGAATACTTTCGCAAGGCACTGTATGTGTGTGTGTATATATATATATATATGTATATCACGAAACAAAACAATTCTACGTCTACGTGAGTAATAGATTAGACGCTTTGCTTTTCCTGAGCAGAGTCATCACATCCCCTCTGATCTAAACACAGCTGAACGAGGAACAAGATTCACAGCTGCATCCAAGCTAGGTGACATCATGTAGCTGACACCTCAAAGTATCTTTTGTGAGGATACCTACAATAACCACGTCAGCATCACATATGATATGGTGGATCCAGAATCTGACAAAAAAATTAGACCAACTATCTCCACACACTATATTTCAATGACATCAATGCTGAAGCTGAAACCTCATCGTTTTGAACGCTTCCCAAGTTTGTCATCTACTGTACGAGCTGTGGCTCATCTTATTCACATCACTCATTGCTTTACCAATGACAAGTCATCAGGGTGCTGTGGCTGGCACATGTGCAAATGTCATCCTACCATCGAACACAAGGAGAAAGCTGCACAAGTCATCATCGGGTATGTACAACATGAAGTATATCACCATGAACTTGACAGCATTACGAAAAGTGTCCAGCTCTCCAAAACTGTACGCTCCTTGACTTGCACCCAGTGCTCAATCACAGCTAGTTGATAAGAGCAGGTGGTCACATAGGGAAATTTGAACTGCACCATAAGGAACAGAATCCTATTATCATCCCGGGTCAGCACTACTTGACTACTCTGCTAGTCTGGCACTTTCACGAACAAATGCAGCATCAAGGCAGACAGCTTACCGAAGGTAGCATCAGGTCCACTGGTTTGTGGATTGTTGGAATGAAGGGATGTGTCTCCTCTGTGCTCCAAAGATGTGTTAAGTGCCAAAGGTGAAGAGAAAGACAACAATAACAGCAGATGGCGAATCTTCCAACAGATCGTCCACAGGTTAGCCATTCTTTTTTGTCGGTGTAGACGTCTTTGGTCCTTGGTCAGTCATTACAAGAAGAATTCGTTGGGGAGGTGCGAACATTAAGCGATGGGCTGTTCTATTTACCTGTCTCAGTATCCGTGCAGTTCACATTGAGGTAGTCAAATCCAGGGACTCTTCTTGCTTTATCAATGCTCTAAGAAGATTCTTTTCTATCCGTGAGCCTGCTAAACAACTCCAGTCCACCTGCGGAACCAACTTTGTAGGGGCTTGCAAGGAATTTCAGTTAGACAACTTCTTGACGAATAACAGCTGCACCTGGGTGTTCAATCCTCCATACTCATCACACATGGGTGGATCCTGGGAATGTATGACTGGAATTGCATGAAGAATCCTCGATTCCATGTTCCTGGACCACAAGCATCCTTTCACCCATGAAGTGCTGGTCACTTTCCTCGCAGCTATAATAAATGACCTTTGGTTCCGGTATCATCCGACCCTGATGCTCCAATGATTCTCACTCCAGCTACACTCCTTACGCAAAAGATTGGAGCTGTTCCAGTCTCTCCCGGAGACGTTGATCACAAAGACCTTTTCAGACGTCAATGGAAGCAGGTACAACATAAGTCTAATGTATTCTGGCACTGGTGGAAGACTGAATATCTGCATCTGCTTCAAAACCATCACAAATGGCAGGAGCCAACTCCTAACCTACAAGAAGGAGATCTCATCATTTTAAAAGACAAAGAGGCTCATCGTAACCACTGGCCGATGGGTCTTATCACCAAGGTTGTGCCCAGTGACGACAGAAAGACTCGGAAGGTGGAAGTCAAGGTAACAAAAGAGGGTTTAACTCAAATCTTCTTTCACCCAGTCACCCAGTCACTGAACTCGTGCTACTTTTACTGAAGGAGGACATCACATGAACTGAACATTTCTGCTGGACTCCGCCACAGCAGGGAGCATACTCCCTCATACCCCAGCCATGTTAGGACAAAAAATGCTCTTTGTGCAACCGGACTTGAACACTTCTCCGGGGATTAAATGTTACTATTGGATTGTTGGGATGGTGGAAGAGTTTGCTTGTTGTGGCTTTCCCAACTAGAATATGGGTTTTTCTATTGAAGTCATATTCAATTTTTAGTTCTTATTCTAGGACTGCATGTCATTGCTCAAGTTTGGACTTGATGCATAATGTTTTCTTCTCTCTCCTCTTTTCAGGTTCCATGTTGGCATTGGACACCTGTGACTTTTCTCATCGTCATACAGAGACATTGTGAAATCTGAAGATTTCAGATGGGGAGTGTTGTGTCCCATGAATGGGAACAACTTGTTATGTATTTTCTATGTTATACATTTCTTTCTGCTGTTGCTAGGGAAAAGCTCTGCCCTTTGAAGTTTATCTCTTTTACTCTCCTGTAGTTGATGATGTCAAGCCTTTGCTCCTCCATTCTTCCTCATTATCATTTTGCTGTAGCCATTTTATATGTACATGCGTACTTCTCTGTTTGGGATTATGCTTTCCACCAGCAGCATTGTGCTTAAATACAAGATTTCAGAGAAAATCAACTATGTTTCTCCTGGACTCTTAGTTCTAACTCGGCTACACTGACTTGTAATATCTTAGGATACATGGCATGTGAGTACAACAATCATACAGTTATCTAAGGGATTGATGGTTAAGGATTTAGAGACTCATTCTGCCTTGTAGAGTAAGAATAGACCCTCATGCCTCATTCATGGCCCATGGCTGACTACTGCTGGGCCATTTGCAAATTTCTACTGTGGGTCAATTGATGCCAGTTTTCATGGTGTCTACCACTAATTTTAGCTGTTTGGGAAGCTTTTTAACACCCTTTTAAGGTGTTATGTATAAGTTTGGTTTGGCCTCCCATTTAATCTAATGTGGTTCGGGTATGTTCATCGAACCGTTCGAAGAGCATGTTCGGCGAATCAAACCAATCCAAACCTTAAAAGGTTTGCTCATCTCTAATTATAATCATTGTCGAATCAATTTAGTGCAGCAGCGCAGCTCACCTAACGTGTTTCATTCATGTGGATTAAATTCTAATTATCTGCACATGGATCAGAAATTGTAAGTTTGGTCTTTTGTTTAGTCACTTTTGGAAATTGTTTCTTTTGCTCTGCTTTGCCAAATTTTCAGTCTTTATTTAAAGTGGTTGTCTACTACTTTGACAAACCTTACTTAAATCCTGTATTTTCGAGTTTAAAATAAAAACCAAAACAGATACTCACCTGCTGTACTGACATGATTCTTTGCTAAGTCTCATTTTATCCAGTTTCTTTAGCAGAAATTGTTACTTAGACATTCAAGGAGATTTGTATTCGCATTCCTCATGCCTTTAGCAGTATTCTTATGTCTTATTTGAAGGGCTGGACAGGGACAAAACAGCAGCCTTAGAACACAAACCCCACCAGTCCATATACAGTACCATAACATCCACCCTTCCTGATGAGTGAATTTTGCTTTTACTTTGTCATGATGCCCTTCACCACTCTTAAAGGAGTTATTTGAAGAGCCGCATGTGAATGGCACAGTAGTGTGCATGCACAGATCGATTTACATGGTGCTCTTCAGAGCTCAATTTCTCAGGATCCTGTGGGTCCCAGCGATCATATTTGTAGCGAACGGAATGTTATACCCTATCCAGAAGAAAGGGGATAACTTTCAAACTTGGGATAACCAATTTATACATGTTTTTCAAAATGTATTTTTATTTGCCCATACGAATGTAGAAAATAATAAATCAATAAGGACAATCCTGAAATCCAATGCCACATCTCTGACAACAGGGCAGGAGAAGTGGTACTGTGCAGTGTGTATATATATATATATATATACCAGTAGTGGTCCTTGGGCAAGACGCAAGACTACTAATACTATAGAGCCTACCTCAATAAACATGAGAGTGTCACGAGCAAAGAGAGTCATGCCAGCTCGAACGTCGCTCGGATTAACAAGGTCCGCGTCAGATGTCGAGGAACCAGGACAATCTGATGATAAATGGGCTACTGGAACAAACCATTCATGGACAAGGCAAGAGAATCTGGATCTGATGAAATGCTACTATAACAGCAGCCCAAATTAGAGAGGATATATGAAACGTATGAGGAAACTCTGGATGGATATAAGACCTGCATGTCCACTGACTGAGAAACAACTAGTCACCCAATGTTTCAAAATCATAAAGAGAAAGCTATTGTCTCAACTTGAGATGGATCAACTGTACACATGCAGAACCACCCCACATGAAGACCTGGAAGAACAACATATGCAACCCTGTTATGAATGGGTCACCGAGAAGAAAAAGGCAAAACAAGCTAAGCCACAGAAAACCAGAATGTTTGGTAACTATGCAGATTGCAGATCCCTGATCTTACCACACAACTAGCAGTAGCCGTGGAGCGTGCCTACGATGAACCTAGACGCCTCGTCACGGCCGGAGGACTACATAACCCTAAAGCAAGAAAAGGGAAAACTAACTGCCCCAGAGCAGACCCCAAAGGAATAGATAGCCCCCACACATGTATTGATGGTGAAACAAGATGAAGGCAAAAACACAGGCAGGAAAATAGGCTGAGCAAATGATGGGGCCCAAACTAACTAGACAGGAAAGGAAAGGGAAGACACTGTCTGCAACCTGCAAAAAACCCTACAAAAATAATGTCCAACACTTCTGATAGCAAAATTAACCCTGAAGTCACTAGACTTCTCCCACTTTATCAGCACTCTGAAATATTCTGAGACAGAGCAAAAAGAGACCGATCTAGTAAGGGACAAAAAGCCAATTGGCAAAATACTGATATATGAGTGGAAATTCAGCTCAGCCCCCAGCCGGGGCTGGCAGAGCACACAAAAAACTGAATAGACCAACAAAATCAAGTGTGAACATTAGCAGAAAAACTTAGCTTTAGATGACTGGACCAGAGCTGAAAACCAAGAGCTGACAAGCCAGAAGGAATCACTAGCAACTGAATATGGCGTCGGCTGTCTTAAATCCAATCTGAGAATCCCGAGATCCAATCGTCATCCTCATTCTCAGGTGGCAGATCTCCACCGATCAAATCAGTCATACCACCTCCCGTCACCACCAGAGGAAGTCCAGAAGAGGAACTCACAACTGGTGAACCAGAGAATGAACTCACAACACAACCCCCTGAAGATCCTGATCCAATCTTGCAACTAAAGAGCACTGCAGCTGGTCTGAAACAGAAGATCTGAGATAAACTAAATACCATCAATACCAGAAATCGACTGCTAAGGCCCAGCAAAGAAACACCACCAGACAGTATGCCAAAAGATGCCAATAGAGTACTTGCATCAATACCTACCTCCACTATAACTCAAACTAATAAACTGATCTGTGCTACTGCCTCAGCAGTCATAGAAATGCTTGGCTATACAATCAGCAAGATCAACAGAAGTATGTGCCCCCCTTGGAAAAAAGGCTGGAGACAGAAATACAGAAAGGTGTAAAGATCAAGAATAAGACCAAGCTGGTCAAGTACAAAGACATGACCCCAGCTGAAGCCCTAGAGACTGCTATGCAAAGTCTCATAGAATTCGCTGCAAGACTAGGGAGATACACTAGAGAAGCTGAGTTCCATCCAACTACCACCCAATAACCTGCCTCACAACAACATGGAAACTCCTGTCAGGCATCATAGCTACCAAGCTACAGAAGCTTATGAACCAGTACATGAATCCAGCTCAGAAAGGCATTGGGACCGACACCAGAGGCTCTAAGCATCAGCTCCTAGCAGATAGAGCAGTCGCTCATGACTCAAGATCCAGAAAGACCAATCTCAGTACAGCCTAGATTGACTACAGGAAAGCCTATGACTCAATGCCACACACATGGATCTGTGAATGCTTGGCTCTCTACAATGTCAACAGGAAATTAAGAACCTTCCTCAGAGACTCAATAAGGCTATAGAGAACAACATTGGAAGTCAAGTAAAGACAGCTAGCACAAGTGATCATCAAATGCGGCATATACCAAGGTGATGCACTGTTTCCGTTGCTGTTCTGCATAGGCTTGAACCCACTCAGTCAGATAATTACAGAGACTGGCTATGTATACAAGTTGAAGAGTGGAAGCATCATCATCCACCTCCTCTACATGGATGATACAGTATCAAGCTGTGTATAAAAAATGAACGAGACATTGATTCGCTGATCCACCTGACAAGGATCTGCAGTGAAGACATCGGGATGTTCTTCGGACTGGAGAAGTGCGGCCAGTTGGTAATAAAGAGAGGCAAGGTAGTCAAGACCAATGGAGTGGAATTACGAGCAGGGCATATAGCAGATGTACAGACATGCTACAAATACCTCGGCATCCCACAGGGATACGGTAACCATGATGAGGAGGCAAGGAAAGCAGTATCATCCAGCATAGTGTGCTGGCCAAAAGAAGAGATGGAAGCTGCAGATGTTAAGACACAAAAGCTCCTCACAATGCATGGAGGTCTCCACCCTAAGTCTAGCACCCAAGGATTGTATACCAACAGAAAGGAGGGTGGTCGAGACTTGATAAGTATCCAAGCCACCATCACGGATGAAACAAGGAGTATCCAGGAATACATCAGAAGAATGGCACCAGAAGATGAGATGCTGAGAGAAAGTCTTAGTCAGGAACAACAACAGATCTGGAAGGAAGAACAGGAACATGAAGTGCCATGGCAAGACAAGCCGCTCCATGGGATGTACCACTGACAGATAGCGGAAATGGCTGACATGGAGAAATCCTACCAATGGCTGGAGAAATCTGGACTCCGAGACAGCACACAGGCACTAATCATAGCGGCACAAGAGCAAACACTAAGTACAAGATCCATAAGAGCAGGAATCTACCACACAAGACAAGACCCAAGGTGCAGACTATGCAAAGAAACCTCAGAAACAGTCCAACACATAGTGGCAGGATGTAAAATGCAAGCAGGAACAGTGTATGCTGATCGTCACAGCCAAGTAACGGGAATTATGTACAGGAACATCTGTGCAGTATATGGGCTAAGCCCCCTAAGTCCAGGTGAAAGATGCCAGAAAAAGTGGTGAAAAATGAAAGGGGTAAAATCCTGTGGGACTTCAAGATCCAGACAGATAGGCAGGTGTTGGCTAACAACCAGACATTGTCATAGTAGACAAGGATCAAAAGACAGCAATGATAACAGATGTGGCAGCGCCAAGTGACAGCAACATCAGAAAGAAGGACTATGACAAGCTGGAGAAATACCAGGGCCTCAAAGGAGAACTGGAGAAGATGTGGAAGGTGAAGGCAACAGTGATTCCAGTGGTGATAGGAGGACTTGGAGCAGTGACCCCTAAGTTGGAAGAATGGCTACAACAGATACCAGGAGCAACATCTGAGCTCTCTGTCCAGAAAAGCGCAATACTGGGAACAGCTAAGATCCTGCGCAGAACCCTCAAGCTCCCAGGCCTCTGGTAGAGGACCTGAGAATGAGAAAGGACAACAAAAGACCACCCCCATTGATGGGTGAGAAGGAATAAGGCAAGGAAAAAACATTCAGTATTTGGGCAGTAGTTTACATCAGTATATGTAAACCAAAATCAAAGTGGCCAGGGTTCCCTGCAGTTCAAACGGCATCTGGATGTATTGGAAACATCTGTAGGGTGCAGAAAAAGCCATCTTCTCCTTGACTTCTTTTGACATGGGGATTTGGGAATAATACCTTGTTAAAACCAAGGTGGTTATGTACCTTGCAGGCCCAAGTCTTTCGATCAGCTCATCTGCACATGGCATCAGATTTGCACCAAATTTGGAGACTTCCTATAATAGTTACACAATCTGCCCATGGGATGTACTTTGACATTCCAACACACAAGGCCAAGTCAACCTGTCATTGGCTACAGAAGAACAAGGTGAAGGTTCTGGAGTCGCTATCTCAGTCTCCTGACCTCAATATCATTGAGCCACTCTGGGGAGATCTCATGAACACAGTTCATGCTAGACAGCCAAGGAATTTACAGGAACTGGAGGCTTTTTGCCAAGAAGAGTGAGCATCTTTTCCATCTGAGAAAATAAAGAACCTCATCCACAACTACCACAAAAGACTTCAAGCTGTCAATGATGTTAGAGGGGGCAATACATAGTATTAAGAAATGGGATGTGTAAACTTTTGATTAGGGTCATTTCAATGTTTTGGGTTGTCATTATGATTGAAAAAAGAAAACACAGTAGTTTGACAATAAATGGCTTCACCCAACCACAAAAAAAGCCAGATTAATATTTGCAAATGTGCACAGGAACAAAGTCCTTAATTTTTGGAGACATGTAATGACGACTGTCGTAGCTGCTTTACGTTCTAACCCAAAGTCAGGTAAGCTAGATCACCATTGAGTCCAGATTAGGAGTTTCGCCCTTAATTTACAAGTGCTTGGAGACAAAAGAGACTGCAAACACACACGGCCGGTGGCAGATCACTTTATCTGACGTAATGAAATACAAGGCAATCTTTTATACCATTTACAACAATATGTAATTCTATGGGGCTCATGTGGCCCCCACCATCACCCACCTTCACCTCGGGGTCGAACCTTGTTTACAATGTACCCAGAACATGTTGTTACTGACTTTTGAGAACATATATATGATAAGAAGCATTTTTCCTTTGAAGAGGAGACAGGCAAAACTGCAGCGTCATAAGAATAAATGAAAGGCAAAAGGTAAATCAAGAATTAAAGGCAATTAAAGGGATATAAAGGCAAACTATTAACTCTCCTACTGTATATCACTACTGATGAAACTAAAATTGAACTTTCTGGACATAATGACCAATGTTACGTTTGGCGGAAAAAGGGAGAAGCTTGGAAGCCTAGGAACACCATCCCAAATGTGAAAAATGGGTGTGGCAGCATCCTGTTGTGGGGTTGTTTGCTGCAAGAGGGACTGGTACACTTCAGAAAATAGATGGAATCATGAGAAAAGAAGATTATGTGGCAATACTGAAGCAACATGTCAAGACATCAGCCTTGAAGTTAAAGCTGGGGTGAAATGGGTCTTCCTATTGGACAGTGACCAGAAGCTTACTGCCAAAATGGTAACAAAGTGGCTAAAGGATGACAAAGTCAATGTTTGGAGTGGCCAACAGAAAGCCCTGATCTCAATCCAATTGAAAATTTATGGGCAAAGCTGAAGAGACAGGCGCGAACAAGGCGACCTACAAACCTGGATCAGCTACACTAGTTTTGTCAGGAGGAATGGGCCCAAATTCCGACCAACTTTTGTGAGAAGCTTGTGGAAGGATATTCCAAACATTTGACAAAAGTCATTCAGTTTATGGGCAATGATACGAAATACTAATGAAATTTATGTAAACTTTTGACTTTGCAGTAAGTAATAAAAATGCCTTAAAGTGCACCAGTCACCTATTTTGGCCGCTGTAAGATGCGGCCACTGCCTTTCAGGGCTTATCAAAGTACTACAGATGCCGGGAAAGATCACAGAAGCCCAGCGCTTGCACACTGCAGTGCTTTGCTCTGCCCTCAATAGGGCAGATAAGCATGCCTGCGCAAAAATGCGGGAGTGAGGAAGGAAGCAGGAAGGCGTCATCGCAAGAAGATGGGAGGTGCTGGACCCGGACCTGCGACACCCATCGGACCAGACCGCTCTGGACCGCCCCCAGGGTGAGTATAATAAAACGTATTTTTTCTTGCAGGTCTGACCGGGGGCTTATCTACAGCATTATAGAAAGCTGTAGATAAGCCCTGAATGGCAGTGGCTGCATCTTATAGCGGCCAAAACAGGTGAAAGGGTCCCTTTAAAATATTGTCTCTTATTATTCTGGCATTTGGCAAATATTAATAATTATGTGAATCCTAACTGACCTAAAACGGGAAGGGTTTATTCTGATTTCATGTCAGATATTAAGAAAAACAAGCATATATGTCTTTTTATATAGTGTATGTAAACTTCTAGTTTCAACTGTACTTGCACTTGTTTCTGTGTGCAACAAACTTGTCGCAACTTTAGTAACTAGTAACATTATAGTAAGGACCATGTTATGGACCCATATCTGCATTCTGCCTGATTGTGCTTCCAAAATGATCCATGTTCTCTCCTACAAGCAATATTTCTAGGTGATAATACTTTACCTTTCTAATGTGGGCTGTAAAGTAACATGCCACTATTTGTTTTCTCATGGATCCATACACAATTCAATTGAAAAAAAAAAACCTGAACCAAATATATCTGAATTGCAAATGGGACAAATTCTCAGGAGTTTTTGCAGATCCCAATTGCTAATTGTTTTTAGCAATCCATACGATGACTGAGTTCAGGAGTCTTAAACTTGTCACAAATTCAGCAGGAGGGAACAAAAAAATGAAATGTACACATGGTACTATTGATGAATGACTTGTTCTATCCAAGCAGCTTAGAATTCAAAAAAGAGAGTGAGACATGAACCAGAGGATTAGCAGATGTATCTCTGAAGTTGGATCTTGAGTTTGTACATCATGTAATTTAAAGACAAACTTTCTGAATAGAGTCAGAATGATAAGATACGGCATCAGAGGCATCCATCATTTTAGTTGATTGCAGATGTTACTATTTGTTTTTATATTTTTTCCCTGCTAATGAAAACAGTGTTATGATCAGAAATCACCACATTGTACTGGTTGATTTCATTTGATTTTAATTAGTTATTAATTTACACTTAGCTCAAGTGTCACTGGATATCCAGAGTTTAATTATGTTTTAGTTTCTTGTTAAATCGAACGAATATAGTGTTATCAATGTTAAAATAGCACAAGCAGTTCTGGTAATTGGAAGCAAAACCTTAGTATTTGTTAATTTAACTGATCTCCAATATTCATGCCCCCAAAATTGTATAGAAGCATACTACACAATACTTATACCACAAATGTCCAAAAGCAACTATGGGCAAGATAACATCTATCATCAATTAATAATGATCCCAGTGGATTTAAAGCTGTCTATGCCCAAAAAACTATTTAATGGATAAAGTAAATGTAAACTACAGACTAAATTTACAAAAAAAGAAAAAGGAGTGCTATACATAAAATCATATAAAATATATGTTTATTTATTAGTTACAAATACATGTATGCAATGATAAAAAATACAAATACCAAATAACCCTAAGTAATGTAATATATGCCCAGAGCAATTTTACAGGCAACTAATATCTTTGATGGCACAAAAAAGATATATATACATATATATATATATATATATTTATATCCAGTGTTACAACAACCACCAGTGACCATGAATAAAAAATAATAAAAATAATAATAAAAAAAAAAATACAATGGCTTTGCGTGTGTACAGGGACCAGCCCACAGTGCGCTACCAACAATAGTGCCAAAGAAAAATTAAACAAATACTCCCAAGTGCTTACCCATATAGTATGGGTAATAAAGTATTTTTTTGTGTTTGTTTGCTTTTTAGTACTGAGTTAGTAATAGGGTGTTTGATAGAGATTTCTCCATTACTAGCACCAGGACTTGATGCCAGCTGTGTTTTAAGACACATCACAGCTGACATCAACCCCAAGCCCCATTACCCTGATTACTACAGCACCAGGATATTGGGAAAGGCCAAGGTGAAGCACCAGAATTGTAGCATCTAATGTGATGCTCCACTTCTGGGGTGGCTGCGGGCTGTTTTTTTAAGGCTGGGACGGGTCCAATAACCATGGACCTTCCCAAGCCTGACAATATTAAGTCTCAGCTATCTGCTTTATCTTTGCTGATTACCAAAAATGGGGGGACCAACATCATTTTTTTCTTTCTTGCATTCATTCATTCATTCATTCATTTATTAGGTTAATAGAAAGTTGTAAGATAACCTCCACATGTAAGGCACAAATTATATATATCTGAAAAATATCTAGATTTGAGAGAAGGGAAATCCTGAACAGTAAAGTTTGGCTTTCATACCTAACACCTACTGTTCGGGCACGGACACCGAGTACTGACTTCACCAAGAAGTCTGTGTTACTGTTTGGGTTTGTCGCACTGTTATGTGCATGACAACACTGCAAACACCGCTTCTGATTGGCCGTAAAATCATTAGAACCACTCAGCCAGCCGTGGGACCCACTCTGTCAAATAATAGCATGTGCCCGCAGCTGTGATGGGAGGTAAAAAGTTTACCTCCGGTCACTGGCATCTGCTCATGGGACTACTGCTAACATCAGACTATGCCTTCTTCCGCTAATAACAGCAAGAGCAAGCAGCAGCTGATGGGAGTATTCATCAGCCGGTGCCCGAGTGATAAATAAATAATTACATTTTTTGAAAAAATGTTGTGGATTCCAATGTGTTTTTGATATCCAGCCAGACAAAACTGACAGCTGGGGCTACAAAGGCAGGTTATCAGGAATAGAGGGGTCCCCACACTATTTTTCAATTATTTAAATAAATAGTTAAAAAACAACATGAGGTCCCACCTCTTTTTTTTGACAACCAGCCAAGCTAAAGCACACAGCTGGGGCCTGGTATTCTCAGGCTGGTAAGGGGCCATGGATATTGGATCCCCAGCCTAAGAATAGCAGCCGGCAACCGCCTAGAAAGGGCGCATCTCTTAGATGTGCCAATTCTCACGCTTTTCTGGCTTTTCCCATTTGCCCTGTAGCAGTGACAAGTTGGGTTAATATTTGTGGGGTTGATCTCACCTTTGTGTTGTCCGTTGACATCAAGCCCATGGGTTAGTAATTGAGAGGCATCTATAAGACACCTATCCATCACTAATTCTATAGTTGTAAGGTAAATAAACACACAGCAAATATAAAGTAAAACAAAACACTTTTAATTTTTTTATTTAAAAATAACAAACACAGTTATACTCACCTGATGCCCATTCCATTGAAGCCCTTGCCTTCTGTAATAAAACAAAAATAAAAAAACAACCATATCCCTCACCTGTCAGACATTCTGTCCCATGCCGTAATACATGTCTGGGATAAACAGTTTTTAATCTGGATGGTATCCAGATGCGACCATTCAGTCTGAGAACCACTGGGAGAATGAGCTGCTCACAGCATTAGTGACTAGTGGTGATGTCATCAAGGTTACCGCCGGTCACTGAGGCTGCATGGGATGGAAGGCTGACTGGATGGATGGATGGATGAGGGATGGATGGATGATAGATGTTTGGATGAAAGATGGATGAATGACTGGATGAAAGATGGATGGATGATGATGGATGGAGGGATGGATGGAGGGATAGATGGATGGAGGAAGAGAAGGCTAGAGGGATGAGAGATGAATGGAATGTTTAATGAGGGATGGATGAGGTTTGCATGGAGGGATGACTGGATGAGGGATGGATGGATGAGGGATGGATGGAAGGATGGATGAAGGGCTGGCTGGATGGAGGGATGACTGGAATCCATAGTGTCCCACGACGTAGTCCTTCTGTGTCACATGTGCTCTTCAGAATTAACGGTGGCATCATGTGAGCGTTGATGCTGAGAAGCAAGGAAGAATGAGCTGCAGCGAGAGCGCTCCTGAACTATAGTGGTCACCGCTAGCACAATAAGAAAATGGTGCAGCAGTAAGTTCACTGCAGTTTACCATGAGAAATTTCTCCCGATGAACTGGGGTGAACTCACAGCTGCACCGTTTGACTTTTTCTCACTGTGCGAGTGGTGATCTCACCGAGGTCACAGCAGTTCATTAACCCGGCTGGAAACACAGCCTCAATGACCTGTGGTAACCTCAATGATGTCACCGCTAGTCATTGACACTGAGTTTGCAGCAGCTCATTCATCAGTGGTTTTCAACCTGTATAGTCGCATCTTGGCACTATCCAGGTTGAAAACTGTTCATCCCCAGACATGGATTACGGCATGGGACAGAACGTCCGATAAGTGAAGGATATGGTTGTTTATTTTTGTTTTATTACAGGAGAAGAGGGCTTCAATGGAATGGGCTTTAGGTGAATATAACAGTGGTTGTTATTTTTAAATATAAAAGTAAAAGTGTTTATTTCAAATAAAGGACTTTATTCTGGCTGTGTGTTTATTTACAATATAACTATAGGATTAGTAATGGATAGGTGTCTTTTAGACGCCTCTCCATTACTAACCCATGGGCTTGATGTCACCGGGCAATACAAAGATCATCAAGCCCACAAATATTAACCTAAACTTGCCACTGCTACAGGGCAAGTGGGAAGGGCCAAGCAAAGCTTCAGAATTGGCGTATCTAATATATGCACCTTTTCTGGGAATTGATGGACTATTTTTAGGCTGGGGGTAAGTATCCATGGCTCCTTAACATCCTGAGAATACTAGCCCCCAGCCTCCTGCTTTAGCTTGGCTGGTTGTCAAAAATGGGGGTCACCCTACGCCATTTTTTAATGATGTTTTAAATAATTAAAAAACAGTGTGGTGACCCCTCTATTCTTAATAACCAGCCTTGCTAACACTCACAGTTGAGTGTTATCAAAAATACAGGGGAACTTACACTTTTTTTAATCTATTTATAGTGCAGGCGCTGGTCGATGAATACTCCTATTAGCCGCTTGCTCTCATTGTTATTAGCGACAGCAGGCATATGCTCATGGGAGCAGTAGTCCCATCAGCTGTCACAAGTGACCAGAGGTAAACTTTTTACCAATGATCAGAGCTACAAGCTCTCGCTGTTATTTGACAGCATGGGAACTGCCACTTAGTAGCTGTAACAATTTTAACAGTCAGAAGTAATGTTTGCTACGATGGCATGCACATGACAGTGTGGCAAACACTGAATGTTCTGGCCCCCCTCATCTGAAACGCCCTCCTTCATCATTGCCTTCAACTGTATCGGCGACCAGGATGAAAGTGCAAAGCTGAAAGAGCAAAGCTGGGTGGGGTAGCCGTCAAGGGCCAAATATACTCACCCTGAAAGACAGATTTGGCCCACGGGCCAGAGTTTGACACTTGGGTGCTAGAGAAACTAAACATTTCTTGCACACATGTTAAATTACTCACTCTGGTTTCTTAATGCAAATTTTAGGATATTTTAAAATGGATTTTTATAACACAAATGATTACTTTTAGCTAGCAAGAGGAGAGCAATAGTAAAAACCAATAGCAAAATATAGGAATAGTTGCATCACAACTCAGGATACTACCAGGAGATGGCTTGCTCAGTTGGAAGCACTGTGCACAATACGGAGAAAAAGGTAAGGATTTCTAGGAAACTACAGCTGGTTTGTATGACTTGTTTGGGCTGAAGAATTTTGGACATCTGACTACTGCCATGACATAGAGTGGAATCCACAGCTGCGAAAACAAAACCATAATCTGAACTTGGTATGCACAAAGCAAGAGTCTAGGTAAAGTGGAGGTTATAATATCATTTGACAATTAAGCATTCAGTTATTATGCTCTGAAGGCAGCAAATATAATATAGCTCAGAATAAGGCACTTTAAATATATTGTATAATATAGTGTAAATAATTTAGATCTATGCATTCAGTCTCAAATTAATAAGAATGAGGTGCTTTACTGCTTTACTTATGTGAGATCGGGTGTGAAACAGCAATGCGCAAAGTCCTAAGGTGACTCTGCTTTACTTTAAGGAGCCACCTGTTCAATCAGGTGTTATATCATATAATAATAATAATACATTTTATTTTTATAGCGCCGACATATTCCGCAGCACTTTACATTTCAGAGGGGATTTGTACAGACAATAGACATTACAGCATAACAATAATCACATACAGTAGATTATAACAAATACCAAGAGGAGTGAGGGCCCTGCTCGCAAGCTTACAGTCTATGAGGAAAGAGGTAGACACGAAAGGTGGGTGGTAACAGTTGCCCTGATGTATGGACCAGCCATAATGTTAAGTGTGTAACAGTACAGACACAGAGGGCTAATGGATGCATAAAGCATGTGGGAACATGATGCTGGGAACCTGGTTATGGTAAAACTTTTGGCTCTGCCACACAGGGATAGGTTAGGTTAATGTGTTGAGGCGATAGGCCAGTCTGAATAAATGCGTTTTCAGGACATGCTTAAAATTGTATCAATTATATCATTACTTTCTGTAAGTGCTCTTGGCTTGCACACAACCAATTTTCTTGCATAAGTGCTATTCAAGGTTTTCATAGATACCACTTACACCTATGATATTGGCGCGCCCGCCAGGGCCTTGGGGATACTCGGTACTGGGCCGGATTTTACGGGGATGTTTCGCTGCAGCAGTGACCTGGTCCATGGCCCTGGGCAGACAATGAAAATGATGGTAAAAGGGGAATAAAGTTTATAAGATATAGTTCATGATGCCACCTGTAGTATTCGGCAAGGGATAGCCAATGCTACTAAAGGGTAAGTTCATAGAATCATAGAATCATAGAATCATAGAATCGTAGAGTTGGAAGGGACCTCCTGGGCCATCTGGTCCAACCCCCTGCTCAAAGCAGGATTCACTAAATCATCCCAGTTAGATGTCTGTCCAGCCTCTGTTTGAAGACTTCCATTGAAGGAGAACTCACCACTTCTCGTGGCAGCCTGTTCCACTCATTGATCACTCTAACTGTCAAAAAGTTTTTTCTAATATCTAATCTGTGTCTCCTCCCATTCAGCTTCATCCCATTGCTTCTAGTCTTTCCTTGTGCAAATGAGAATAAAGTTGATCCTTCTACAATGTGACAGCCCTTTAGATATTTGTAGACAGCTATTAAGTCTCCTCTCAGTCTTCTCTTTTGCAAACTAAACATTCCCAAATCCTGCAACCTTTCCTCATAAGACAGGGTTTGCAGACCGGTCACCATTCTGGTCACTCTTTTCTGAACTTGCTCCAGTTTGTTGATGTCTTTTTTAAAATGTGGTGCCCAAAATTGGACACAATATTCCAGATGAGGTCTGACCAAAGAGGAGTAGAGGGAAATAATTACTTCACGTGATCTAGACTGTATGCTTCTGTTAATACATCCTAGAATTGCATTTGCCTTTTTTGCTGCTGCATCACACTGTTGACTCATATTCAGTCTGTGATCTATTAGTATACCCAAGTCTTTTTCACATGTGCTGTCACTTAGCCCTATTCCTCCCATTCTATATATGCTTTTTTCATTTTTATTGCCCAGATGTAGTACTTTGCATTTCTCCCTGTTAAAAACCATTCTGTTAGTTGCTGCCCACTTCTCCAGTTTATTTAAATCTTTTTGAATCCTCTCTCTCTCTTCTCTAGTATTAGCTATCCCTCCTAGCTTTGTGTCATCAGCAAATTTAATCAGTTTACCCTCAATTCCTTCATCTAAATCGTTGATAAAGATGTTGAACAATACAGGGCCCAGGACAGAGCCCTGTGGTACCCCACTTGAGACATTCTTCCAACTGGATGTGCAGCCATTTACGACCACTCTTTGGGTCCGATCACTAAGCCAGTTATGAATCCACCTAACAGTTGCCTTGTCCATTCCATACTTAGTCATTTTTTCAATAAGGATTGTATGAGAGACTTTGTCAAATGCTTTGCTGAAGTCAAGATATACTATATCTACAGCATTTCCTTGATCCACCCAATCAGTAATACCGTCATAGAAGGAAATTAAATTAGTCTGACATGACTTATTAGTTACAAACCCATGCTGACTCTGTTTAATCACTTCATTCTTATCCAGGTATTGACATACATGTTGTTTAATAATTTGTTCAAAGATCTTTCCTGGTATAGAAGTCAGACTCACCGGCCTATAGTTGCCTGGGTCCACCTTCTTCCCCTTTTTGAAGATAGGAACAACATTTGCTCTTCTCCAGTCTTCTGGCACATCTCCTGTTCTCCAAGAATTTTCAAAGATTATGGAGAGGGGTTCAAAAATTTCTTCTGCTATCTCCTTCAGTACTCTGGGGTGTAATTCATCTGGACCTGGAGACTTGAATTCATTTAGGTTAGCTAAGTGTTTCCTCACTATCTTTCTGTTTATAGATATCCTGGATTCTTCTATTCCCTTAATAGGACAGTGAATAACAGTTGATGTTACATTTCCTTTCTGAGAGAAAACAGATGCAAAATAGGAATTTAAAAGTTCAGCCTTCTCAACATCCTGTCTTACCATTTCATCATTTTCATCCTGTAAAAATCCTATAGCATCTTTGACTTTTCTTTTACTTTTGACATATCCCCAAAATCCTTTATTATTGCTTTTGACATCTCTTGCAAGCCTCAATTCATTTTCAGCTTTAGCTAATCTGATTTGTGCCCTGCAGGTTCTGCAGACAGCATTATATTCTTCTTTAGATATGCCTCCCTCTTTCCATTTTATAAACATTTTTTTCTTCCTTTTTAGCATGTGCTTAAGTTCTGTGTTCATCCATCCTGGTTTCCTTAAATGCTTCCTATTCTTCCCTCTTTTCGGAATTGTTAACAACTGTGCTTTGAGACAGGACAGGACACAGGACTTTTTGCTGCGTTTTTTTCATGTTTTTTATGCTAATTTTCAGCTGCTTTTTCAATTACCAGCAAAGCCTATGAAATTTCAGAAATCTCGTGCACACACATTGGTTTTTTTGTGTGATCATGATTTTGAGCTTTGCTGCATTTTTTGGACATAGAGCATGTCACTTCTAGCGTTTTTTTGCTGCTTTTTTTGTGCAGAAAAGTCATGGCCAGCAGGAAGTGGCCTCAAAGCCAAGAGCTTTGGGGTGTTGTTAGTGAGGTGTCCATAGTGTGACAGCGAGCTATTGTGAGGTAGTGTCAGGTAGTAGTGAGGTGTTAAGAGCTATTGTGATGGAGTGAGGTGACCTGATAGTGAACTCTTGTGAGGAAGTGTCTGGTAGTAGTGAGGTGTTAAGAGTAGAGTTGAGCGAAATGGGTCTGCCAAATTCAGAATCCACCGACTTTGGCTAAAGTCGGGTTTCACCGATCGAAACCCGACCATAGCGTAAGGTCGGCCATGAGGTTGCCGACTTGAGCGCCAAAGTCGCGTTTCCCAAAATCCTTCCAGCGCCTATTTTCAGCCAATCATGAAGGACGCACACTGTGGGCAACACAATTACGTCAGCAGCTGCCCCCACCATGTAAGAGAAGGGCATGCAAGTGATTGGCTGGCTTTGTGTGGCATCACAGTGCCTATAAAAGGCAGTCACCGCCGACCGCCATCTTACTTTTGCCGATGTTAGCATAGGGAGAGGTTGCTGCTGATCGTTCTCAATAGGGAGAGTGTTTAGGCAGGAAAAAGTAAAAAAATTGCTTGTGCTGATAGCGAATGTCACTGTAAAACACAACTGTATAGTGTGCAGTGACAGGGGAGGATATATTTGTGTGCAGCAGCTCTGTTGGTTATTAGGCTGCCTTATAAGGCTCCCTGATAGCTGCATTGCTGTTTGCACACAGTTGTGCAGACTGCTTTTTTAAAAGCAAAAATCCTTTTATTCCTTTTTTCTGCACAGTAGATACTGAGCGTAAATTTTTTCACACACAGTATAGAGGTGTACGCTCCACAAACACTACCATGTACCGGCTGGTATCACGGACAAATACATGCTATATATGTGTGACTCCGTAAAAAAATACACTGAGATTAACATTTTTCCATACATACACCGTATTGCGGTGTCTGATTATCAAACAGTATCGGATATCTGGTGTTCTTATTACTGTCACATCTATACAGTGTCGGCATGTGTGTGTGACACTCCATAAATACATATACGGACATTTCCATTTCTTTATACACTGTATTGAGCAGTCCGATTGTCAAACAGTATCGGATATCTGGTGTTCTTATTACTGTCACATCTAAACAAAGTCAGCTTGTGTGTGTGACACTCCATAAATACATATACGGACATTTCCATTTCTTTATACACCGTATTGAGCAGTCCGATTGTCAAACAGCAGCGGATATCTAGTGTTCTTATTACTGTCACATCTACACAGAATCAGCGTGTGTGTGAGACACTCCATAAATACATGTATGGACTTTTCCATTTCTCTATACACCGTATTGAGCTGTCCGATTCTCAAACAGTATCGGATATCTGGTGTTCTTATTACGGTCACATCTACACAGAGTCAGCGTGTGTGTGGCATTCCATAAATACATATATGGAGATTGACAGTTTCACCAACAGCATATACAGCTGTACACCTCTGATACAGTACCGTATATCTGCTTGTTGGATTACGGTGAAATTCTTACTGGGTGAGCGTCTGTGACTCACAAAATATATACGGAGATTTCACTTCATACATACACCTTACACAGCTGTACGCTACTCATACAGTACCATTTCTCTGCTGGTATTTTTGGTATATTTTCCCAAACATGAGGAAGTCTGGTGGAAGAGGCCGCGGATGTGGGCGGGGGGACACAGCTGGTACTGATGGTGGTGGTGGTACATCGGCTGGTTCTGGCAAAAGCACAATAGCAGCTAAAGCAGGAGGTGTTGAGCCTGCGTCATCATCTGGCACAAGAAGGCCTTTAAAGTTCCCTTTTCTGGGAGTAGGTAAACCGCTTTTAAAGCCAGAGCATCAGGAACAGGTTTTGGCTTACATTGCCGAAACAGCCTCCAGCTCTATTGCCTCCTCTTCTGAAGTTACAAAAACTACAAGCACAGAGTCATCAGTGCAGGCCTCTGGTCAGGAACAACACCTTTCGTTGTGTCCTTCACCCACACCAAAAGTGAAGGATATTGCAACACACTTCAGATTACTACATGGAGCTCTTTTCACATACCATTCCTGGGTTATCAAGTCAAAGCCTGAATTCCACAGTCCAAGATGAATCTGACATGGAGTGCACTGATGCACAGCCACTGCTAGATGAATCTGCTGGTACATTCACCCACAGCACTACATTGCCTAAGCAGTCTACTGAGCCCGAATCTGACCCTGATGAAACTCAGGTGCCCCTTCTCGCATACTATACCACCTTACACAGTGACACAGAGGAAGGTACAGAGGAAGGTGCAGATGACATTGAGGCAGAGATCATGGATGACCCAGTTGTTGACCCGGATTGGCATCCATAGGGGGAAGAGGGTGCTGGTGACAATAAGTCAGAACAGGAGAAGGAGCCGCAGCAGGCATCGTCATGGCAGCAGCAGTTATCCAGCAGGCCCGTAGCTGTCAAAAAACTTGGCAAGAAAACTAAAAGAGTTGCAGTACCGCTTGGCCAGATGGTCAAATTAGCACAGCGTGCAAGCCCTGAAAAATTTGTACCATAGTAGGATGAGTATCGTGTGGCACTTTTTTGAACAAAATCCTACTGATGACGCAAAGGTTATCTGTAAGAAGTGCCGAAGGACCTTTAGCAAAGGGAGAAATCTAAGAAATTTGAATACCAGTTGCATGCTTAGACATTTAACCAACATGCACTTGCAAGCGTGAATGGACTACAAAAGCTCAGGTAGCACATGTGCACCTGCTCCGACTCAAGTTAGCCATCAATGCTCCATCGCTTCCCCCACTGTAAGGCCACCGCTAAGCACACCACCATCAAGAAATGTTGAGGTGTCATCGTTAGGCAAAACCAGTCACGCAAGCACAATATTTTCGCGAGGAAACACTGAATCTAGGCCATCAACACTCTCACCATCACCAACCCCTTCTCAGTCCGTCATGTCCAATGCTAGTTCCCTCATATGCAGCTCTCAAGTACAGCTCACCCTACCAGACACTCTGAGTAGGACAAGAAAGTACTCATCCTCTCATCCGCGTACACTGGCTTTGAACGCCTACATTGCCAAACTGATCTCATTAGAGATGATGCCCTTCCTTTTGGTAGAAAGCAAAGCTTTCCGAGAGTTCATGGCCTACGCTGTCCCATGCTATGACCTACCCAGTCGGCACTTCTTTTCTCGAAAAGCCATCCCTGCCCTTCACAGACATGTGAAAGACCGCATTGTCCATGCACTAAAGCAATCAGTGAGTGGAAAGGTGCACCTCACAACTGATGCATGGACCAGTAGGCATGGCTAGGGCCGTTACTTGTCCATCACTACTCACTGGGTTAATGTGGTGGATGCAGGCTCCACAGGGGACAGCGGCAGTGGAACAGTGCTGCCTAGCCCACAGTATAGGAAACAGTTGGGTGTAGGTGTTCGACCCTCCTCCTCCTCCAGAAGTGAAAGCTCGTCGACAGAGCGCAGTCGCACGAGCACTCCATCCACATCTGTCAGTGTTGCACACGAAGTGTCCCACTATCGAACAGCTAGTGGTAAGCGGTAGCAGGCTGTTTTAAAAATGATGTCTTTGGGCGATAGTAGACACACTGTGGAGGTACTGGCTGACTACTTGCATTGTTAAACCGAGTCATGGCTGCGCAGTCTACATCTTGAGCCAGGCAAGGTAGTCAGTGATAATGGGCAGAATTTTGTGGCAGCCATAGCCCTTTCAAAACTCACACACATACCTTGCCTGGCTGACACCTTGAACCTGGTGGTGCAGTGCTTCCTAAAAAATTATCCGGAGTTAACAGCCCTCCTTCATAAGGTGCGAAGACTGTGCTCGCACATCCGTCGCTCAAACGTCCCCTCCATTCGTATGCAGAAGCTGCAGCAATCACTCAACCTCCCCAAGCACCGTCAAATCATAGACGTTGCTACAAGATGGAACTCCACCATGCACACGGTTGAGAGGCTGTGCGAACAGAGGTAAACTGTAATGCATTTGTGGGAGGATACACGGGCAGGCAGTTTGAGGGCAGACATGGAATTGTCGGGTGGGCAGTGGTCAAAGCTGAAAGACCTCTGTTAAGTCCTTCAGTGTTTTGAGGAATGCACACGGCTGGTAAGCGCAGACGACGCCATCATAAGCATGAGCATCCCACTTATGCGTCGCTCATGCAAACTTTGACGCACATCAAGGATCAGGCGTCTGCAGCTGAGCAGCAACAGGAGGAGGAGGAGGGAAGCCTTGTGACAGTCAGCCATTGTCTGGTCAGGGAACTGTCATGGATGAGGTGGAGGAAGAAGAGGAAGATGAGGAGGAGGATGAGGTGGATGATTATTTTGGGGAGGAGTATGCTTCTCAGGGGGCAAGAGAACGTGTGGGCGTGCCAAGGTCAGGTACAGGGTTTGTGCATGACTGGAGGGATGTGGATTTGCCAGAAAGTGCTCCTCCACCCACCACTGGCAGTGAAGCATTGACACCTGGATCATTGGCCCACATGTGTGACTATGCCTTGCGGATCCTAAAAAGGGACCCCCGCATTGCCAAAATGATGAGGAATGACAACTACTGGTTGGCCAGCATCCTTGATCCACGCTATAAAGGCAAATTACACAACATCATGCCACAGGAGAACCTAGAGCTAATATTGGCTAACAAACAAGCAACTCTGGTAAACAGGTTGTTTGAGGCATTCCCAGCACACAGCAGCGGAGCTGGTTCTCCCACGAGCCGTAGGGGGCAAAATGGAGACAGGGGTTCCCTGACCATGTTGTGGGCTGATTTCTCAAGTCCCGCGCACACGACAGCTAATACAGAATCGATTGCAAGTGACAGGAGACAGCAGTTGTCAACTATGGTTACAAACTACTACTCCTCCCATATCAAGGTTCTCCCTCACAGGTCATTCATTCCCCTTTGATTATTGGGCCTCAAAACTGGACACATGGCCTAAATTGGCACAATATGCCTTACAGGAGCTCGCTTGCCCTGCTGCTAGTGTGTTATCTGAAAGAGTCTTCAGTGCTGCTGGATCAATCCTGACAGAAAAAAGGACTTGTCTGTCGACCCAGAATGTTGATGATCTAACCTTCATTAAAATGAACCATGCATTGGTTTCAAAAGATTTTGTCCCACCCTCCCCTGATAACACATAGGTTGCCAGAAAAAAGGCTCGCTTTTGTCCTCCTCTTCCTCTGACTTATCCAATTCCTCCATTTGCAGCAGCTGAAAGTCCAGCCTACACATCAACATATGCCATTTTTTAAACCACTCGAAATGGGCTGCCCCACCCCCACCCCAGGGTCAACACCTGCCGCACTCGGGCAAGTGCTGTTGCCCTGAACCGGTGTGTGGCCCAACCCTTGGGCGACAGCACTGGCACAGTGCCTCTCATAGTACAATAAAGTGTCTCTGACAGTGGTGGGGCCCACTCACCGTCAGACACACTGGCGCACTATGAGGGGCCCTGTGCCAGTACCCACGAGTAGGTCCCCCCTGCTTGCTCAGGGACACAGCACTTGCAATACTTACCTCTCCCTGCTCCACCGCTGTGTAGTCTGCCCAGTTAAATCCGTCACAGGGACGGCCTCTGCAAATTTGGTGTACTGATCGATGATGGTTAAGATGTAGCTATGTCCTGTCCTGCTGGCCTCTACCTTCAGATTACCAATGACTACCATTTGTAATGGATATCAACTCCCAATCGGATGCAATGGTGCTTTATGATCACCTTTCACATTTTTAATAGTCACAGACGTGTGACATTCCTGCCACCATTTTTCAGTGTGTCCTCTCATGGCAATCCAATAGAATCCCCTATGGCCTGTGGCTTGTGTGTTTTGCACTCCAAAGTGACCAGACAGATCATGATAGGCAGTGAGGACCATGTCTACAGCTCTCCCTGTGATCTCAATTTGATGGAGACGAGTTACAGTGATGGGATCGATGCAACTGCGATACAGCAACCCTTTCTTCACTAATATGCGTTTTAGCTGTATCCACAGTTAAAGTTATTGAGGGTCAGCATTGCCTCTTCGAATTCTCCCTGGAATTTTTCCCGTGATTACAAATTCAAAAACATCTAAAATCACTCGACTTTACGTCTGTACTTTTATCCATCTACCTTCCTCTAGAGGAGAGTCTGGACTGGCAGACTGACACTGAAATATAAACGAAGATTTCAAAGTACTCCAAAACTGTACACTGGTGTACGTTTCGAATGCATTTCCCTTTTTCTCATTTTTATATTCGGGTGTAATCCATACTGAGCCTGTGAGAGTTTGTGTCTTACTCTGGTAAAATATAAGGAGATTTAAAATGACACCTAATGTTTAAACAATACTATATGTACCTTGTATCTGGTGATACAGTAACCTTTTTATACTTTTTATATTCATGGCTAATGCATACTGTGACTGAGAGCATCTGTGTCTGCCTCATGAAATGTCTACGGAGATTTAGAATGTTTAAACTATACTATACCCTTTTTCAACTTGTTACATTATTGTCAAATCCATACTGAGCGTGTGAGCATATATGTCTGCCTCCTGAAATACATACAGAAATTTTTTTGTATTTTAAGTAGACTATACATACCTTCTATCTGTTGATTCAGTACCCTTTGTGCCCGAAATTCATCCTCCACCCACCACTCAAAGTGCATCATTGACACCTGGAACATTGGCACACGTGTGATTATTTCTTGTGGATCTTCTTTTTATATTATGGTGTGATTCATACTGAGCCTGTGAGAGGCTGTGTGTTACTCTTGAAATATATATGTAGATCGCCAAATGGTCCCAACACTGTATACAGCAGTACGCTTGGGATCCATTCCCCTTTTACTGCTTTTTATATTGTTGTGTTATCCATACTGGGCCTCAGAGCATTTGTGTCTGCCTCCTGAAATAAATACGGAGATTTTGAATGTTGAAACTATACTATAGATACCTTGGATCTGGTGCTACTGTACCCTTTTTCTACTTTTTAGTTTGTTGTCGAATCCATACTGGCCATGACAGCGTCTGTGTCTGCCTCCTCAAATATATATGTAGACTTATAATGTTGAAACTATACAATATATCCCTGTTATCTGGTGTTAAAATGAAACGCCACGCAGGGCTGGGGGTTACTCAGTAACGGGCCTTTCAGACTCTTTTAAGGGGGAAGTATGTCACGGTGGTGATTGGGCCCCGGTCCGTGGTCCTCGGTGTCCAATAAAGAAGATGACAGTTCAGATGAGGGGGAAGATGGTATAATAATTAATTTGGAAAAGGGCGATCGTGACACCATCCGTGGTACTCGGCTAGGGTAGCCGACGCTGCAATGCAGATCCTCTGTGCCGGTGTTAAAGCAGACAAGATGATGAAACTCCCCTTGGTCAGAGCTGTATCCCAGGGCAGTTGAGATGGTGTTTGTGAGCCGTTGATGGTGATGGTGAGTGTAGCGTGTGTAGCAGGCGAGTTGTAAAAGCCACCAAGGACGCAGTTGGGTGCAGTTTCTGAGTTTTTTCTCAAAAGTTTTATGCACAAGATGACCTGATTGGTACTGTGTCATCCAAGGGAGGGGTCTGGCAAACTCCAAGGTAGATCAGGAACACCTGTTCAAGACGCCTCCTTGTTTATCCTTTCTAGGCCATGTCTCTGCACTGATCTCTCCCTTCCTTCCTGCTGTGGGCCTTCGCAAACAGTGTCCCAAGCCAGCAGCCACGGATCACACCGGGCGACATGCGTCAGGCTTCGGGGTCCTTTATTCCAACTGCTGCCTTTTTGATTATTGAATGCGGCTGCGACTGAGGCTGAAGTTACCTCAGCCTCCGTCTTTCTAGCTGAGCCCTGTATTTCTCCACTACCTTCAGGAGCCACCTTCCCCAACGAGGTCTGGTCCTTCCTTCTCCAGAAACGGGCTTCACAGGTGGCTTATTGCACTTCCCGTGCCCCAATGACCCCTTCCTTCCAGTGTAGGACCTTTGACAAGATTTTTCTCTCTTCTCTGACCGTCAGCCCTCTCACAGCAATCCTGCTCTTACTCTGTCCTGTCACCAACTGACAACTCTCTAGAAAGATCCATTTACCTCAGACTAGCTCCACCCATCAACTGGCAGCTTGCTCTCTCTGATTGGATGCCCACAATCACTCCACTACCTAAGCTCCTCCCACTATATCTACCTTCCACACTAACCCCCAACACCCTTTCCTAGTCAGTCTGGGATGAGGCCATCCTCCCGCTGGGTACACCCAGAAAGCACTGATTAACATGTGTGTGTGTGTTGAGTGCAGGGTTAGGAGTCCTGAGTGGTGATCCCTCCTTACCTGAGGGTGGGATACCACACCTTTGGATGAGGTGCAGTACCTCTGTGGTGACCATACCCTAAGGGGTACCGTAGTACCCTTTCTTAACTTTCTATATTGTTGTCGGATCCATACTGGGCCTGAGAGCGACTGTGTTTGCCTCCTGAAATGTATACGGAGATTCAATATGCTTAAACTATACTATATATACCTTGTATCTAGTGATACTGTACCCTTTAGCAAATTTTTATATTATTGTGTAATCCATACTGAGCCTGTGACCAACTGTGTCTGATTCATGAAATATATGCGGAGATTTACAATTATCCCTAGACTGTATAGAGCTGTCTGCTTCTGAAACCGTACCATATATCTTCTGGTATTTTTAGTCCATTTTCACAAAAATTATTACGTACTGTGGAAGAGGCCGCAGATGTGGGGGGGGGCAGCTGGTACTGATGGTGGTGGTGGTGAATCTGCTGGTATTGCCAAAAGCACAATAGCAGCTAAGGCAGGAGGTGTTGAGCCTGCGTCATCAGCTGGCACAAGAAGACCTTTAAGGCTCCCTTTTCAGGGAGTAGGTAAACTGCTTTTAAAGCCGGAGCATCAGGAACTGTTTTTGCCTTACATTGCCGAAAAAGCCTCCAGCTCTATCGCCTCCTCTTCTGAAGTTTAAAAAAATGCAAGCACTGAGTCGTCAGTGCAGGCTTCTGGTCAGGAACCACCCCTTTCCTTGTCTCCTTCACCCCCACTAAAAGTGAAGGATGCGGCAGCCCACACTTCAGATTACTCCATGGAGCTCTTTTCACAGGCTATGCCTGTGCTATCAAGTGAAATTCTGAATTCCCCAGTCCAACATGAATTGGAGATGGAGTGCACTGATGCACAGCCACTGCTAGATGATTCTGCTGGTACATTGACCCACAGCACTACATTCCCCTCGCACTCCTCAGAGCCAGAATGTGACACTGATGAAACTCAGGTGCCCCTTCCCGCATACTATACCACCTTACATGGTGACACAGAGGAAGGTGCCGATGAAAGTGCCAGTTCCCTGAGCAGGTGGGAGGTCCTACTCATGGGCGTCGGCAGTGGCACAGGGCCACTCATAGTACGCAAAAGTGTCTCTGCTGGTGCGAGGGCCCACTCACCGTCAAACATACCGTCATACTATGAGGGGCCCTGTGCCACTGCCGTCGCCCATGAGTGGGCCCCCCATGCTTGCTCAGGGCCAGAGCACTTGCAATACTTACCTCTCCCTGCTCCACCGCCGTGATGTCTTCCACCTTTCCTGACAGTGACATTCAGGTTACAGAGCGCGATGACATCACATCTGTATGCCCTCTAATGAAACAATACAAGTGCAGAGAGCTTTAAAATGGCAATGCTGAGGAGTCCAGAGTAGAGCAGTGCCCAGCAAGGAGAGGTATTTAATTTTTTTAAATTTTGGGAGCATTTTTTGGCGAGCAATATACACTGGAGAATGATATATGGGGCCCATCATACACTGGAGCATCATTCATTTGGCCCATCATATACTGGAGCATTCAAAATGGGGGACATCAGACACTGGAGCAGCATTTACGGGGCCCATTATACACTGGAGCATTAGAAATGGGGCCCATTATATATGGAGCATTATTTGGCCCATAAGACAGTGGAGCATCATCCATGGGGACCAACATATACTGTAGCATTATGTGGAGCTCATCATATACTGTATGGAACATTATATGGGACCAATTATTCTGTATGGAGAAATACATGGGGCTCATTATTCTGTATGGCGCACTAGGTGGTGGCCATAATACTGTATGGAGTAATATACTGTCCGGTTTTTGAGCCATTGTAGAATTTAAAATAGATATTAGTCATGTCATGTAAGCAGCGAAGTATTTTTCATTGTACTATACCTATATTTCTGTGCCATATTGGAGCATTATGAATTGTGGTATGTGTTAAAAGGGCGCACTGACACTCTTTGGCCCAGGGCACACGAAAACCTGGTGCTAGCCCTACCCATCCACCACTTTAGCCAAATAACCCCCAGTTTTCAATGCGTAATTATTATTATAAAGTAAATTAAGGTTGCCAAGCTTAAGTAATAAGAATTGATGTCGTTGGCATCGAAATGGGCATTGTAGGTGTGTTTACTGTCCTCCACTCCCTGCCGACTTTGCTTCCCCATTGACTTGCATTGGGTTTCGTGTTTCAGTCGGACCCTGACTTTTCCCTATAGTCGGCCGATTTCGTTCGACCCAACTTTTTAGAATGTCGGGTTTCATGAAACCCGACTCGACCCGAAAAATGAAAAGCCGCTCATCTCTAGTTAAGAGCTATTGTGAGGGAGTGAGGTGACCTGATAGTGAACTCTTGTGAGGAAGTGTCTGGCAGTAGTGAGTAGTGTTGAGCATTCCAATACTGCAAATATCGGGTATCGGCCGATATTCGCTGTATCGGAATTCCGATACCGAGTACCGATATTTTTTCAATATCGGATATCGGAATCGGAAGTTCCCATAATGCAAAGAGCCACTGCTGTGGCTCTGATTGGCTGCCGAAATGACGTCATCATGATGCGCGGTCTGTGCGCATCATGATGCGCCGTCAGTTCGGGCCTTCCGGGGGGGTCTATGCCGACTACCCGGGGTTCTGTACCGGCCTCCCCGGGGGTCTGTGCCGACTGCCCGGGGGTCTGTGCAGGCTGCGGGGGTCTGTGCAGGATCGTCCGATGGGACTACAAGTCCCATCGGGCGATGCCTGCTACCATGACGGTGATTGACACATTAGCCAATGATGGGACAGTAGTAGTCCCATCATCCGGCCTATGTGTTGAATGTAAAAAAAAAAAAAATACATGCTACATACATACTACATACATACTACATGCTACATACATACTACATACATGCTACATACATGCAACATATATACTACATGCATGCAACATATATACTACATGCATGCAACATGCATACTACATATATACCATATATATACTACATGCATGCAACATGCATACTACATATATACCACATATATACTACATGCATGCAACATGCATACTACATATATACCACATATATACTACATGCATGCAACATGCATACTACATATACACCACATATACCGGGGGCTGTGCCGACTGTCCGGGGGTCTGTGCCGACTGCCCGGGGGTCTGTACAGGCCAGCCAGGGGTCTGTACCGGCCTGCCGGTGGTCTGTACCGACTGTCCGGGGGTCTGTGCAGGCTGCGGGGGTCTGTGCCGGCCTGCCGGTGGTCTGTACCGACTGTCCGGGGGTCTGAGCAGACTGCCGGGGGTCTGTACCGGCCTGCCGGTGGTCTGTACCGGCCTGCCGGGGGGCTGTGCCGACTGTCCGGGGGTCTGTGCAGGTTGCGGGGGTCTGTGCAAGCATCCTCCGATGGGACTACAAGTCCCATCGGGCGATGCCTGCTACCATGACGGTGATTGACACATTAGCCAATGATGGGACAGAAGTAGTCCCATCATCCGGCCTATGTGTTGAATGTAAGAAAAAAAAAAATACATACTACATACATACTACATGCTACATACATACTACATACATGCTACTTACATGCAACATATATACTACATGCATGCAACATACATACATACTGCATATATACCACATGCATGCAACATACATACTACATATACACCACATATATACTACATGCATGCAACATGCATACTACATATATACCACATATATACTACATGCATGCAACATGCATACTACATATATACCACATATACCGGAGGTCTGTGCCGACTGTCCGGGGGTCTGTGCCGACTGCCCGGGGGTCTGTACCGGCCTGCCGGTGGTCTGTACCGACTGTCCGGGGGTCTGTGCAGGCTGCGGGGGTCTGTACTGGCCTGCCGGTGGGGCTGTGCCGGCCTGTCGGTGGTCTGTACCGTCTGTTCGGGGGTCTGAGCGGACTGCCGGGGGTCTGTACCGGCCTGCCGGGGGGCTGTGCCGGCCTGCCGGTGGTCTGTACCGACTGTCCGGGGGTCTGTGCAGGCTGCGGGGGTTTGTACAGGCCCTCCGGGGGGCTGTGCCGGCCTGCCGGTGGTCTGTACCGACTGTCCAGGGGTCTTCTGAGTGGACTGCCGGGGGTCTGTACCGGCCTGCCGGGGGGCTGTGCCGGCCTGCCATGGGGCTGTGCCGACTGTGCAGGGGTCTGTTCCGACTGCCCGGGGGTCTGTGTGGACTGCCGGGGGTCTGTACCGGCCTGCCGGGGGTCTGTACCGGCCTGCCTGGGGGCTGTGCTGGCCTGCCGGTGGTCTATACCGACTGTCCGGGGGTCTGAGTAGGCTGCGGGGGTCTGTGCAGGATCGTCTGATGGGACTACAAGTCCCATCGGGCGATGCCTGCCACCATGACGGTGATTGACACATTAGCCAATGATGGGACAGTAGTAGTCCCATCATCCGGCCTATGTATTGAATGTAAGAAAAAAAAAAATACATACTACATACATACTACATGCTACATACATACTACATACATGCTACATACATGCAACATATATACTACATGCATGCAACATACATACATACTGCATATATACCACATGCATGCAACATGCATACTACATATATACCACATATATACTACATGCATGCAACATGCATACTACATATACTGTATACCACATATACCGGGGGGCTGTGCCGACTGTCCTGGGGTCTGTGCCGACTGCCCGGGGGTCTGTACCGGCCTGCCGGGGGGCTGTGCCGGCCTGCCGGTGGTCTGTACCGACTGTCCGGGGATCTGTGCAGGCTGCGGGGGTCTGCACCGGCCTGCCGGGGGGCTGTGCCGGCCTGCCGGTGGTCTGTACCGACTGTCCGGGGGTCTGTGCAGGCTGCGGGGGTCTGTACCGGCCTGCTGGGGGGCTGTGCCGGCCTGCCGGTGGTCTGTACCGACTGTCCGGGGGTCTGAGCGGACTGCCGGGGTCTGTACCGGCCTGCCGGGGGGCTGTGCCGGCCTGCCGGTGGTCTGTACCGACTGTCCGGTGGTCTTAGCGGACTACCGTGGGTCTGTACCGGCCTGCCGGGGGGCTGTGCTGGCCTGCCGGGGGGCTGTGCCGACTGCCCGAGGGTCTGTACCGGCCTTCCGGGGGGCTGTGCCGGCCTGCCGGTGGTCTGTGCTGACTACCCGGGGGTCTGTGCTGACTGCCCGGGGGTCTGTGCGGACTGCCGTGGGTCTGTACCTGCCTGCCGGGGGCTATGCTGGCCTGCCGGGGGGCTGTGCCGACTGCCCGGGGGGTCTGTACCGGCCTTCCGGGGGGCTGTGCCGACTGCCCGGGGGGCTGTGCCGACTGCCCCGGGGTCTATACCGGCCTGCCGGGGGGGATGTGCCGGCCTGCCGGGGGGCTGTACCGACTGTCCGGGGGTCTGTGCAGGCTGCGGGGGTCTGTACCGGCCTGCCGGGGGGCTGTGCCGGCCCGCCGGTGGTCTGTGCGGACTGCCGGGGGTCTGTACCGGCCTGCCGGGGGGCTGTGCCGACTGCCCGAGGGTCTGTACCGGCCTGCCGGGGGGCCGTGCCGGCCTGCCGGGGGGCTGTACCGACTGTCCGGGGGTCTGTGCAGGCTGCGGGGGTCTGTACCGGCCTGCCGAGGGGCTGTGCCGGCCCGCCGGTGGTCTGTACCGACTGTCCGGGGGTCTGAGCGGACTGCCGGGGGTCTGTACCGGCCTGCTGGGGGGCTGTGCCGGCCTGCCGGTGGTCTGTACTGACTGTCTGGGGGTCTGAGCGGACTACCGGGGGTCTGTACCGGCCTGCCGGGGGGCTGTGCTGGCATGCTGGGGGGCTGTGCCGACTGCCCGGGGGTCTGTACTGGCCTTCCGGGGGGCTGTGCCGGCCTGCCGGTGGTCTGTGCCGACTGCTCGGGGGTCTGTGCCGACTGCCCGGGGGTCTGTGCCGACTGCTGTGGGTCTGTACCTGCATGCCGGGGGGCTGTGCTGGCCTGCCGGGGGGCTGTGCCGACTGCCCGGGGGTCTGTACTGGCCTTCCGGGGGGGCTGTGCCGACTGCCCGGGGGTCTGTGCCGACTGCCCGGGGGTCTGTGCGGACTGCCCGGGGGTCTGTGCGGACTGCCGTGGGTCTGTACCGGCCTGCCGGGGGGCTGTGCTGGC
Source organism: Dendrobates tinctorius (assembly GCF_039654945.1). Taxonomy (NCBI): domain Eukaryota; kingdom Metazoa; phylum Chordata; class Amphibia; order Anura; family Dendrobatidae; genus Dendrobates; species Dendrobates tinctorius. Next base: position 233,790 of record NW_027361836.1, on the reverse strand, counting down.
CTACCGGGGGGCTGTGCCGACTGCCCGGGGGTCTGTACCGGCCTTCCGGGGGGCTGTGCCGGCCTGCCGGTGGTCTGAGCGGACTGCCGTGGGTCTGTACCGGCCTGCCGTGGGGCTGTGCCGGCCTGACGGTGGTCTGTACCGACTGTCCGGGGGTCTGAGCGGCCTGCCGGGGGTCTGTACCGGCCTGCCGGGGGTCTGTACCGGTCTGCCGGGGGTCTGTGCTGGCCTGCCGGTGGTCTATACCGACTGTCCGGGGGTCTGAGCAGGCTGCGGGGGTCTGTGCACGATCGTCCGATGGGACTACAAGTCCCATCGGGCGATGCCTGCCACCATGACGGTGATTGACACATTAGCCAATAATGGGACAGTAGTAGTCCCATCATCCGGCCTATGTGTTGAATGTAAAAAAAAAAATACATACTACATACATACTACATACATCCTACATGCATGCAACATACATACATACAACATATATACCACATGCATGCAACATGCATACTACATATATACCACATGCATGCAACATGCATACTACATATATACCACATATATACTACATGCATGCAACATACAAATATACTACATATATACTACATGCAACATAAATACTACATATATACTACATACATGCAACATACATATATACTACATGCAACATGCATACTACATGCATGCAACATACTACATATATACCACATGCATGCAACATGCAAACTACATATATACCACATATATACTACATATATACCAGATGCATGCAACATACATATATACTACATGCATGCAACATGCATACTACATATATACTACATATACAGACCTCAACACGGACTTTCAACTCCCTCCAAAGGTTTTCTATAGGGTTGAGATCTGGAGACTGGCTAGGCCACTCCAGGACCTTGAAATGCTTCTTACGAAGCCACTCGTTCGTTGCCCTGGCGGTGTGCTTTGGATCATTGTCATGTTGAAAGACCCAGCCACGTTTCATCTTCAATGCCCTTGCTGATGGAAGGAGGTTTGCACTCAAAATCTCACGATACATGGCCCCATTCATTCTTTCATGTACCCGGATCAGTCGTCCTGGCCCCTTTGCAGAGAAACAGCCCCAAAGCATGATGTTTCCACCACCATGCTTTACAGTAGGTATGGTGTTTGATGGATGCAACTCAGTATTCTTTTTCCTCCAAACACGACAAGTTGTGTTTCTACCAAACAGTTCCAGTTTGGTTTCATCAGACCATAGGACATTCTCCCAAAACTCCTCTGGATCATCCAAATGCTCTCTAGCAAACTTCAGACGGGCCCGGACATGTACAGGCTTAAGCAGTGGGACACGTCTGGCACTGCAGGATCTGAGTCCATGGTGGCGTAGTGTGTTACTTATGGTAGGCCTTGTTACATTGGTCCCAGCTCTCTGCAGTTCATTCACTAGGTCCCCCCGCGTGGTTCTGGGATTTTTGCTCACCGTTCTGACCCCACAGGGTGGGATTTTGCGTGGAGCACCAGATCGAGGGAGATTATCAGTGGTCTTGTATGTCTTCCATTTTCTAATTATTGCTCCCACAGTTGATTTCTTCACTCCAAGCTGGTTGACTATTGCAGATTCAGTCTTCCCAGCCTGGTGCAGGGCTACAATTTTGTTTCTGGTGTCCTTTGACAGCTCTTTGGTCTTCACCATAGTGGAGTTTGGAGTCAGACTGTTTGAGGGTGTGCACAGGTGTCTTTTTATACTGATAACAAGTTTAAACAGGTGCCATTACTACAGGTAATGAGTGGAGGAAAGAGGAGACTCTTAAAGAAGAAGTTACAGGTCTGTGAGAGCCAGAAATCTTGATTGCTTGTTTCTGACCAAATACTTATTTTCCACCATAATATGCAAATAAAAAGAAAAAAAACAGACTATGTGATTTTCTGGATTTTTTTTTCTCAGTTTGTCTCCCATAGTTGAGGTCTACCTATGATGTAAATTACAGACGCCTCTCATCTTTTTAAGTGGTGGAACTTGCACTATTGCTGACTGACTAAATACTTTTTTGCCCCACTGTATACTACATGCATGCAACATACATCATATATACTACATGCATGCAGCATGCATACTACATATATACCACATATATACTACATGCATGCAACATACATATATACTACATGCATGCAACATGCATACTACATATATACCATATATATATACTACATGCATGCAACATACATACAACATATATACTACATGCATGCAACATGCATACTACATATATACCACATATATACTACATGCATGCAGCATACATATATACTACATGCAACATGCATACTACATGCATGCAACATACATACTAAATATATACCACATGCATGCAACATGCATACTACATATATACTACATGCATGCCACATACATATATACTACATACAATACATTCATACAATACATACATATAGGCATACAGTACATATAACATAGAGTACATACTCACTATCACTTGTCACTTTGATCCCCAAAGCCATTGTTATCTATGGAATAAATATTAAAATAACAAAGCACCAATATACTCACCCCTGATCCGCAGAAGTCCACGGGTGTCCCACAACGATCTTGCGTGGAGAACAGCAGCATCAGCTGATGCTACCGTTCTCTACGGGCTCCAGGAAACCAGTGTCGGGAGGTAGGTATCCTTCCGCCCTGTATTCCTCCGCCACTGTAAAGGAAAAAAAAAGTCCCTAGTCTCATTTTATGGCATTGCTGTGTGAGAAATTTCCCATGCAGCTTTTGCCATAAAGTGAGACTAGGGACTTTTTTTTTTTTTTTTTTTTTTTACACTGGCGGAGGAATACAGGGCGGAAGGATACCTACCTCCCGACACTGGTTTCCTGGGGCCCGTAGAGAACGGTAGCATCAGCTGATGCTGCAGTTCTCCGCGCAAGATCGTCGTGGGACACTCGTGGATTTCTGCGGATCAGAGAGTATATTTTTTGTTTGTTATTTTAATATTTATTCCGAAAATGACAATGGCTTTTGGGATCGAAGTGACAAGTGATGGTGAGTATGTACTCTATGTTATATCTACTGTATGTCTATATGTATGTATTGTATGAATGTATTGTATTTAGTACAGTGGGGCAAAAAAGTATTTAGTCAGTCAGCAATAGTGCAAGTTCCACCACTTAAAAAGATGAGAGGCGTCTGTAATTTACATCATAGGTAGACCTCAACTATGGGAGACAAACTGAGAAAAAAAATCCAGAAAATCACATTGTCTGTTTTTTTTTCATTTTATTTGCATATTATGATGGAAAATAAGTATTTGGTCAGAAACAAAATTTCATATCAATACTTTGTGATATATCCTTTGTTGGCAATGACAGAGGTCAAACGTTTTCTGTAAGTCTTCACAAGGTTGCCACACACTGTTGTTGGTATGTTGGCCCATTCCTCCATGCAGATCTCCTCTAGAGCAGTGATGTTTTTGGCTTTTCGCTTGGCAACACGGACTTTCAACTCCCTCCAAAGGTTTTCTATAGGGTTGAGATCTGGAGACTGGCTAGGCCACTCCAGGACCTTGAAGTGCTTCTTACGAAGCCACTCGTTCGTTGCCCTGGCGGTGTGCTTTGGATCATTGTCATGTTGAAAGACCCAGCCACGTTTCATCTTCAATGCCCTTGCTGATGGAAGGAGGTTTGCACTCAAAATCTCACGATACATGGCCCCATTCATTCTTTCATGTACCCGGATCAGTCGTCCTGGCCCCTTTACAGAGAAACAGCCCCAAAGCATGATGTTTCCACCACCATGCTTTACAAGTAGGTATGGTGTTTGATGGATGCAACTCAGTATTCTTTTTCCTCCAAACACGACAAGTTGTGTTTCTACCAAACAGTTCCAGTTTGGTTTCATCAGACCATAGGACATTCTCCCAAAACTCCTCTGGATCATCCAAATGCTCTCTAGCAAACTTCAGACGGGCCCGGACATGTACAGGCTTAAGCAGTGGGACACGTCTGGCACTGCAGGATCTGAGTCCATGGTAGCGTAGTGTGTTACTTATGGTAGGCCTTGTTACATTGGTCCCAGCTCTCTGCAGTTCATTCACTAGGTCCCCCCACGTGGTTCTGGGATTTTTGCTCACCGTTCTTGGGATCATTCTGACCCCACGGGGTGGGATTTTGCGTGGAGCACCAGATCGAGGGAGATTATCAGTGGTCTTGTATGTCTTCCATTTTCTAATTATTGCTCCCACAGTTGATTTCTTCACTCCAAGCTGGTTGGCTATTGCAGATTCAGTCTTCCCAGCCTGGTGCAGGGCTACAATTTTGTTTCTGGTGTCCTTTGACAGCTCTTTGGTCTTCACCATAGTGGAGTTTGGAGTCAGACTGTTTGAGGGTGTGCACAGGTGTCTTTTTATACTGATAACAAGTTTAAACAGGTGCCATTACTACAGGTAATGAGTGGAGGAAAGAGGAGACTCTTAAAGAAGAAGTTACAGGTCTGTGAGAGCCAGAAATCTTGATTGCTTGTTTCTGACCAAATACTTATTTTCCACCATAATATGCAAATAAAATGAAAAAAAAACAGACAATGTGATTTTCTGGATATTTTTTTCTCAGTTTGTCTCCCATAGTTGAGGTCTACCTATGATGTAAATTACAGACGCCTCTCATCTTTTTAAGTGGTGGAACTTGCACTATTGCTGACTGACTAAATACTTTTTTGCCCCACTGTATATATGTATGTTGCATGCATGTAGTATATATGTAGTATGTATGTATGTTGCATGCATGTAGTATATATGTATGTTGCATGCATGTAGTATATATGTAGTATGCATGCTGCATGCATGTGGTATATATGTAGAATGTATGTAGTATGTATGTTGCATGTAGTATATATGTATTATATATATATATATATATGTTGCATGCATGTAGTATATATGTAGTATATACTGTATGTATGTTGCATGCATGTAGTATATATGTGGTATATATATATAGTATGCATGTTGCATGCATGTGGTATATATGTAGTATGTATGTTGCATGCATGTAGTATATATGTAGTATGCATGTTGCATGTAGTATATATGTATGTTGCATGCATGTAGTATATATGTAGTATGCATGTTGCATGCATGTGGTATATATGTAGTATGTATGTATGTTGCATGCATGTAGTATAAATGTAGTATATATGTAGTATGCATGTTGCATGCATGTGGTATATATGTAGTATGTATGTAGTATGTATGTTGCATGTAGTATATATGTAGTATGCATGTTGCATGCATGTAGTATATATGTAGTATATATGTATGTTGCATGCATGTAGTATATGTGGTATATATGTAGTATGCATGTTGCATGCATGTAGTATATATGTGGTATATATGTAGTATGCATGTTGCATGCATGTGGTATATATGTAGTATGTATGTTGCATGCATGTAGTATATATATGTAGTATGCATGTTGCATGTAGTATATATGTATGTTGCATGCATGTAGTATATATGTGGTATATATGTAGTATGCATGTTGCATGCATGTAGTATATATGTTGTATATATGTATGTTGCATGCATGTTGTATATATGTAGTATGCATGTAGTATATATGTGGTATATATGTAGTTTGCATGTTGCATGCATGTGGTATATATGTAGTATGTATGTATGTTGCATGCATGTAGTATGCATGTTGCATGTAGTATATATGTATGTTGCATGCATGTAGTATATATGTTGTATATATGTAGTATGCATGTTGCATGCATGTAGTATATATATGTAGTATGCATGTTGCATGTAGTATATATGTATGTTGCATGCATGTAGTATATATGTTGTATATATGTATGTTGCATGCATGTGGTATATATGTAGTATGCATGTAGTATATATGTGGTATGTATGTAGTTTGCATGTTGCATGCATGTGGTATGTATGTTGCATGTAGTATATATGTGGTATATATGTAGTATGCATGTTGCATGCATGTATGTAGTTTGTATCTTTTTTTTTTACATTCAACACATAGGCCGGATGATTGGACTACTACTGTCCCATCATTGGCTAATGTGTCAATCACCGTTCAGGTAGCAGGCATCGCCCGATGGGACTTGTAGTCCCATCGGACGATCCTGCACAGCCCCCCGCAGCCTGCTCAGACCCCCGGACAGTCGATATAGACCACCGGCAGGCCGGCACAGCCCCCCGGCAGGCCGGTACAGACCCCCGGCAGTCCGCTCAGACCCCCGGACAGTCGGTACAGACCACCGGCAGGCCGGCACAGCCCCCCGGCAGACCGGTACTGACCCCCGGGCAGTCGGCACAGACCCCCGGACAGTCGGCACAGCCCCCCGGTATATGTGGTATATATGTAGTTTGCATGTTGCATGCATGTAGTATATATGTGGTATATATGTAGTATACATGTTGCATGCATGTGGTATATATGCAGTATGTATGTAAGTTGCATGCATGTAGTATATATGTTGCATGTATGTAGCATGTATGTAGTATGTATGTAGCATGTAGTATGTATTTTTTTTTTCTTACATTCAACACATAGGCCGGATGATGGGACTACTACTGTCCCATCATTGGCTAATGTGTCAATCACCGTCATGGTAGCAGGCATCGCCCGATGGGACTTGTAGTCCCATCGGACGATCCTGCACAGACCCCCGCAGCCTGCTCAGACCCCCGGACAGTCGGTATAGACCACCGGCAGGCCGGTACAGACCCCCGGCAGTCCGCACAGACCCCCGGGCAGTCGGCACAGACCCCCGGACAGTCGGCACAGACCCCTGGCAGGCCGGCACAGCCCCCTGGCAGGCCGGCACGGCCCCCCGGCAAGCCAGTACAGACCCCCGGCAGTCCGTTCAGACCCCCGGACAGTCGGTACAGACCACCGGCAGGCCGGCACAGCACCCCGGCAGGCCGGTACAGACCCCTGGACAGTCGGTACAGCCCCCCGGCAGGCCAGCACAGTCCCCCGGCAGGCCGGTACAGACCCCCGGCAGTCCGCTCAGACCCCCGGACAGTCGGACAGCCCCCCGGCAGGCCGGTACAGACCGCCTATATATATAGTATATATGTGGTATATATGTAGTATACATGTTGCATGCATGTGGTATATATGTGGTATATATGTAGTATGCATGTTGCATGTATGTAGTATATATGTGGTATATATGTAGTATGCATGTTGCATGCATGCATGTGGTATATATGCAGTATGTATGTATGTTGCATGCATGTAGTATATATGTTGCATGTATGTAGCATGTATGTAGCATGTAGTATGTATTTTTTTTTCCTTACATTCAACACATTAGCCGGATGATGGGACTACTACTGTCCCATCATTGGCTAATGTGTCAATCACCGTCATGGTAGCAGGCATCGCCCGATGGGACTTGTAGTCCCATCGGACGATCCTGCACACCCCCCGCAGCCTGCACAGACACCCGGACAGTCGGTACAGACCACCGGCAGTCAGGTACAGACCCCCGGCAGTCCGCACAGACCCCCGGGCAGTCGGCACAGACCCCCGGACAGTCGGCACAGCCCCCGGCAGGCCGGCACAGCCCCCCGGCAGGCCGGTACAGACCCCCGGCAGTCCGCTCAGACCCCCGGACAGTCGGTACAGACCCCCGGACAGTCGGCACAGACCCCCGACAGTCGGCACAGCCCCCCGGCAGGCCGGCACAGCCCCCCGGCAGGCCGGCACAGCCCCCCGGCAGGCCGGCACAGCCCCCCGGCAGGCCGGTACAGACCCCCGCAGCCTGCACAGACCCCCGCCGGACAGTCGGTACAGCCCCCTGGCAGGCCGACACAGCCCCCCGGCAGGCCGGTACAGACCCCCGGCAGTCCGCTCAGACCCCCGGACAGTCGGTACAGACCACCGGCAGGCCGGCACAGCCCCCCGGCAGGCCGGTACAGACCCCCGCAGCCTGCACAGACCCCCGGACTGTCGGTACAGCCCCCTGGCAGGCCGGCACAGCCCCCCGGCAAGCCGGTACAGACCCCGGCAGTCCGCTCAGACCCCCGGACAGTCGGTACAGCCCCCCGGCAGGCTGGTACAGACCCCCGGCAGTCCGCTCAGACCCCCGGACAGTCGGTACAGACCACCGGCAGGCCGACACAGCCCCCCGGCAGGCCGGTACAGACCCCTGGGCAGTCGGCACAGACCCCCGGACAGTCGGCACAGACCCCCAGTATATGTGGTATATATGTAGTATGCATGTTGCATGCATGTAGTATATATGTGGTATATATGTAGTATACATGTTGCATGCATGTGGTATATATGTGGTATATATGTAGTATGCATGTTGCATGCATGTAGTATATATGTGGTATATATGTAGTATGCATGTTGCATGCATGTGGTATATATGCAGTATGTATGTATGTTGTATGCATGTAGTATATACAGTGGGGAAAAAAAGTATTTAGTCAGTCAGCAATAGTGCAAGTTCCACCACTTAAAAAGATGAGAGGCGTCTGTAATTTACATCATAGGTAGACCTCAACTATGGGAGACAAACTGAGAAAAAAAAATCCAGAAAATCACATTGTCTGTTTTTTTTTCATTTTATTTGCATATTGTGGTGGAAAATAAGTATTTGGTCAGAAACAAGCAATCAAGATTTCTGGCTCTCACAGACCTGTAACTTCTTCTTTAAGAGTCTCCTCTTTCCTCCACTCATTACCTGTAGTAATGGCACCTGTTTAAACTTGTTATCAGTATAAAAAGACACCTGTGCACACCCTCAAACAGTCTGACTCCAAACTCCACTATGGTGAAGACCAAAGAGCTGTCAAAGGACACCAGAAACAAAATTGTAGCCCTGCACCAGGCTGGGAAGACTGAATCTGCAATAGCCAACCAGCTTGGAGTGAAGAAATCAACTGTGGGAGCAATAATTAGAAAATGGAAGACATACAAGACCACTGATAATCTCCCTCGATCTGGTGCTCCACGCAAAATCCCACCCTGTGGGGTCAGAATGATCCCAAGAACGGTGAGCAAAAATCCCAGAACCACGTGGGGGGACCTAGTGAATGAACTGCAGAGAGCTGGGACCAATGTAACAAGGCCTACCATAAGTAACACACTACGCCACCATGGACTCAGATCCTGCAGTGCCAGACGTGTCTCACTGCTTAAGCCTGTACATGTCCGGGCCCGTCTGAAGTTTGCTAGAGAGCATTTGGATGATCCAGAGGAGTTTTGGGAGAATGTCCTATGGTCTGATGAAACCAAACTGGAACTGTTTGGTAGAAACACAACTTGTCGTGTTTGGAGGAAAAAGAATACTGAGTTGCATCCATCAAACACCATACCTACTGTAAAGCATGGTGGTGGAAACATCATGCTTTGGGGCTGTTTCTCTGCAAAGGGGCCAGGACGACTGATCCGGGTACATGAAAGAATGAATGGGGCCATGTATCGTGAGATTTTGAGTGCAAACCTCCTTCCATCAGCAAGGGCATTGAAGATGAAACGTGGCTGGGTCTTTCAACATGACAATGATCCAAAGAACACCGCCAGGGCAACGAAGGAGTGGCTTCGTAAGAAGCATTTCAAGGTCCTGGAGTGGCCTAGCCAGTCTCCAGATCTCAACCCTATAGAAAACCTTTGGAGGGAGTTGAAAGTCCGTGTTGCCAAGCGAAAAGACAAAAACATCACTGCTCTAGAGGAGATCTGCATGGAGGAATGGGCCAACATACCAACAACAGTGTGTGGCAACCTTGTGAAGACTTACAGAAAACGTTTGACCTCTGTCATTGCCAACAAAGGATATATCACAAAGTATTGAGATGAAATTTTGTTTCTGACCAAATACTTATTTTCCACCATAATATGCAAATAAAATGAAAAAAAAACAGACAATGTGATTTTCTGGATTTTTTTTTCTCAGTTTGTCTCCCATAGTTGAGGTCTACCTATGATGTAAATTACAGACGCCTCTCATCTTTTTAAGTGGTGGAACTTGCACTATTGCTGACTGACTAAATACTTTTTTTCCCCACTGTATGTTGCATGTATGTAGCATGTAGTATGTATGTAGTATGTATGTAGCATGTAGTATGTATGTATTTTTTTTTTCTTACATTCAACACATAGGCCGGATGATGGGACTACTACTGTCCCATCATTGGTTAATGTGTCAATCACCGTCATGGTAGCAGGCATCGCCCGATGGGACTTGTAGTCCCATCGGACGATCCTGCACAGCCCCCCGCAGCCTGCACAGATACCCGGACAGTCGGCACAGCCCCCCGCAGCCTGCACAGATACCCGGACAGTCAGTGCAGACCACCGGCAGTCCGCACAGACCCCCGAGCAGTCGGTACAGACCACCGGCAGGCCGGCACAGCCCCCCGCAGCCTGCACAGACACCCGGACAGTCGGTACAGACCACCGGCAGGCCGGCATAGCCCCCCGCAGCCTGCACAGACACCCGGACAGTCGGTACAGACCACCGGCAGGCCGGCACAGACCACCGGCAGTCCGCACAGGCCCCCGGGCAGTCAGCACAGACCCCCGGAAGGTCCGTACACCCCCCGAGAGGCTGTACAAGGAGAGGGTATCGGATGGTATCGCTCAACACTAGTAGTGAGGTGTTAGCCATGTTTTGGTATAGGAGGATGAACATTGATGTTTTCCAACAAATCATGGAGGTAATATTTTTTTTATTTGTGAGATATATAAAAACTCAACTTTATTAACATGCAAAAAGCGACGCAAAAACGCCTGAAAAAAGCGCACCAAAAAACGCACCTAAACCTGCGTTTTTGACGCAGCTTCTTTCCTGCCAAGAAATCAGGTTTTGCTGCAGAAAAAAAACGCAGAAAAAATGCCCTATGTGAACTTACCCTAAAGAGACCGCTGGGGGTGATGGTGTTGTAGTAACATTGGAGCAGCTCTCCCTAGGTAGAGCTAAGTCCCAGTGCACTTATGATGGTAAAGATAGTGGTGATGGTATGATGGTAAAGATAGTGGTGATGGTTGTAGTGCAGAGTGATGGTTGTAGTGCAGAGGGGATTTTTGCAGTGAATAACTCTGAGGACACAGCGGGGTGCAGTCTTCACACTTTTGCTCACAGTTTGTGGTGCAGTCCAGGACACTGATTACAGATGGTAATGGAGATCCGGGAAGCCTGGAAGCATTTTGGGATCCCCTAAGCCAGATGGTGTTCGAGGCCTCCTTACTGTTCTGTTCTCTGAGGTCCTTGCTGCCTGAAGCTATTATCAGTCCTCTGTTCCTTACTGTTCTATAGTCCTTGCCTGTATGGCAGGCAGCTTGAGTCTTTTACAGGTGTCGCTCCTTCGTGGTGGCTCCGGCTCTGGTATGCTGCTGTGCCTTCAGGTGTGTGATGGGACCAGGAGACCTGCAGTCTCCTGCCCTCTGGATTTGGCTGCTGGGACTGTTGTACCCATGCAACCACAAACTCCGGCGTCTGGTGTCAAGCGCTCTTCCCTGGGGTGAGCTTGGTCACAGCTCCAATCCTCAGGCTTTCCTAAACTTCCACTTTCTTCTCTCTTCACAGCTCCTGTCCCTTGTACAGACTCTCCCAGACTGCCACTAACTAACTCCACCTTCAGCCCAGAACTTATAGGAAAGCTCCCCTCAAACTGAGTTTAGAGCTCCCCCTTCTGGTCTGGAGTAGGAAAAGTGTTGGATGTTGGTATTACCTGGCTAAGGGACCCCTCCTTGCTTCCAGGCATGTCATCACCCCCATGAGAGAGGAAATGCCACTGTGGCAACCGGACTCCTGCAGTGCCACATTCTCCCCTAGTGAAATTCAGTACTCACGGACTGAGGAAACATAACAATAACAGTTAATAACAACAATAAATTACAATCTACAAAATTTTAAAAATGTAAAAATTACTAAAATCCCCCAAAAAACAATAACTGCAGTGCCTAGTCCTTACACTGCCATCCAGGAATTGCCTTTGTCCGCGTACCTGGGGTTTGGTTGGTGGGAACCACCTTAGCCCACTTTGTGTGTCGTCCCTGGGCATGACTACAGGGCACTCTGTAGATGGGCCTGATTTTTCGGCCATGCCGACCACTTATTTTCAAGGCCAAATCAGGATAACTATTTACAAGTAAGGTCCTGGCCACACATAGTCATGTGGCCCAATTTTCCTTCAGCAGGTTATTACGAATATTTAAAAGTTCATACAGTTAGTCTCTGTATGCTCTCATGCTTAACGGTTGCAAATATACATATTTTGAACTTATTTACATTTTATGTTTACACTTTAGTCCCTATACCAGGTTGGGATTTGACCTCTGGTACTACGGGTGGATCTACACAGTACTGAAAACTAATGACCTAGCCTGGTCTAGTGTGTTGGTTGTTGTTACTGGTAAAATGGGCAGCCGTTTGTGACTTCTTAGACTCACCACGGGTCTGACAGATTCACCAGGGGTTAAACTTTCTTGCTCTGCCACTGGTGTGACATCTGCTGCTTGAGCCAACTGGTCTAGAGTCTCTGCTGCTTCTGGTGCAGTAGGCTGGGAAAAGACCAGGACAGGTACTATGATGTCTTGATTCACCTGTGTTCAAGACCAGGGAAAGTCTCCAATAATGATATGGATCTTGTCTTCCAGGGGCTGAGGAGTGTCTTGGTCTTCAATCCTTTCCTTTAGTTGGTCAGGGCATGGTTTTAGATGATCCCTCGACACTGCGCTGAGGTTTCTCCTTCATATTTACTTATGAGGTATACCTTGGTATTATCAAAGTTTGAAGGCATGACAGTGTATGGTCCAGCCTCCCACTGGTCGTCTAGCTTGTGAACTCGTCTCTTCCGTTTAAGTACCTGTTCTTCCGGTGACAAGGGAACTGCAGGGGCATGCTGATTATAATTTCTTTCCTGCCTCTGCCTTGCCTGGGACAAACTTCATTCCACGCACTCTTGCACTTTGCGGTATTGCTGCTGCCGCTCTGTCTCCCAGTCTGCATCTGGCATCTGGTGATGTTGTCTCAGGTGTTAAAACTCCCATGTCCAAATCAATTGGTAACTTGCCAGGTCTTGTCCTCATAAGGTAGGCTGGGGTGCAGTTGGTGGAGTTTTCTGGGATACGGTTGTATAGATCTACCAGATCCGGCAACTTCTTTAGCCATAGATTTTGCTATTCCAGGGACAAGATCTTTAATAGGTCAATTACCACCTGATTCATCTTCTCGCACATGCCCTTTGCCTGTGGATGGTACAGCGTTGTCCTGATTTTCTTGCAATCGTACAGGTTACAGAACTCCTGGAACACTTCTGTCTCAAAGGCTGGGCCTTGGTCAGTGAGCAACTGTTCAGGGTAACCGTGCAGTCGACAAAAGCATTCTTGAAACGCTTTGGCTGCCGTCTTCGCTGTTTGGCCTTTGACAGGCACGACTACCAAGAATCTTGAGTAATGGTCAACGATGGTCAAAGCTTAGGTGTAGCCAGTCAATTTCACATGATCCAAAGCTACCAGTTCAAACGGCTGTTTGGTGATTATGGGCTGTAATGGGGCTCCCTGGCTGTTGCGGTCTTTCCTGTGCAAGTTGCATGGGCCACATTCTCGGCACCACTTCTCGATGGCTCTCCTCATGCCAACCCAGTAGAATATTTCACGAAGTAGAACCTCCAACTACTTCCATCCAAAATGTCCTGCTCCATCGTGGTACGCCTCCAAGACAATTGTTGCATCCTTCTTTGGCACTACCACCTGCCAGACAAGTTTGTGCGTGCGCAAATTGATGTTCCTCCGACACAGCTTACCCTCATAGATAAACATCTTGCCCTTCTCCTTCCACAACTGCTGTGTTTCCTGTGGAGCTTCTGGACCAGGGTGTGAATCACCTTGTGTCAGCAACTCCTTCACTAGGCTGATGGCTGGGTCACTATCTTATGTCTCTGCCCACTTGTTACGGTGTGAGAATGCTATGGGAAAACCCGGAAGTGGACCCTCTGGGTCACGGCTCCAGAGGCCCAGAAGACGAGCGGACCAGGTGGAGCCACCCCCTATACAGGGAGTGTTAGGGGCAGGCCCACGAGGGATGGAACCGCGACAGCCGGAGCCAAAGGGGTGACTAGGGCTAAGTGCCAGGGAGATAGAGGCGTGGAATATGAACTACTGATGCACAGAGGACCACTGGGACTACGGAGCAAGGCAGGCAAGTGGGAACGAGAGCACCGGAGACTAACGGAGGCTGGAGGCTGCAGGAGAGAGAGAGAGCGAGCAATTACCACAATACGGACAGGAAGGGAGAACAGGGGTAATGCACACACAGGAGTGCCCAGACGGAACACCGGGGGTGACAGGCCAGGGAGGGGTACACAGGGACAAGACTGAGACGTTTCAGCAGGGCAGGAGGTACACGAACACAGAGACTACCAGAGGCAGCGCAGGCTGAGAACCAGGAGAGGAAGCAAAGACATTACAGGGGCCTGAGGACCGGGTGAACACTAGCGCAAAGACAGCGTCACTGCAGGAGATAATCAGGCATCTTACCTGGCTTGATGCCATGCTGAAATACCCGGTGGGCGCAGCCATGTTGGGGGCGGAACCACTGGGTCACAGCTCCCAGAGGTCTGAGCGCCGGGGAAGGTGTCAGGCACAGACGTGCAGGACCAACGCCGAGGTCCCCGGATGTCAGGAGCTGGGATGCGCCATGGAGCAGGAGCACGCCGGGAGGCGCACAGAAGAGTCGCGGGACCGCGCAGGTAAGTGATGGAGGTGGCGGGGACCGTGACACCACTCATAATGGGGCAATGAGTTAAATGTGGCCTCTCATATGATGTGGCACTTGCTCCTCACCTCTTGGGAGCGCTGGGCCACCACTGGACGGTGGAAGGCTAGTAACTCGATTTCTTTGAGTTCTTCTGGATCTTCTCCCCCATCTGGTGAATTGGGCATCATGGACAGCGCATCAGCATTAGCGTTCTTATGCCCCGCTAGGTACTTGATGTTAAACTCGTAATTGGACAGCTGGGCCATCCATCGCTGCTCCAGCGCACCCAAATTTGCCGTTTCAAGGTGGGTTAGCGGATTATTGTCTGTGAAGATGGTTAACTTCGCTGAAGCCAGGTAGTGCTTGAAGCATTCCGTTACCTCCCAGACTATGGCGAGGAACTCCAGCTTAAAGGAACTGTAGTTGTCAAGGTTCCTTTCAGTGGGATGAAGCTTCCTGCTGGTGTAGGCAATCACTCTCTCTCTGCCTTTCTGCAATTGTGACAGCATGGCTTCTAATCCCATGTTGCTGGCATCCGTGTAAAGTATAAATGGTTGGTCATAGCCAGGATAGGCCAGGACTTCATCTCCTGTAATAGCCAATTTCAACCCAGTGAAGGATTCATCTATCCTGTTATTCCACTTGAATGGAGGACTCTTGTTATTGGTCTTCTTGGATTGGCCCACTAGCAGGCCTTGCAGAGGTGTGGCTATTTTGGTGAAGCCCTTGATGAATCTCCGGTAGTAGCCCACCAACCCAAGAAACTGCCGTACTTCATGAGTGTTGCTAGGTCTTTGCCAGTCCCAGTTAATGGTGACTTTGTCAGGGTCTGGTGCCACGCCTTCCACACGTACCATATGGCCTAAGTACTGCACCTTGGGTTTCAAAAGGTGGCATTTAGACACCTTTACTTTCAAGCCAAAGTTGGACAGTGCTTCCAACACCTCGGCCAGGTGCTGCAAGTGATCTTCATAGGTTTTGGAGAAGATGATGATGTCATCCAGGTACGCCTGAATGGTTTCAAAGTTTTTATGTCCTAGGCAGCATTCCATTAATCGTTGAAACGTCCCCGGTGCACTGCTGAGCCCGATCGGCATGTAGTTAAACTCGCAGAGGCCTATTGGTGTCGTAAACGCTGTCTTCTTTCTGTCTGCTTCTGCCACGGGAACATGCCAATACCCACTGGTGAGATTTAAAGTCAAGAAATAGTTAGCGGTTGTCAATGCAGCTAATGATTCCTCAATTCTAGGTTGCGGGTAGGTGTCCTTATGTGTAATTTTGTTAATCCGCCTGTAGTCAACACACATTCTCATGGTACCATCTGTTTTTTAAAAAGGACTAATGGAGCTGCCCAGGGGCTACAACTATCTCTGATTATCCCAGCCTCCTTCATCTCCCATAAAATTTCCTTGGCACGTTGATAGTGTTCTGGAGGTACAGGCCGGTACCTCTTTTTAATGGGTGGATGATCTCTGGAGGGGATATGGTGTTGGTTCCCTTTTGCCTGCCGAAAGTCTGGAGAATGTTTGCTGAAGACTCGCTCATACTCTCGAGCCACCTGGTAAGCCCCATGCTTTTGGTACAAAGGGGTGGAGTCAGTGCCTACGTGTAGCTGCTGACACCAATCCTCCAGCTGCCCCTCAGAGTCATTGTCCTCCACCTGGTCGGACAGAAGCAAGGGCTCTGCTGCCTCTATTGCATTGTTACTGACAGTGAACAGCTTAGCAAGGGTGGCATACCGGGGTAAATGGACCTCTTTCTCCCCACAGTTCAGGATACTCTCCCCCTGGCTGTCAGGATGGTGGGTCTTCTATCAGAGTTCACTGGTTCTACCAGGTCTTGGTAATCTTGACCCCTGAGACCTATTGCTGCCCGACACTAAATTAACATTTCACTCCTTGGGGGTACTACAATGGATTACTCACTCTGAGACTGCCGACTTCTCCACCAGTCAGCTCTACCTGTTGTCTCTGCATCAGCGCTCCTTTTGCAGGACCCGTTGCTGACTTGAACTGGCGGTCTCGGCTACCTGTTGCAACAAAAAAATAACTTCTCCAAGACAGTTTTCTATTACATTATTGCCTAGAGTAATCATTGGATTGCATTCTCGTTTGTCAATATCAATGATAATCAAACCTTGTGACTGCATTTCTACTCTGCAAAACTTAATGGTCACCTCTTTATACCCCATCTGAAGCAAGGGCTGACCATTACTGGCCAATATGGCAAGGTGTTCATCTGGGCTATGAGTAATGTCTGAATCAGCCTAGTACCGCTTAAAGCGTACATATGGCATCGTTACCAGTTGTCAACTGGGAGCTGGTGTCCAGTAAAGCGTTCATCGGGAAGCCATCAATCATGACGGGGAGGACCGGCCATCCTCCCACGTACTTATCTCACCAACTTTGTGGGCCTGGACATCTTACTCCTGGGGGTTGGCCCTCTTCCCCAGGGGTTGCTCGTTTAAAATTGCAGAATCTTGCGATGTGCCCTGCTTTGTTGCAGTGGCGACAGATGGGCTGTCCATCCTGGTCGTAACGATCGCTGTCTCTCCTTCTGGTCGGTGGAATTCTTCTCTGCCATCACCATGGGACATCATCTGACCAGCTGTATCTTCTTCTTTGGGGACACTTGCATGTACTGCATGGTTTTGGTTAGTACACCCACACTTTTGGTCAGCTCCTGGACCTGGAGATGTAGGCCTGCAGAAGAGATATTATCTTGGGTCGGCGCGTCGGCCTCAACAGGGGTCTGGGGAAAGGAAGCTGCCTCTTGCTTTAATTTAATTGCTGGACACCTAGGGGGTGCTGTGCTGCTGGAATTTGGTTCATGCAGCACCGGGATGGCCCGATCTTTAAAGTTCAGGTCCAGGTTTTGTAGGGCCATTATGCGCAGCTGTGTTTTTTGATTGTTAGACATGAGTCCCTCAACAAACTACTCCGTTAGCAACCTGTCCTCGTCTTGCCTGCTTTCTGGGTCAACCTGCTTTACAGCCCGTAGCACCTACTGTAGGTTAAGTGTTGTGAATTCGCTTTCTGGCCTCCCTCTGGTTATTACTGAAGGTAGTGGAGCTGGTAAGATTGACAGAGGGGTTGCGAGTTCTCTTTTTGGGCTCCCTCTGGTGGTTACTGGAGGTAATGGAGCTGATCTGATTGACAGAGGCTTGCCACCTGATAATGATGATGACGACTGGATATCTGAGGTTTCAGATTGGGATTTAAGACAGCCGACTCCCTCTATCTCTGCTGGTGATTTGCTTCCTGTTCCTCCTGAGGTCTGATTTCTCCAGCTCTGTCCCTGCATGTTCAGCTAAGTGGTTTATTTGCTATTCTGTTTGCATTTGATCTGGTTTTGTCTATCTCTTCTTGTTGCGGGTCAGCCAGCTCCGGCTGGGGCTGTGTGGAATCACCGCCCATGTGTTACTGCTTGTGCCAGTTTGTTTTATCCCCTGTTAGATTGGTCTCTTTTTGCTCTGCTTTCAGAATATACCAGAGTGCTGATATAGTGGGGGGCAAAGTCGTGTGACTTCAGTGCTTTTTGCATCAGACGTGTTGGACTTTTTGCAGGGTTTTTTGCATGATTGCTGACGGTGTCTTTCCTTTCCTGTCATGTCTAGTCAGTGTGGGCCCCCATCATTTGCTCAATCTATTTTCCTGCCTGTGTTTGTGTTTTCATCTTGTCTCACCGACAATATATGTTTGGGGGCTATTTATTCCTTTGGGGTCTGCTCTGGGGCAGTTTAGATTTCCCCTTTCTTGCTTTAGGCTTAGTTAGCTCTCCGGCTGTGCCGAGGCATCTAGGATCATCGTAGGTACGCTCCACGGCTACTGCTAGTTGTGTGGATAGGATCAGGGGTCTGCAGTACCAACTTCTCTGTTTTTTTGTGGCTTAACCTAGACCTGCTCTCCTCCTCTATGACCCATTCATAACAGTTAAGGGCATAGTCCCATATACTGTCCTGCACCCTTTGTTTTACACCCAAAGAATCTCATTTTTATTTCTGCTGCAGTGCGAGTGTCAAAGCTGTCCTTCAGCCTGGCTAAGACTTGCTTAACAGTTCCTTTATCAGTGTCCAGCCAGGACTTTACTTTCCTCTGGGCCACACCAGTTAACTGGCTAGTGAGGATGCTGACTTTTTGACTCTCAGACAGGGGGTACACTTCAAACAATCTACATAGGCTGTAATCAAACAGCAACTAGCAGAAATTGGTGTGCACTGAGATACCTGTTAATTTTTACAAAAAATATGAAAAAAAAATGCTTGGACCACATAATTTTCATAACCAGCAGAGGGATAGCTGATGGTTAAGGGTTGATGCTAATATTCTGGGTAGGAGTCAACAGCTATAAAGGTTCTCAGGCTATTAATATCAGCTCACAGCTGTTTGTTTAGCTTTTTCTGGCTCGATTACAGGGGAACACCAGAAAAAAATTGAAGTAGGGTCCTCCTATAAATTCTAACCAGAAATGACTAGGCAGGTAGGGGCCAATGATATTTGCCCCCTCCCAGACTAAATACATCAGCTCTCAGCCATCCCAGAAATGGTGCATCAATAATATGCCCCAAATATGGCACTTAGCCTCTCTCTTCCCATTTGCCCTGGTGCGTTGGCAAGTGGAGTGATATTATTGGGGTTCAAATCAGCCTTGTATTGACAGCTCAGGTTAGTAATCGTGAGGCGTAGATTCCCCATTAATAACCACATGGTAAATATTTGTAAATCAAATACAGCCGAAATAAATTTCTTTATTTGAAAAAAATGATACAGATTCCTTTATTAATTCTATATTTACCACACTCACCGAAGGCATTTTTCCCCTATAAACAATAAAAAATAATAAACAATCATATTATATACTCTCCTGTCAGCTGTACTCAATGTAATCCAGAGTATCCCATGGCAACCTCACTTGTAGAACAGTCACAATGGGAGATGTGATTGCTATAAACGGCCGCTGACTACACACAGACAGGAGTGTCATCGCTCCCGCAGTCTATAGCAATGAGCTGCGTGAGAAAGGTCACACAAGATCATCAGCTGATGAGCTCAGGTGATCTCACGGCTCCACCGCTGAGTGAGAAAGTTCTCATTCTCATCACCGATGTATGTAGTCGGCGGCTGGTTAGAACAGTCAGATCTCCCGAAGTGATTATTCTACAAGTAAGATCGCCATGGAACACTCTGGATTATGTGGACTATGGTTGTCAGGAGAGTATATGGTTGTTTATTATTTTTGATTGCTTACAGGGGACATTGGCATTGGGGATTGGGCGTTAAGGTGAGTATATGTTGTTTTTTTAGTTTACATTTTTTATAAGAGATAAGTGCAATAAGGATTTGGTGTTAGGTGAGTATCATGTGTTTTTTATTTTTAGTTCAATATGTATTTAATTATTTTAAATGTTTTATTTTTATTTTATTTTTTTTAAGTTTGTGCACAGGCGCCGGCTGATGAGAGACTACTTCTCCCATCAGCGGCACCTGCTATCACTGCTATCAGTGACAGCAGATGTAGCCTGATGGGAGTAGTAGTGTCTCATCACCCAATGCCTGCTGACCTGCGGTAAGCTTCTTATTGTGGGTCACAGTCACAGCTGCGGGGTCATGCTGACATCTGACAGCGTTACCCGACAGCACTCTGACCGATGTTAACGATTTTGCCGGCAATTCCGGTACCGCCGATCTGAAAGACAGGTGTTTCTTGCACAGTCACACAGATGACAGCGTAGGAAACACCACAGGACGTCCATAAAAACTAAAGGTGAAACTCAGCAAATCAGCAGCAAATCTGCAAACATTTTTTTATGTGCGTTTTTTTGCTGCGGATTTGACTGACTCAATTGAAGTAAATGGATGAAGAACACTAAAAATCAGCACAAAGAATTGACATACTGCCAAAAAACCGCACTGCAAATTCTCGGAAGAAAATTACTGATCATGTGCACAGCACTTCAAGATTCTCATTGAATTAGCAGGTATAAGGATTCCCTAACGTTTTTGGGCTAATGCTGCGCTGGGAAAAAACGCCATGGAAACGCACTGTGTGCACACAGTCTGAGAGTATACACTGTCCCTTTTTATGGCAATACATCCCTCTGTTAACCCAAGAATTATCTTTATACCAGGAGATCACAAGATGAAATTGACTAAAATAAAATTGAATTTATTTACCAAATGATGGAAGAGTTCAGATTTAATAGAAAATACATGACCTAGAGCATATTATGGAACAACTCACAAACGTCCATCGTGCACAATAAACAAAATTCAAAAGCCTAAAGCAACAAACTTCCAAGATGCAACAGAAGAACGTAGCCAATCTCTTCAAAGAAAACATTGTAAACTAATTTCAGATGTGTAGTGATGGAGAACATGACAAATTGTGGATGGAATTCAACATGAATTTGACACAAATTAAAAATTAGAGAAAGAAATGGAAATGTTGAACCAAATGGGCAATGTACAAACATGAAGCCAAGCCAAATAGTTAATTGCTGAGGGCTGCAGTT
Source organism: Dendrobates tinctorius (assembly GCF_039654945.1). Classification (NCBI taxonomy): domain Eukaryota; kingdom Metazoa; phylum Chordata; class Amphibia; order Anura; family Dendrobatidae; genus Dendrobates; species Dendrobates tinctorius. The sequence goes on along the minus strand of NW_027361836.1, from coordinate 212,539 downwards.
ATAAGTATAATGGAACAATATCTGTAAGGCCCCCTTTACATGTCCATGTTTGCAGTACGTGTGCCATACGTTTTCTTCATGGATGACACACATACCGATTATAACCTATCATGATCTTCACATGGCTCATGTTTTCACATGTCCATTTTTCCGGCAGTACCGATGACAAGAGCCAATACAAGTTTATGGGTGCATGAAAAACACATATGGTATACGGATGTGCCATCCGTGTGCTGTATGTGCTTAATATTGCAAAATATAGGAGAAGCTTTGTAATTTCATTATTGCTTTATCCATACTGGATAAACACTGATGACACATTGATGGCACACGGATGACACATTGGTGGCACACTGATCCAAAATACTGATAAGACTGGTAATGTTTTATCCGGAACCGTTTTCTGCAGACGTGTGAAGGAAGCCTAAGGGTGGTTTCACATTTGCGTTTAAGGCCGCAGCGATGGCCTGCGTACGGCCGCCGCTAAGCCCCGCCCCCTGCTGCGCCTCCTCCGGTAGCTCCGCCTACGGGCGCATGACGCTGCATGCATCCAGCGCCCCCTATCTTTAGCACTGGGGACGCAGGCCGTGCGCAGGTATGCATTTGGCGGTGCATGCGTCCTTTTGACGCTGCGCCGACCGCACCAAATTGCAACAGGTTGCATTTGGCGCTGGTCTGCGCAGCGTCAAAAGGACGCATGCGCCGCCAAGCGCATACCTGCGCACGGCTTGCATCCCCAGTGCTAAAGATAGGGGACGCAGGACACATGCAGCATCATGCGCCCGTAGGCGGAGCTACCGGAGGAGGCGCAGCAGGGGGCCGGGCTTAGCGGCAGCCATGCGCAGACCGTCGCTGCGGCCTTAAACGCAAATGTGCAACTATCCTAAGATGTATACACTGATATGTTATAAGTGTTTTTTATCGCTTACATTTATGGCATATCTAGCATACCATTTAGACCTGCATCTATCTAAAGACAGGGGCCCTGGTGACTGTATTGTGCCACCTGTAGAGATAGGTGGAGGTGAGATAATTCTTTAGGGAATTTTCAGTGTTCAGCCTAGGACATTAGTTCTAGTAAAGGGAAATCTTAATATTTTAGCATACCAAGACATTTTGAGAACTGTATGCTTCTAACAAGGATCATTCACTGAACAAAAATATAAATGCAACCCTTGTTTCTCCTCTCAATTTTTATGAGCTGAACTCAAAGATATAAGACTTTTTCTATGTACACAAAAGGCATTTTTTTTCCCAAATATTGTTCACAAATTTGTCTAAATATGTGTGAGTGAGCACTTCTCCTCTGCCAAGATAATCCATCCACTTCACAGGTGGATCAGGAAGCTAGTCAGTATCTGGTGTAACCACCATTTTCTACACGCAGTACAACACATCTTGTTCACATAGAGTTGATCAGGTTATTGATTGTGGCTTGTGGAATGTTGGTCCACTCCTCTTCAATGGCTGTGCGTAGTTCTTGCATAGCCAGCATACTGATCGGACATGTCCCCCCTCTAGATCATTTTTTTTCAGTCTATCTGCACCATGCGCATATAAAGGTTTGGTCTGCCTTTTCTTTGAGCTGGACATTATATTGATGTGGTTCTGAATGGCTGTGTGTCTACTAGCTAGGTCCAATCCTTCTCGGCCCTTATCCACACGCATGTCACTTGACAAACGGTAAGATATTTAAAATTAGATTTAATACTGTCCCAATTAGGGTCACCGTGAACTGGTGGGATAGCTTTTGCATTTTTTTTAAAATAAAAAACATGTTAACTAAGTACCCTATTATTATTATCATGCACTATTGCTATTTATTTACTGCAGGGTATCCAAGAATTATGTTTCTGTCTTTGTTTTTTTTAAAGTCCAAGATCTTGTCTACATCTTTGCTCAACAGCATGAAGACTGGCAACTCTAACCTACAGTGGCTCCACCTCTGGTAAATGGACCTGCTCCTGGGAAGTATAATGGGCAGCCTGCTGTTCACCATGTCTCGCACGGATTCTGCAATTCATTCAAATGGCCTGGGTCATGGTCTCCGGCAAAAAACAAGGGGCATCATGAAGGACCAGAGCATCCCTAGGAGTTTCATAAAAGTCTTTGTGGAACTGGCAACTGAGAGCCGCATCGTTCCACAGAACTTCAGTGGACCACTGCCGGAACTCAGTACAGTAGTCTTCAGGTGTGCGACCCCTCTGCCAGGTTCATAATCTTCATCTCAGTGACCTGGATCCTGTCGGGTTTATCATGTATCAAACTTAGACTGTCAAAAAAGGAGTCAACAGAAAACTGTTCTGGGACTTGTGTGGACAAGTAAAATACGCAGAAAAAACACAAAGATTGAGCTTGATTTAAGTTGGTATACATGCAGCACATAAACGTATGTTCACATTGGCCATAAAGTATACAAAAACCACAAAAAATAAAGCGAGCAAAAACTCTGCTGTAATTAAATAAGTATAAAGCAAAAGTGCTGTCAGAGTTGACCTAAGTGTGTGAATAAGGGCAGACAAAAAGACCATATACCAACTTAAATCAAGCTCAATATTTGTGCTTTTTCTTTGTATTTTTGCATTCTGTGCAAGCTAAGGTGTGGCCTCCCTCTCCTGAGTTGGAAATTACATTTAAAGGCTTCTCCAGACTGGTGTCCATAGATAGGGACCCTGTCCTTTTGTCTGCACTTATTCACAAACTGAGGTCAACTCTGACACATGGTAAGGTTTTTAATATTAGACAGTGTAGGACTGTCCCGATCAGGGTCACCTTGTCGACAGTAGGATGGCTTTTATGCTATTTTTGAAAAACAGTATTACTAAGAACCCTGTGTTATTTAGATGCACTTTTGCTTTTTACTTATTTAATTACAGCAGAGTTTTTGCTCATTTAGTTTTTTGTAGGTTTTGTAAGTAAAATGCCCAGGTCTGAGGAACCCATCACAGCAGGGACATAATTTTTCCCACCTGCTGGAACTCACCCAATGATTACCTGGGGTGCCGGGTAAAAAAACCCTACAGCTCTCCTTGAATACCCTAAATTAGTCTTTCTCTCCTGAAAATTTATCAGGGAGGGCCATTACATGTTCTTGAGAGATCAACTCAGAGGGTACTGACGTCACAGCCACTGCCGGCAGTGGAGGGGTATAGGAGGTCTTCATCAAATTAGTTATCTGACCCTGCAACTGACATTGTGCTGACTCTAGACTCTGGAATTCTCTGGCCAGATCCTGAGTCATCTGCGTCAAATTTGCCACCTTGTCATAGAGCATGTGAACAGGCTTCATACTGGCAAAAAATAAAAACATATTGGTCAGATGTAATGTGATGATGAGTCCCCTCTCATGGACAAGCCATGGCATGGGATAGTCAAGGAGTCCGAGGTCAGAAGCCAGGAGTGTAAGTCATAAACAGAAGGAAGAGACAAAGATGTAGTCAGATAACATTCCAAGGTCAGAATACCAAGAGATAGCAGATCAGAGCAAAAGGGGTGAAACAGAAGGATGGTTAGAATGAGGTCCAAGGTCAGACAACAAAACATCAACAAACAGAATGCATGGCACAGAGAGAACAAACCATGCAGGAGGTGACTGTATGTCTGGCAGAGGTCTGAGAGAAACAGTCCAGTTAAATAGCCTAGAAATCACCTGGTACAATCAACATCTGGAGACAGCCAGCACCTTCCAGTCTCAGGTTGGACAGCCAAGCTGTCAATCAACACACCAACAGCTCAGCACACCCCTGTACCAAAATAGAAGGCTGAGCTGTCAGTAACTGCATCCCAGATGCACTGAGGGATGGAACGGTGACACTAGGAACTTAGAAGAAGAAAGAAAAGGGAAAAAAAGAATGAAGTAGGGTCAATTGTTTTTCGGTGGCTACAATATTTAAATTTCATTAGGTTTTGTAAATTTTTTAGATATTTGGGCCAGATAATACAATAATAGGACAGATTATTTTAGCTAGATATGTAGGTAGATAGATGTGCCAAGATGCAGCTAGTGGGCTCACATGAATTGGCCAAAGTGTGTACTAATGACCTTCATTTTATACTTATATGCTTTATAGCATTAATGTAGTCAAAATGTCATTTATTCAATTCTAACCAGGGTAGATAACTCACATTTATAGTAGCCTGCTTTGCAGCAATAAAATTCTCTTGACATTTTTATTATTATTTATTATTATAGTGCCATTTATTCTATGATATAGTAAAGTGTTTTGACATTGACCCTGAATTTTTATTAAGTGTAAAAACCAGTTAACATATATACTCGAATATAAGCCGAGATTTTGAGCCCATATTTTGGGGGCCGAAAGTCCTCCTCTCGGCTTATACTCGAGTCATATAGGCCAGGGGGTCGGCGGGGGAGGGGGAGCTGGGGCGTCAGATCATACTTACCCCCCGGCGCGTCACTGCAGCCCCCCTGCTTCTACCACGCCTTCATTCAGCGGTCACATGGTAACGCTTATTAAAGTCATGAATATGCGCATATTCATGATTTTAATGAGTGGTACCATGTGACCGCTGAAGGAAGGAAGAGCTGCCGCCAGGAGGGGGTAAGTATATGTGATATTCACCTGTCTCTGGTCCATCGCTGCGTGCCGCTCTGTCCTCCACGTCCTATTTCAGTAACTTTCAGGCAGCAGAGGGCGTGATGACGTAGTTAGTGCGTGTCGCGCCCTCTGCTGCCTGAACGTCACTGACAGAGGACCCGGAAGACAGAGCGGGCCCAGCGATGGACTGGGGACAGATGAATATCGCAGGTGCCGGGGCCCTGAGCCAGCGGTTTCACCGACACCTTCCCCCAGCGACGGAGAGGTGAGTATGTCATTTTTTTTTGCAGCAGCAGCAGCGGCATCATATGGGGCATAATCTATGGAACATTTTATGGGGGTATAATCTATGGAGCATCTTATGGGGCATAATCTATGGAGCATCTTATGGGGCATAATCTATGGAGCATCTTTTGGGACATAATCTATGGAGCATCTTATGGGGGGCATAATCTATGGAGCATCTTATGGGGCATAATCTATGGAGCATCTTATGGGGCATAATCTATGGAGCATCTTATGGGGGCATAATCTATGGAGCATTTTATGGGGGCATAATTTATGGAGCATTTTATGGGGGGCATAATCTATGGAGCATCTTATGGGGCATAATCTATGGAGCATCTTATGGGGGCATAATCTATGGAGCATTTTATGGGGGCATAATCTATGGAGCATTTTATGGGGGCATAATCTATGGAGCATCTTATGGGGGCATAATCTATGGAGCATCTTATGGGGGCATAATCTATGGAGCACCTTATGGAGCATTTTATGGGGGCATAATCTATGGAGCATCTTATGGGGGTATAATCTATGGAACATCTTATGGGGGCATAATCTATGGAGCATCTTATGGGGCCATTATTAACCTTTATGAAGCATTATATGGGGCGTATTTTGTATGGAGCATCTTATGGGGCCATCATGAACTGTATGGAGCATTATATAGGGGCTCCTGATTTCAATATGGATATTCAAAACCATTTAACCTACTGATGTCTCAGTTAATTTTACTTTTATTGGTATCTATTTTTATTTTTGAAATTTACCAGTAGATGCTGCATTTTCCACCCTAGTATTTTATGCGAGTCAATAAGTTTTCCCAGTTTTTTCTGGCAAAATTAGGGTGGGCGGCTTATACACGAGTATATATGGTACAGTTGTGGACAAAAGTATTGACACCCCTGCAATTCTGTCAGATAATACTCAGTTTCTTCCTGAAAATGATTGCAAACACAAATTCTTTGGTATTATTATCTTCATTTAATTTGTCTTAAATGAAAAAACACAAAAAGAATTGTCCTAAAGCCAAATTGGATAGCATTCCACACCAAACATAAAAAAGAGGGTGGACAAAAGTATTGGCACTGTTCAAAAAATCATGTGATGCTTCTCTAATTTGTGTAATTAACAGCACCTGTAACTTACCTGTGGCACCTAACAGGTGTTGGCAATAACTAAATCACACTTGCAGCCAGTTGACATGAATTAAAGTTGACTCAACCTCTGTCCTGTGTCCTTGTGTGTACCACATTGAGCATGGAGAAAAGAAAGAAGACCAAAGAACTGTCTGAGGACTTGAGAAACCAAATTGTGAGGAAGCATGAGCAATCTCAAGGCTACAAGCCCATCTCTAAAGTCCTTAATGTTCCTGTGTCTACCGTGCACAGTGTCATCAAGAAGTTTAAAGCCCATGGCACTGTGGCTAACCTCCCTAGATGTGGACGGAAAAGAAAAATTGACAAGAGATTTTAACGCAAGATTGTGCCGATGTTGGATAAAGAACCTCGACTAACATCCAAACAAGTTCAAGCTGCCCTGCAGTCTGAGGGCACAACAGTGTCAACCCATACTATCCGTTGGCGTCTGAATGAAAAGGGACTGTATGGTAGGAGACCCAGGAAGACCCCACTTCTTACCCCGAGACATAAAAAAGCCAGGCTGGAGTTTGCCAAAACTTACCTGAAAAAGCCTAAAACATTTTGGAAGAATGTTCTCTGGTCAGATGAGACAAAAGTAGAGCTTTTGGGCAAAGGCATCCACATAGAGTTTATAGGAGAAAAAAAGAGACATTCAAAGAAAAGAACATGGTCCCTACAGTCAAATATGGCGGAGGTTCCCTGATGTTTTGGGGTTGCTTTGCTGCCTCTGGCACTGGACTGCTTGACTGTGTGCATGGCATTATGAAGTCTGAAGACTACCAACAAATTTTGCAGCATAATGTAGGGCCCAGTGTGTGAAAGCTGGGTCTCCCTCAGAGGTCATGGGTCTTCCAGCAGGATAATGACCCAAAACACAGTTCAAAAAGCACTAGAAAATGGTTTGAGAGAAAGCACTGGAGACTTCTAAGGTGGCCAGCAATGAGTCCAGACCTGAATCCCATAGAACACCTGTGGAGAGATCTAAAAATGGCAGTTTTGCTTCATTCTCTTTTGTGTTTTTTCATTTAAGACAAATTAAATGAAGATAATAACACCAAAGAATTTGTGTTTACAATCATTTTCAGGAAGAAACTGAGTATTATCTGACAGAATTGCAGGGGTGTCAATACTTTTGGCCACAACTGTATATTGGCTTTTACACTTGAAAATAACGTTGGTCCACTGTTGAAATGCGTTGTTTGAATAAAAACCTTCAACTTTAGTGAATCAAGAGAATTTTATTCCAGCAATGCAGCCTACTATGAATGTGAATTGACCAAAACAGGAAAAAGTATCTGTTAAAAACAGGGGCTATCCATGATTAAAAAAATAGAGTAATCTCAGAATTTCTGTTTTTAATGGACGAAATAAACTGAAGTTTTATTTAAGTGCCGATCCTTTTTCCTGTTTTTGCTAATTGCACATTGCTGGTCAGCAGCATGGATAGAGGTCCTTACTACTGATGCAGCGACAAGGCATGGTGAGGCTTTTCATGTTCTTGCACATTTTTCCTATAAATGTGAATTGCCCACCCTGGTTTATTACCTCTGCCAGATTTCATCCCCCAGCTATGGGGCAGCAGCTGGCATTCTCTCTTTGTTCTGTAGTGGTGTTTCAAACAACCACTCCAGTTGAGTGCCACCAGTTGCTTTATTTTCATCCTCCAATTAGGCTTTACCCATTGTTCTGGTGCTCATATCAATCTACAGCTCCATTTTATATATTCAATGTTTGCATACATCTTAGTGCTTATAGAATGCTACTGTATTCTTCTGCTTGTAGACCAATAGACACGTCCTTGTATAAAATACACTAGAGTTACAATAGAGACCCGTAGAGTCAATGTGTCATTCATCTGTTATATATATCCCTTCTGGACCCTAAATTTCAGTGGTTCATCTTAGTGTTTTTGATTTATAACTAGAGCTTGCACACATGTTTGAATGCGGTTAGGCTGAAGATGAGCATATTCCAGTAACTTAGTATAAATCATTAGTTTTAGAACATTTGTCCTACGTGGTTGCACAAGTTCCTCTATGTATGGGATAATGTCTCATAAAAGATGTGTTTTTCAGCACATTACCAGATGAACACAATGACCATTCCTGCATTCGTAGGCTCACCCGTAAATGAATGTTTTGCTTTTGTGAGAAACCTGCCTCCTAACACAGGAATGAACTCATACATTGTAGTTCCCATGCTCTGTTTTTGGTCTTTCCTTGAGTTGCGTAAACATGTTGGCAGCTTCTGTCTTTTGGAATAAGTTCAAACCCTAGGATTTCTAATGTACAACGTTTAGCTTTGAGTTATGAGATAAGCCTGGTAAATGAAGTCAATGGTAATATGTAGTTGCATTTGTATGGCTGCTTGCTACGCAGGTTTTACTATTAGAGTCTGGGAGGTAAAAGAAACAAAATAAACACATGAACAATTTTTGTAAAGTTTGTATGGTGAGACTTTTCTTCCTTCAGTGAAAAAAACATGAAAAATATAAAACCAAGACTACAACTTCGCAGACTATTAAAATGTTTCCTGGCTGATTCTGGTGGTCTCATTTATATGTACATACAGTATAGCAATGACATGGCTAGTCTTACTATGTGAACATTTGGGGCCCCCTGGAGTCCTAGAGGTTAGACTTTCAGTTAGCATAAAGGGATGGCAAATCCCAGTATTATGTCATCTATAATAATAAATGCCCTAACCAGCTTCCGGTTGTAACAACTTCCGTCCAGTTGTAACCGGTGACGTCACCACACACACACGCACATATTAACCCTCAACACACCACACCGCCTCAACACACACTCCTCACTCCTCTCCTCTCATGTTGTTGCGGCGACGCCATCTTGAATATCGCGGGACTTCACAACATCCAAGATGGCGTCCCGCAAGAATATGTCGCTGGCGTGGGCGACATCGGGATCCAAAATGGCGTCGGCGTAATCTCGCGAGATTTCGCCGACGCCACCTTTTTGGATCCCGATGTCGTCCACGCCAGCGACATGTTGTTGCGGCGACGCTATCTTGAATATCGCGGGATTTCACGAAATCCAAGATGGCGTCCCGCAAGAACATGTCGGCGGCCTGGAGAACGTCTGGATCCTGGATCGCGGCGGCGGAGGAAGATGTCGGGGCAGCGACGATGACGGTGTGAGTATGAGAAACGGAGTGAGAGAAAGGAACGTATGTGGAGTGAAAGAGTGAGTGGACATGAGTGGAGGTGAAAGGTGAGAGGAGTGTGTGTTGAGGCGGTGTGGTGTGTTGAGGGTTAACATGGCAAGAGGTGTTAACGACGTCCGCCGACGCCATCTTGCATTCGTGAAATTGCGTCATTTACCTCACGCCGACTTGCTGTGCGGACGCTTGGCATTGCCTGTACCACCATAACTACTGCTGCCTTGGTCCTATGCCTGTTTACTGCCGGTGTCTAATTACTGGACCAATTTGCCTGTACCACCATAACTACTGCTGCCTTGCTCCTCTGCCAGTGTCTAATTACAGGACCAATTTGCCTATACCGCCATAACTACTGCCTTTGTCCTCTGCCGGTGTCTAATTACAGGGCCAATTTGCCTCTATCGCCATAACTACTGCTGCCTTGCTCCTCTGCCGGTGTCTAATTACAGGGCTAATTTGCCTCTACTGCCATAACTACTGCTGCCTTGCTCCTCTGCCGGTGTCTAATTACAGGGCTAATTTGCCTCTACCGCCATAACTACTGCTGCCTTGCTCCTCTGCCGGTGTCTAATTACAGGGCTAATTTGTCTCTACCGCCATAACTACTGCTGCCTTGCTCCTCTGCCGGTGTCTAATTACAGGGCCAATTTGCCTCTACCGCCATAACTACTGCTGCCTTGCTCCTCTGCCGGTGTCTAATTTACAGGGCCAATTTGCCTCTACCGCCATAACTACTGCTGCCTTGCTCCTCTGCCGGTGTCTAATTACAGGATCAATTTGCCTCTACCGCCATAACTACTGCTGCATTGCTCCTCTGCTGGTGTCTAATTACAGGGCCAATTTGCCTCTACCGCCATAAGTACTGCTGCCTTGCTCCTCTGACTGTTCACTGCCTGTGTCTAATTACAGGGCCAATTTGCCTCTACCGCCATAACTACTGCTGCCTTGCTCCTCTGCCGGTGTCTAATTACAGGGCCAATTTGCCTCTACCGCCATAACTACTGCTGCCTTGCTCCTCTGCCGGTGTCTAATTACAGGGCCAATTTGCCTCTACCGCCATAACTACTGCTGCCTTGCTCCTCTGCCGGTGTCTAACTACAGGGCCAATTTGCCACTACCACTTCATAACTACTGCTGGGCAATTACAGGGTCAATTAGTATCTGTTTACTCTACAATACTCCAGGACGCCTTCTTCACTGCCAGATAACTGCCAAATAGACTCCTTTACCTGTGCCAACATGAGTCATAACAAAAAGTATGCCAATGCCAGTGAAAGGAAAGCAGCTTTAGCACTACGACAAAAACAACGCCGTGCTAATGAGATTCCTGAGGAAAAACACCATCGCCTTGAGAAGATTAAGGCTTATAAACGCCGTCGCCTCACACATGAATCCCCTAACTCTAAATCCATAATATTGGCTGAAGAAGCCTCTGCACGCCGTCACCGCCGACAACAGACGGCCTCTGCCTCATCATTATTATTAGACTCACAACAGGATGCTTCCACATCAGCATGTGGAACAATTTACTGCTACACTTCATCCCATATGCCGTTCACTGACATAACTAATCAGCAATCTGTTTCTGCCCTATCAATACCACCATTCAATACCGATGCACAGTATGCCAATGCCAGTGAAAGGAAAGCAGCTTTAGCACTACGACAAAAACAACGCCGTGCTAATGAGACTCCTGAGGAAAAACAGCATCGACTTGACAAGATTAAGGCTTATAAACGCCGTCGTCTCACACACGAATCCCCTAACTCTAAATCTATTACATTGGCTGAAGAAGCCTCTACACGCCATCACCGCCAACAACAGACGGCTTCTTCCTCATCATCTATAATAATAAATGCCCTAACCAGCTTCCGGTTGTAACAACTTCCGTCCAGTTGTAACCGGTGACGTCACCACACACACACGCACGTTAACCCTCAACACACCACACCGCCTCAACACACACTCCTCTCACCTTTCACCTCCACTCACGTCCACTCACTCTTTCACTCCACATACGTTCCTTTCTCTCAATCCATTTCTCATACTCACACCGTCATCGTCGCTGCCCCGACATCTTCCTCCGCCGCCGCGATCCTGGATCCAGACGTTCTCCAGGCCGCCGACATGTTCTTGCGGCGACGCCATCTTGGATTTCGTGAAATCCCGCGAGATTCAAGATGGCGTCGCCGCAAGAACATGTCGCTGGTGTGGACGACTCGGGATCCAAAAAGATGGCGTCGGCGAAATCTCGCGAGATTACGCCGACGCCATTTTGGATCCCGATGTCGTCCACGCCGGCGACATGTTCTTGCGGCGACGCCATTTTGGATCTGCGAAATCCCGCGATAGTCAAGATGGCGTCGCCGCAAGAACATGTCGCCGGCGAGGACGACATCGGGATCCAAAATGGCGTCGGCGAAAACTCGCGAGATTTCGCCGACGCCATTTTGGATCCCGACGTCGTCCACGCCGGCGACATGTTCTTCCGGCGATGCTATCTTGACTATCGCGGGATTTCACAATACTCAAGATGGCGTCGCCGCAAGAACATGTCGCCGGCGTGGACAACGTCTGGATCCAGGATGGCGCCGGCGGAAGAAGATGTCGGGGATCGTGGAACAGCGGCGATGACGGCGTGAGTATGAGAGACGGAGTGAGAGAAGGGGTCGTATGTGGAGTGAAAGAGTGAGTGGAGATGGTGAAAGGTGAGAGGAGTGTGTGTTGAGGAGTGTGTGTGTTGAGGGTTAACATGGCAAGAGGTGTGATGCTATCGCATCCTCCCGATGCGATAGCATCGGGCCATAATCTAGTCTAATATATAAAGCTCAATGTGTGTGTGGGTGTGTATGTATGTGTGTGTGTATGTCTGGGATTGGCCTCTGCACTGTCGCAGCTACAGCCACAAAATTTGGCACCGTCACACGTCTGGACCACGAGAGCGGCACAGGCTATGTTGTGAGGCGAAATTTTAATCCCGTGCGTTCCAGTTCACCAAACAATTTTGCCCCTATCTACATAATGGGGAAAAAGGGAAAGGAAAAGTGTTGGAGGCAAATTGACAGCTGCCAGATGTTCACAAGGGGGATTTAAAGAATGAGAGCGATGGCACCAAAGAGTATGTACCGTACAGTTGCTAAGGCTGGGTCCTGACATGGGATACTCACCACACACGGGGACATGAACACACCCACAAAATGCGCCACACACTACCATGTGCTTCAACACATATACCACCCTCAGCACACATTTCACCACACATACACCAACCTCGCCACATAAAAGTCGAAACACAAAAGTCACCACTCAAAACTTGCCACGCTGTCCCAGAGCTGTTTAAAAGATGAAAAATGAGCTGTGATTGGTTGCTATCAGCAACAGTTTTCTTTGTAGACAGTTGTGGTAACTGAGGCCTATTATTCTTATCATTTCCATGGTGTTATCGTCCTTCTGTAAAGCTGGAAATAACACAATTTATTACCGTGCCAACACAGACCACCCTCTGACTCAGACTGCAGGGGGAGCCCAGTATCACACAGGATAGGATTAGATACACGGCTCAGCAGACAGTATCACACAGGATAGGAATAGATACACGGCTCAGCAGACAGTATCACACAGGATAGGATTAGATACACAGCTCAGCAGTCAGTATCACACAGGATAGGAATAGATACACGGCTCAGCAGACAGTATCACACAGGATAGGATTAGATACACGGCTCAGCATACAGTATCACACAGAATAGTATTAGATACACAGCTCAGCAGTCAGTATCACACAGGATAGGATTAGATACACGGCTGAGCAGTCAGTAACACACATGATAGGATTAGGTACACGGTTCAGCAGTCAGTATCACACAGTTTAGGGTTAGATACACGGCTCAGCAGACGATATCACACAGGATAGGATTAGATACATTGCTCAGCAGTCAGTATCACACAGGATAGGATTAGATACACGGCTGAGCAGTCAGTAACACACGATAGGATTAGATACACAGCTCAGCAGAAAGTATCAGACAGGAGAGGATTGGGTACACAGCTCAGCAGACATTATCACACAGGATAGGGTTAGATACACAGCTCAGAAACAGGATGTGCCAAAGGAGAGGACATTTTCATTCCAAGAATTCCACTCATTCCATCTGATTTGTTTTTTGATTTTAAACACCTCGAATTTCCAGTCCAGCTGCTATTTGCAATGTCCAATAACAATGCTCAAGGACAGTCCTTGAAAGTAGTAGGGATCGATTTGCAATCTCCATGCTTTTCTCATGGTCAACTTTACGTGATCTGTTCAAGAGTTGGAACTGCCAAAAATCTGTTCATCTTTGCACCGAAAGGAAAAACCAAACATGTTCTTTATCAAAAGGCTCTTTAATGAGTTGAAAATAAAATACTATCAATACTTGGGAAATTGTTTAGTTAATTTGTGTTGAAAATCTGTAGTGTTGAATATATGATGTGAAATGTTTTTATGTGCAATATAATCATTATAATTTGTTATAACTAACCACAGATGGTTACTATGCCCAGGCAACGCCGGGCTCCTTGGCTAGTCTCTTTATAAGATTAGAAAACCCTTTTAAAAGTAACAATGACATTTACTATAAAGGTTTGTTGAGTAATAAACAGAATAGGATCACTTATTAGGAAATAGTTCATTGTTTCATTACGTGTGATGAAGTATCTAACTTTTGTGCCAGCTGAAAATGGGAAATGACTATGACATTAGAAGCACAGTAAAACTTCCAAGGAATTGCAATAAATTACAATAATTGTATTTATTCATTGCTCCTTTTGTCCTAAGAACATGGCATAAATGTTACCAATTGGAATACTTATGTACTTAAAGGGTATCTGTCACCAAGTTTTTGCTATGAGCTATGAGAGCAGCATGATGTAGGAGCAGGAACCCAGATTCTTGCAATGTGTCCCTTACTGGACTGCATGTTGTATTTTTTTTTATAAAATCACTACTGTATATACAGTGCCTTGAAAAAGTATTCATACCCAGTGAACTTTTCCACATTTGTTTCAAGTTACATTCACAAACTTAAAGGAGTTGCCCACTATTTGGACCACCCCTTCTCAATATCAGTGTTTAAACACACTTATACTCACCTCCAGTGTCGACGCTATTTCAGCAGTGTTGGCACTAGTGTTTCGGCGACTCAAACTAGCCCTGCAACCAATCAGCGCTGGTTTTACTGCCCACATCTTCGGACGAATTGAACATCAACAAAAAGTCAGGGCTGTGGCTACTCTCTAACGTCTTCTTGATGATTGATTTGTCCAAAGGCGGAGACAGAAAAGTGATTGAGGGCAGGGCTCGTGTAACAGAACAACCTCATGTGTGCCCTGGGAATGCGAGCGCTCTCACCGATGGAATGGTACTGGCATGGGAGGCGAGTATAAGTGTTTTTATTTTAATGGAGGCAAACATTCAGATTTAGAAGATGGCCTCCTAGTAATGGACATCCCATTTACCCCCTTAACGACCGCTGAGGGTATGTGCACACGCTGCGGATTCTGCTGCGGATCCACAGCGGTTTTGGCTCTGTGGGTCCGCAGCAGATTCTGCTGCATTGTACAGTACCTTTATTTCCAATGAAAAAAAAAACGCAGTGCACATGCTGCGGATTTTTCTGTGCAGTTTTGCTACGGTTTACAATCCGCAGCATGTCAATTCTTTGTGCGGCTTCCGCTGCGGTTTCACACCTTATCATTGTGAGGTGTGAAACCGCAGGGCAAAACCGCAGGCTAATCCGCAGATAAACCGCAGGACTTTTGTCCTGCGGATTTACATGCGGATTTTCCAACAAAATCCACACAACCAAAAATCTACGTGTGCACTTACCCTGATACGCCTTTTAATGGCGGCAGCTAAGGGTACTTATTCCTCAGAGACGCTTTTTAACTGCGCCTAGAAATAAGTGCATAGCGTCCCCAGCGTTGGAATTTCTCCAGGGTCTCGACTACCAAGGGTAGCTGAGACCCCAGAGTACATGATTTGGGTTGGTCTTACCGACCCAAGTGTTGTGATCTCCGTTGTTAACGAAATAACGGCGACCTAAAAAAAAAGTCTGATTTCCCTTTTATTTCTCTCTCCTGTGATGTGATCGCACATCAGAGGAGAGAGAAATGAGGTCCCCCGTTCCCCCAGGTACCTCCAGTGTCCATGCATCCCCCCGTGAAGTCCCACTGGCTGGCGGCGTCTTCTTCTGGGAAGAAAATGGTGGGCGCATGCTCAGTGCACCTGTCGAGATCTGTCAGCTGGCACCCGGCAACAATAGGAAATTTTTCTTATTGGTTCATTTTGATCACTGTGATAGACCATATCACAGTGATCAAAATAAAAAAAATAGTAAATCAAACCCCCCTTTATAAACCCCTTAGGTAAAAATAATAAAATTTAAAAAATGTATTTATTTCCATTTTTCCATTAGGGTTAGGGTTGGGCGAAAGTTACGGTTTTTTAACCATTCAAACATTTGTATGTGTCATTCAGTAAGGTTGTACCTACTCAAATCTTAAGAAGGTCATTTCAATAAAATTGTTATTTAGGGACCAATATAATCACCCATTTTACCAAATATATTGTATATTAACCCTTTTATGTGTTTCACAGGAACAGAAGCAATGTGGAAGGAAAAAATTAACATTTAACTTTTTTTTACAAACATTTTACTTCAGAACCATTTTTTTTTATTTTCACAAGTGTAAAAAGAGAAAATGAACCACAAAATTTGTTGTGCAATTTCTCCTGAATACGCCGATATCCCATATGTTGGGGTAAACCACTGTTTGGGCGCACGGCAGGGCTTGGAACGGAAGGAGCGCCATTTGACTTTTTCAATGCAGAATTGGCTGGAATTGAGATCAGACGCCATGCTGCCCTTGGAGAGCCCTTGATGTGCCTAAACAGTGGAAACCCCCAACAAGTGACCCCATTTTGGAAACTAGACCCCTTAAGAAACTTATTTAGATGTGTGGTGAGCACTTTGAACCCCCAAGGGCTTCATAGAAGTTTATAACACAGAGCCGTGAAAATAAAAAATCATTTTCTTTCCTCAAAAGTGATTTTTAAGCCTGTTATTTTTTATTTTCACAAGGGTAACAGGAAAAATTGGACCACAAACATTATTGTGCAATTTGTCCTGAATACGCTGATACCCCATATGTGGGGGAGAACCACTGTTTGGGTGCATGGGAGAGCTCAGAAGGGAAGGAGCACCGTTTGGAATGCAGACTTTGATGGAATGTTCTGTGGGTGTCTTGTTGCGTTTGCCTAGCCCCTGATGTGCCTAAACAGTAGACACCCTCCAAAAGTGACCCCATTTTGGAAACTAGACCCCCCAATGAGCTTATGTAGATGTGTGGTGAGCACTTTGAACCTCCAGGTGCTACACAGAAGTTTATAACGCAGAGCCGTGAAAATAAAAAATAATTTTTTTCCACAAAAATGATTTTTTTGCCCCCATTTTTTTATTTTCCCAAGGGTAACAGGAAAAAATAGACCCCCAAAGTTTGGGCACATGTCGGGGCTCAGGAGGGAGGGAGCACTGTTTGACTTTTTGAACGCAAAATTGTCTGGAATCAATGGTGATGCCATGTCGCATTTGGAGACCCCCTGATGTGCCTAAATAGTGTTATCCCCTCAATTCTAACTCCAACCCTAACCCCAACACATCCCTAGCTCTAATCTAAACCTTAACCATAACTCTAACCACAACCCTAACTCCAACAAACCCCTAACCCTAATCCCAACCCTAACCATAACCCTAACCACAAACCTAACCCCAACACACACCTAACCCTAATCCCAACTCTAACCCTAGTCCCAACACTAACCCTAGTCCCAATCCTAACCCTAATCCCAACCCTAACCCTAATCCCAACCCTAATCCCTAACCCTAATCCTAACCCTAATCCCAACCCTAACCTTAATCCTACCCCTAATTCCAACCCTAACCCTAATTCCAACCCTAGCCCTTATTCTAACCCTAAATCTAACCCTAACCCTAATGGAAAAATGAAAATAAATATATTTTCTTTATTTCATTATTTTTCCCTGCCTATGGGGGTGATAAAGGGGGGGTTTATTTAATTTTTTTTTTCATTTTGATCACTGTGATAGGGTCTACCACGGTGAGCAAAATGAACCAATAGGAAAAATCTTCCTATTGTTGCTGGGTACTGGCTGGAAGATCTCGGCGGGCGCACTGCACATGCGCCCGCTATTTTCTTCCTGGAAGAAGATGCGGCGCCTATGGAGGGGAAGCATGTGGGCCAAGGACCACTGGGAGGTACCGGGGAGGGATCGGGGACCCTGTTTCTCTCTCTTCTGATGTGCGATCACATCAAAGGAGAGAGAAATTAAATGGCACATCGAGCTTTTTTTTCGGTCGCCGTTATATGGTTAATAACTGCGACTGCAAAAGCGGGGTCGGTAAAAACCAACCCGAATCATATTCTCTGGGGTCTCGGCTACCCCTGGCAGCTGAGATCCTGGGGAAAATCTGACTCTGAGGGGCGCTATACACTTTCTCCACAGAGAAAGTTAAGTACCCTTAACTACCGCCGTTAAAAGGCGCATAGGCAGTCGTTAAGGGGTTAAAAAAGTTATGGATGCTTAAAACATTTTAATGCACTTGAGCAAAAAAGGAAATTTTTTTAGCAGACTGTTCAGGAATTTCTGGATAGTTGGCAACCCTGCCACATGCGTGCAGATCTCATCATTTAATGAAACGGCTGTTCTGAAAATTAGCTATTACATGATTGCTTGACTATTTTCAGGCACCATAAAAGTAAGAGAGGGAGAGCTGTAGGTGAGATGTGTCTGAAGGATGTGACTACCGAACTCTGGACAAACAATGGCAGATTGTTTACTCACTATTCCCAGCCTCCCTCTTGCCTGACCAGCTGCACATGGATGTTCCAGGAAGGAAGATGAAGTGGACAAACTTTTAGGTAGTTTATTCACAGTACCTTGACAAATAATGTATTTGAGATGTTAGAAGAGATGAAAGGAAGAGGATGAGGTAGGAGATAGAGGTCGAAGGATAGAGGTAACAGTAGGGTCCTCTCTAGAATTCTAGTGCGTGCTTCTGCCAAGATGGCACTGACCAGAAAGAAAGGATGTGAGGAAAGAAGATAGGAGGAGTTACAGAGAGAGAGGTATGATGGGATATTACATCAGCAATGCATGAGAACACATAATAAAAATGGCCAGTAGATGGCATCAAAGGACAACAAAACACTGTTTAATCATCATGACATAGCAAATGAATAATATGCCTATGTCCTTTTAAGGCTGTATGAGGCTGGACAGCACAAGGCACATACAGTCATGCCCAAAAGTGTTGGCACCCTTCAATTTGTTCCAGAAAATGAAGTATTTTGTCTCAGAAAAAAATTTGCAAATACACATTTTTTGACATGTTTATCTCTTTTGTATGTATTTAAACAATGCAAAAATAATAAAAAAAAAGGCAAATTAGAGATAATTTCAACCCCAAAAATGTGCCGGACAACACCCACCACATGTTCATTAGGGTTGCTGGGTGTTGCAAACCCCTTCCCTCCAATCTGACTTTGATGATCATCCTGGAAAACCTTCAATATCAAAGCACTGGACAATGCCTTCTAATTCAGTTCCCTCCAAGATCGGAAGCCAAGAAAATTGAAAGATGGACTGCTCTGTAAGTCTTATGCGGTCTACAAATTAATACGGATGCATGCGCCATCTAGTGGTTGCAGCTTCAGGAGTTTGATTCTGAAATTATGTCTGAAGTTCAATGCAAAAACAAATGAAGTTGCAAACATTAATAAAACAGCTTTGGCAGGTTGTCCTACATTGTTTTCATCAGATTGTGTATACTTAATTGCTTTGTCCAAGAAGCATTGACATTTCAAAGCTGTATTCCAACGAACTACAGGACCACAAATGAAAAAAAAAAGACCATGACCAGGTATTTTGCATTCAATTCTAATTTGTTACATTATTTGGATGTGCCATTGTTTTTACCACCCCTATGATATAATGCCACCCAATCACTGGACTCTTCTGTGGACTCCTCCTCTGGAAACCTTACATGCAACAGGCTCTGGCTTTAGCGTCCAGGCTGGAACATATAAAAGCTGTTATCATTTACAAAATCCTGCAGCCAGAAGTTCCTAGCAAGCAGAGATTTGCTTTCACTGAATTTATGACAGGAGGATACATCCCCCTTCCCAGGCTCCACACCTCACTGCACAGCTTAGACAGCTGACTTTTGCAAGATTGACATTCTGTTGAGAGGTAAGACTGTGATCTCAAGTGTTTTCTTTAAAGGATCCAAGACTAAAGTGATTTCTTTTTTATTCTTGCTAAACTCTGTGCTTGCCAAGTTTATCTTACTTTTATACATAAATGGTAACAGCTAAACTTCGGAACTCTGTGGTGTAATATCATTTGTATCCTTTCCAAGCTCGTCGTGTATAAATCATGTTCTGACCTAGTTTATTCTTTTGTTTGCCATGATATTCCTTCAGCTTTAATTTTTCTTTATATTTTTTTTTTCGTGTTTGCTTTTACAGATTTCCAAGAAAATCATCTACGGTAAATCCTAAACGTAGAATATCCAACATGGCAGAAATCTGTTGTGTGGTCACTGCTTTTATGCTTTCACTCCTTTGTGAAGCATGTGGTTTAGCGTTACCTAATTCCACAGAGTTGGCATCATCAGCCAGTAATTCCGCCATCATAAGCTCCGATCTCGGCGCTCAGCTGGATTCATCCAATACCACCAAGGCCAGAAGAAGGCGCTACATTTCCCAAAACGACATGATCGCTATCCTAGACTACCATAACCAAGTCAGAAGTAAGGTTTTTCCACCTGCTGCCAACATGGAGTATATGGTGAGTGACTCCCCCCCCCCCAAAAAAAAATCTCTGCATTCAAAATGTCAAATATATATAATTAATGTGCAAGATTCTAAAAGTTGTTGCCCCTTTTTTTAAGCACTTTCCCAAAATTAACCTGCTGCATATAAAGGCTATAGGCGTTCCAAATTCCGTTCCTTATCTCTGTGTTAGAGGCAAGACGCCATATTTTATAATTTTGGTATACTGGAGAGCTACCTATAGGTCGCTGTTGGTAGATTCCGCCATATATTAGCGAGATTCTTTGATATTTTACTGTGTATGGATAATGTCTGACAATGAATGGATCTAGTTGGATTTTTCCTCTTTGAATCCAAAGCCTACTCTGAGAACATCTGACATTTCGCTACCCCAGACATATAATTGGGCACTTTCCTGGCCATCTAAAACATACGTTAATAGGAAAATCGATGGTATTAGTAACCAGCTGAAATATCTTTCAAACTTTGAAGTGTTTCTTGTCTGCAGCTATCCGTACAGATAAGGTAAAATTTACCGGAAATGGTAGATTTCATCCATTTCAACTATTGGTTGAAATTGTAAAATATTTAGAAAAATATTAATATTCGCTGATGGCAGATTCCGATTTGAAAAAAAATGTGATCTGATAGGTTGGACAGTTATCACCATGCCTCCAACTACTTACTTGTGCTTGCCATTTTGCAGAAGTCCAATCTGTTCCATTCTAAAGTAGTTGTCCATTTCTATCGCCATCGATTCCGAGGATGAGTGATCACTCATTATGAAACAGTACCTGTATGACTGACTTAACAATAAGAAAAAAATACTCTGGAAACCTTGTAGAAATGCCAAATTGTAACCATAATTTTTTTCAAACAGGAACTCAGACATTTAATGGCTCCAATATTGACACGGATTTGGCTATGTTTACACGTATTTTTGCCGCATTTTTTTCTGCAGTCAAAACTTGTTTTTGGCAGTAAAAAAAATGCTTCATTAATTTGTCCATTTCTGCAGTGTTTTTTTGTGTGTAGATGACATGTGTGCTTTTTCTATGGTACGTGTTTAAAAAAGTTAGTTTTATTCATTTTAAGCTCTTCAAGAATGTGCTGCCGTTGTATTTTTTGCAGTGATTTTTTCCACTTTCTCATTACTTTCTATGGGTGAAAAAACGCTGAAAGAAATGACACTCTTCAGATTTAAAAAACGCTGCAGTTTTCCAATTGGGTCAGGAAAAAAAAAAGTGTGTATGCGGAGAGTTCCGAAATAGCTTTTGGTGGCACTGAAAAGAAAGTAGCTTTTAATTTGTGTTTAAAAAGTTGCAAAAACGCAACGTGTGAACATAGCCTTAGAGAAATGTATAGGTAAAAAAAATGTTTCCGTTACATAGTGTTTGTATTTTCTAACTATACATTGGGTGTGAAGCCATGTAACATGTATGGCCTACCTAGGGGCACATGGAGACTTTATAGCTTCAACCTACTGATCCAAAGACACTCCATGTGTCGTAGTATGACGCCAATGTACAACATCAAGGTAAGCAATGTGTCTACATGAGTAAATTATAGTAAAACTATATGAAATGGAGCATGCCATGGTTTTATTTCTGAAAAGCTCATACAGAATCTTCCAGAAAGGGAACACTGTATTCCTGAATTGGTGTCATAAATAGGCACAGTATTATTTGGAGGTTTTCATGATCCCAGATTCAGTGTGCACAATACCTTACAATTTGCGTTCTACCTTGTAGTTGATAGTATCTTTTATCCACATGACACATTTTGCTTTGCTTGCCTAGCTTGCGGGGGACTGGCTCTCCTTAAGGGACCAGCTGTGTTTGACGTCTTTTTGGCAATGCTTCGTGGGAAAAATATCCAATCTTACAATAGAGTTTTCTTAGAAAGCAAACTATCTCCGCCACCCTGCAAGTAAATAAATGTTTCAGATATAATTACCTTCTGCTCAACTGGCACGTGCACACGGTCGTACTGCTGTAGAGGCTGATCTCGTGCATGAAAAAAAACATAAAAAATTGTAATTGGAAGTTATGTGTCATGTGATCTAATTAGAAAAATGGGGATTTTCCTCAATGTTGACAAACCATTAATCATTTGAATCCTATAGGGACTTCAAAAATGTTAACTGTTGTTCTGCATGGAGTTTCTTCTACAACAACCAATCCAGGATTCTCTCCGATCTCAAGAATAAATTTACAAAATTAAATTTTAGTCAACAGGATAAGAATGGGGATTAGCTCAAAAATGTACTCTTCGGGCATAACGAACAATAATTGGGTGAGACCTTGAGAAACAACATTGTTCTGTGAATATTAAAATGATGAAGAATTGGAATTGTAGCCAAGTAAAGGCCACCAGGAATTATATATTTAAAAAGCTCCTTAAAAAGGACCTTTCACAATTATTTTTCATGTTGAGCTGAACACACAATGTAATAGTGGCTACAGAGCGGAAGAAAAACGTATTGTTTGTTTTAATTTCACCTCTCCGCTGCGGATATATGAGGAAATCAAAGTATTTGGCATCTAATGAGTTAACTTTAGTAAATTCCAAGTGGGTGTTATTAGACAGTTTTCACTGGGGGCGTAAACTTCTTCTCCCAGAGTTGACATTTACTAACGTCCACTTGGACAAAAATTAGCTCATTACGTGTCAATACTTTGATTCTTAATATCTCTGCAGTGGAAAGGCAATATTAAAAAAAAAATTATTCTGCTCTGCAGCCACGATTACATCCTCTGTCTAGTTCAACATGTAAAATTTGGGTAATAGTCCTCTTTTTAACATTTTCTGTAAGCAAAATGGTCCCATACTATCTGTAGGAGTGCTGTAGTATGATTTCAATCCTAGTGGGAATTTCAGTAATTTCAGCAATAGTAAAAAAAAAATGCAATAAGGTGGTGGACAGGTGATGGTGAGGAGCAGAGGAGTGGAAGATGTGAGCAGTAAGTTGAAAAAAGTTTTTGTTTTTTTACATTTTGATGGTGCTAAATAGTTCAGAAAAATGATGGCCAGAGACCACCATTTTGCTGAATCCATGTGGGAGCAAATTTTACAAATTCCACATTTTAAAGAAGAGGCCCGGAGATTCAGCGCTTGTGGCGGTGATAAGAATATATGGTGATGAATAGATGGGTGACAGTGAAGAGTGGAGGGTCTGGAGGAATGAGGTGAGTATAAGTATGTGTTTTTTTTTAAATTTTACATCTTGGGTGTATTATGCTATGTAAGTTTGGAGAGATCCCAGCACATAAGGGTTATTAAATCCCTGGAGAGTAACCTCTGTGAATAGAATTTTCCAGGAAAATCTACACAAACAGGTAAGTTTGGATTTGCCTAATCCATTCATATCTTGTTAGAAATCCTATTTATTGAGACAGGTAAAACATCAAGTGCAATCCTGTCTGGAGCCTTCATCAGGCATATGGATTTCATGCAAACAAAAATACACACTGTATATTACACACCCAGACATTTTGGTATTTTGTTATGTAAAACATAAAAAATAGTGAAAATTGTTAATTCCTGTAGCATACATAATAGAAACATATGTATATAACTTATTTTGAATAATAAAACTATAATATATAAAATGGGAGATTGCACAGTAAATGGAAAGTGTATATTTATATAAATATATATGATAAAAAGAGTCTTTATATATACACTAGCTGAAGAGCCCAGCATAGTAACTAACTGTGGTTAGTTATAAGAAATTATAATGATCATTCTCCATCCCATAGTCCAGTGCCCATATACCCATCATACATATCCTCATCCCATAGTCCCATGCCAAAATACCCATCATACATATCCGCCATCCCATAGTCCTGTGCCCATATTCCCATCATACATATCCTCCATCCCATAGTCCAGTGCCCATATACTGATCATACATATCCGCAATCCCATAGTCCTGTACCCATATACCCATCATACATATCTGCCATTCCATAGTCCCGTGCCCATATACCCATCATACATATCCTCCATCCCACAGTCCAGTGCCCATATACTGATCATACATATCCGCCATCCCATAGTCCTGTACCCATATACCCATCATACATATCCATCATCCAATAGTCCAGTGCCCATATAACCATCACACATCCTCCATCCCATAGTCCCGTGCCCATATACCCATCACACATCCTCCATCCCATAGTTCCGTGCCCATATACCCATTATGACATCATCGTCACCATGGCAACCGTTATGACATAACTGTCATGTACAGTGGAATATAAAAATGTGGGCACTCCTGGTCAAAATTTCTACTATTGTGAACAGTTAAGCAAGTTGAACATAAAATCATCTCTAAAAGGGCTAACGTTAAATATGACCTAATTCATTTGTATTTCAGGCAAGAAAAAAATATTGCCTTTTTTTAATTTAACCCCTTCACCCCAAAGCCTGTTTTCACCTTCCTGACCAGTCCAATGTTTACAATTCTTACTACTGTCAATTTATGTGGTAATAACTCTATAATGCATGAATCGGTCCCAGTGATTCTGAGATTGCTTTCACATGACATATTGTACTTTATGATAGTGGTAAAATTTCTTCGATATGACTTGCATTTATTTGTTAAAAAAATGGAAATTTGGTGAAAATTTTGAAAATTTCGCAATTTTCAAACTTTCAATTTTTATACCCTAGAATCAGAGAGTCATATCACACAAAAATAGTTAATAAATAACATTTCCCACAAGTCTACTTTACATGAGCACAATTTTGGAGCCATAATTTTTTTGTTAGAACGTTATAAGGGTTAAAAG
The DNA here is from genome assembly GCF_039654945.1 of Dendrobates tinctorius. Classification (NCBI taxonomy): domain Eukaryota; kingdom Metazoa; phylum Chordata; class Amphibia; order Anura; family Dendrobatidae; genus Dendrobates; species Dendrobates tinctorius. The sequence continues at coordinate 187,684 of NW_027361836.1, read as the reverse complement.
TTGACCAGCGATTTCTCATGTTTACAACATTTGCAAAACCATTTTTCTAGGGACCACCTCACATTTGAAGTGACTTTGAGGGGACCATATGACAGAAAATACCCAAAAATGCCAACATTCTAAAACGGCACCCTTCAAGGTACTCAAATCCACATTCAAGAAGTTTATTAACCTTTCAGGTGCTTAACAGGAATTTTTGTAATATGGAAGAAAAAATAAACATTTTACTTTTCTTTCACAAATATTTTCCTTTAAACTTAATATTTTTACTTTCGCAAGGTTAACAGGAGAAAATGGACCATACCTTTTGTTGTGCATTTTCTCCTGAGCATGCTGACACCCCATATGTGGGGAAAATCTACTGTTTGGGTGCATGGCAGGGCTCAGAAGGGAAGGAGCACCATTTCACTTTTTGAATGTCATGTTTGGAGAGCCCCTGATGTGCCTAAACAGTGGAAACCCCCAACAAGTGACATTTTGGAAACTAGACCCCTTAAGGAACTTATCTAGATCTGTGGTGAGCACCTTGAATCGCCAGGTGCTTCACAGAAGTTTATAATATTAAGCCGGGAAAATTAAAAAAAAATCACATTTTTCCCAGATAAATCTTATTTAGCACCAAATTTTGCATTTTCATAAGGGTAACAAGAGAAATTGCTCCATACAATTTGTTGTGCCATTTCTCCAGCATGTGCAGATGCCCAATATGTGGAGGAAAACAACTGTTTGGGTGCATGGCAGGGCTTGGAAGGGAAGGAGCGCCATTTGACTTTTTGAATGTAAAATATGTTGGAATAATTAGCGGATGTCATGTCGCATTTGGAAAGCCCATGATGTGCCTAAACAGTGGAAACCCCCAACAAGTGACACCATTTTGGAAACTAGACCCCTTATGGAACTTATCTAGATATGTATTGATCACCTTGAACCCATAGGTGCTTCACAGAAGCTGATAACGTAGAGCTGTGGAAATAAAAAAAATCAAATTTTTCCCAGATATATCTTTCTTAGCTCCATATTTTGCATTTTCATAAGGGTAAGAGGTGAAATTGCTCCACACAATTTGTTGTGCAACTTCACCTTTGTTCGCCGATACCACATATGTGGGGGGAATACTACTGCTTGGGTGCACAGGAGAGCTTGGAAGGGAAGAGTGCCATTTGACTTTTTGAATGTAAAATTTACTGGAATAATTAGTGGATGCCATGTTGCGTTTGGAGAGCCCCTGATGTGCCTAAACAGTGGAAACCCCCCACAAATGACCAAATTTTGGAAATTATAACCCTTTGGGAATTTATCTACAGATGTAGTGATGATTTTGACTCCATGTGTGTTTTCCAGAAACAGGCAGCAGTGGATGTTGCTGAGTGAAAATTGCAAACTGCCGTTGTAGTGACCAGTTCATGCTTCTGGAGACATGCACCTGTAAATGAGGCGGGCTCTCATCACTACAGAAATGCCAAACGTGTGGGCACTATATGTGGCTTAAGCACACTGGGGCTCAGAAGGCATTTGGATTTGGGAGCACACAATTTGCTGAATTTCTTTTGGGGAGCGTGAAGCCATTTAGCTTTTCCAGAGCCTTTGTGCTACCAGTAACGTGGAAGCCACCTATATTTTCATTAACTGTTGACGGACCTGAGTGGGGACTTGCTTTTTTTGTGGATTTAGTTGAAGCTTTTATTGAGAACTTTTTACATAACGTTAGGGATCATATTTATCTGGCGCTCTACGCTGAGCTCTTACTTTGGGGTTTCCATCTAAATCTCCGAGTGACGTGACAGATGAAAACTCCAAAGGGATCCATTCACTTTAATGAAGCAGAAGATTTACTCTGGACTCCATCTGACCTCTGCTCAGCGGTGTCCTTTTCAGAAGTGCACAAAACTGTGGCCGATGGCACTTTTAATCCTAAAAAGATGGACACCGCCGGATCACAGGTCAGATGACGTCCATAGTGCCTCCATCTGCCTCATTGTAGGGAATCTTCCACCAGGGTTCTATCTGAATCACGTATTTCAGAGATTTACATGGGAACCCCAGGTAAGCGTTCAGTGCAGAGCACAGGATAAATGTGTGCTGAGCCTTACTGCGATCTTTGGGAGGCAGCATGAAAAAATCAACAGCGTGTGAAGAATTAATTTTATTTATTTTTTACGCCATTCCTCATGCGGTATAAGTGATTAGATGACTTTATTCTTCAGGTCAGTACGATTACAGCGATGCCAGATTTATATTGGATTTTTATGTTTGGCTGCTGTCACACACCAAAAGACTTTTTATTGTGAAAACTAGTTTGTGCATCACCATATTTTGAGAGATATAATTTTTTCTTATTTCGGCTGACAGAGTCATGTGAGGGCTTGTTTTTTTGTCAGACGAGTTAATGTTTTTATTGGTACCATTTTCAGGCACATGACATTTTTTAATCTCTTTCTATTCCAATTTTTGGGAAACACAATGAACAAAAACCAGCAATTCAGGAATTGCGTTTTGTTTTTTATTATACCGTTCCGTGTGTAGTAGAATTGGTAAGGCAGCTTTATTCTTTGGGTCAATTCGATTACAACTATATCTCATCTATATCTTTTTTAGTTTTTTTTGCTATTTTATAGAAAAAATAATTTTTGCTTTATTCTGAGAGCTATAACTTTTTTATTTTTCTATTGATGGAGCTGTATTGCAGCTTGTTTTTTGCGGGACAAGTTGACGTTTAAAGCGGTACCATTTTTATTTCCATCCATCTTTTTGATTTCGTTTTATTGCATTTTTGTTTGATGGTATGACGATAAAGCATTGTTGCAGGGGTTGAATTGTTGCAGGGGTTGGAGACGCGGCGATACCAAATATGTGTACTTTTATTGTTTTTTTAATTTGCATAAATAAATGTATTTAGTGGAAAAGTATTTATTTTATCTTAAAAATTAAAAAAAAAATATTTTTACACATTCAAAATTTTTTTTTACTTTATCACATTGTCCCAGAATGGGAAATCACTATGTTATAATGTCAGATTGCTGATCTGACACTGCACAACACAGTATCAGATCAGCGATCTGACAGGGAGGGAAGGAGGCATGCTGGTGCCTGCTCTCAGCAGGCCCTAACAAGCCACCTTCCCTGCAGGACCCGGAAGGACCCCGTGGCCATCTTGGAGCCGGGGGTCTCCATGGAGACCATCAGAACAACATGATTGCATCGTGATGTCCTGGTGGGAGCATGCAGGGAGCCCACTCCCGGTGCGGTGCTTCTCTATGGCGCTGTCACTACTGCAGAGGGGTTAAATGCCCGTGATTGGTGATAGCGCCGATCGTGAGTATTGCTGCGGGTTGTCAGCTGTCACATACAGCTGACACCCGCACCCGATCGCTGCGGCGTTAGAGAAAAAAGTGCACAATTTCAGGAAAAGAACATCTTGCCAATCATTAAGCATGGGGGTTGAACAATCATGTTTTGGGGTTGTGTTGCAGCCAATGGCACGGGGAACATTCCATGGGTAGAGGGAAGAATGGATTCAATGACATTTCAGCAAATTCTCGATGCAAACATAACACCATCTGTAAAAAAGCTGAAGAGTTAAAAAGAGGATGGCTTCCACAAATGAATAATTATCCTAAACCCTCATCAGATTTCACAATAAACCTCACAATCCCCTGATATGAGCATCATTAAAAATCTGTGGCTAGATCTCAAAATAGCAGAGCATGTAAGACTACGACCATGTGGACACATTGAGTATTTGGTGAGTTTTTACCCCAGTATTTGTAAGCCAAGACCAGGAGTGGAATGGTCAGAAGAAAAGCATAATAGAAACATTTGCACCACTTCTGTATTTTTCACCCACTCCTGGTTTTGGCTTACAAATCCTGGGGTAAAAAAACTCACCAAATACTCAATGTGTGCATGTGGCCTACCTAGGAATCTCACAGAACTGGAAGAATTTTCCAAAGAATGGATGAAAATCCCTCAAGCAAGAATTGAAAAACTCTTGTCTGGCTACATAATCATTTATAAGCTGTGATACTTTCAAAATGTGTGCTACTAGATACTAACCATGCAGGGTGCGCAAACTTTTGCATCTGCTCATTTTCCTTTTTGTAATTTTTAAAATGTAAAAGATAAAAGAATATACAGCTCTGGCAAAAATTAAGAGACCACTTCCAAATGTTCAGTTTGTCTGATTTTTCTCTTTATAGGTATATTTTTGAGTAAAATGTAAATTGTTCTTTTAGTCTATAAACTACAGACAACATGTCTCCGATTTTCCAAGCAATAAATTTTTGGTTTTTTTTTCTGAAAAGAAGAAATGGGCAAAATTAAAAAAAACAAACTGTGCTTTCAGACCTCAAATAATGCAAAGAATACAAGTTCATAATCATTTAGAAACAACAATACTAATGTTTTAACTCAGGAAGAGTTCAGAAATCAATATTTTGTGGAATAACCAAGATTTTTAATCACAGCTTTCATGCATCTTGACATGCTTGCCACCAGTCTTTCACATTGCTTCTGGTACAAAAATGTAAGCAGTTCTTCTTTGCTTGATGGCTTGTGACTATCCATCATCCTCTTGATTACATTCCAGAGGTTTTCAATGGGGTTCAGGTCTGGAGATTGGCTGCCCATGACAGGGTTTTGATGTGGTGGTCTCTTAATTTTTGCCAGAGCTGTATATATTTTGTTTGCCTAAGATACAAAGTGTAACGGGGTCTACCAAGCTGGGGTACCTATTTCAGTACCACCCCGTGTTTTCAGAGGTCCGCTCTGCGTTGGCTGGAGTCTGAATGAATGACGCTGGCTGGAATTCCTTGGTTACATGGGCGCATATAAAAGATCACTGCTTCTCCATGTATTTCCAGTCTGACAACACTTTACTCACAGGACACAGAATATATCACACAGATACAGAGGGCCGGTGGCTCTGTAACACGGCTCCCCTTTTCAGCGACGCGATCGGCATACACAGTCTGATCCTCAACGGATCGGTTTGGGGATGACCGAAGTTTATGGGGTTGGTACAAGTTCCGTTTGTCGACTTAGTCCATCGGCGTCACCGTTTTGTTTGCCGGGTCTGTGGTGGATGGTGAAGTCCAGAGGTTGTAGGGCTAAACTCCACCGCAGCAATCTGGCATTGTCTCCGGAGACCCGATTAAGCCAGACTAGGGGATTATGGTCCGTTAGGAGGGAAAACTGTCGTCCAAACAAATATGGTTATAACTTCTTGATTGCCCATACTACCGCCAGGCACTCCTTCTCGATGGCCGCATAGCTTACTTCACGGGGCAGTAGTTTCCGACTCAGGTAAGCTACCGGGTGTTCTTGGCCGTCCGGCCCGACTTTGCTCAGTACTGCCCCCAATCCAAACATAGAAGCGTCTGTGTGAATAAGGAAACGTTTAGTTGGATCGGGTGCGGCCAATACAGGGGTATTGGTGTGGGCGTCCTTTAGTTGGCGGAAGGCTTCCTCACACTCTGAGGTCCAGGTTACCTGGCAGTGTTCGTTCTTATGGGTCAGATCAGTGAGGGGCTTGGCTATGCTGCTGTAATTGGGAACGAATTTCCTGTAATACCCCGCTGTCCCTAGAAACGCCATGACCTGGGTTTTAGTGCATGGAATGGGCCACTTGGCTATGGCCTCAATCTTGGCTGGTTCTCGTCGCTGTTTCCCACTTCCCACCCAATGCCCTAAATACTGAACCTCTGCTTTGCCCATGTGACACTTGTTTGGGTTCAGGGTGATTCCGGCCTGCTGGATCCTGTCCAATACTGTTTCTAGGTGATTTAGATGCTCTTCCCATGTCGCACTGTAGATGGCGATGTCGTCCAGGTAGGCACAAGCATAGTCCTGGAGACCATCCAGAAGCCGGTCAGCCAGCCTTTGGAAGGTCGCCGGGGCATTCTTCATCCCGAATGGCATAACTCGAAACTGGAATAAGCCAAACGGGGTGACAAATGCCGACTTGGCAATAGTGTCAGGACTAAGGGGAATCTGCCAGTAGCCTTTGCATAGATCGATGGTGGTCAAATACTTTGCCCCCGCCAGCTGGTCTAACAACTCATCCACACGCGGCATGGGGTATGCATCCGTCACTGTTTTCTCATTGAGCTTACGATAGTCTACACAAAACCGTGTAGTCCCATCCTTCTTGGGCACTAACACTACGGGGAATGCCCAGGGACTATCTGACTCTTCAATGACCCCTAAACGCAGCATCTCTTGTATCTCTTGTCGCATCCCCTCTCGTATAGACTCAGGGACGCGGAAGGGGTTTTGTCACAGGGGGTCTGATCCTGGGTCTCAAGCTTGTGTTGTGCCAGGCGAGTGTACCCTGGTCTCCCCGAAAACATCCTCTGTCGCTGCCTCAACAACTCCTCCGCCTGCTGTCCCAGGGGCCTAGGACTTCACCCAAGTGTACCTGGACCCATGTTTTAGACTGAGTCCTTTCCCCTAAGACATCCAGCAAGGGAAGTCCGGCTAAATCCTCTGCTTCAGGTGCACAGATGGCCACTACCTTTTCAGGGCGCTCCCGGTAGGGCTTCAGCATATTCACGTGGAACATGCGGATAACCCTGGGGTCATCACAATCGGCGACATTATAGGTTGTGTTGGCTATTTTCCCCACTACCTGGTAGGGCCCCTGCCTTGCAGCTTGAAACTTATTCTGCTTAGTGGGCTCTAACACCAGGACCTTCTGTCCTATTTCCAAAGTGTGCTCTCTGGCCCTCCGATCGTACCATATGCGCTGGCGCCGCTGTGTTGCCTGCAGGTTCTCACGTACAGCCTGAATAAGCTCCTGTAGGTGGTCCCGGAATTCCAGCACATAGGGTACAATAGGTACCCCTTATATGAGGCCCTCCCCTTCCCAGTGTTCCAGCACTAAGTCTAGGGGTCCTCTTACCCGTCTCCCATATACCAGCTCGAACGGGGAGAACCCCGTGAATTCTTGGGGCACCTCCTGATAGGCAAACAGGAGGTGTGGCAAGAATTTCTCCCAGTCCCTGTATGTCCTGGTAAAAGTCCCAATGAGCTGTTTTAATGTCACGTTAAAGCGTTCACACAACCCATTGGTTTGCGGGTGGTACGGGGCGCTTCTAATGGACTTTACGCCGCACAGCTTCCACAGTAGGCTCGTCACCTCTGCTGTAAACTGGGTACCCTGGTCCGAGATAATCTCCCGGGGAAATTCAACCCGTGAGACACCTGGAGCAGGGCGGCCGCCACCGTCTCTGCCAGTATGATAGGTAACGCAACCGCCTCTGGATACCGTGTGGCATAATCTACCACTGTCAATATATACTTTTTCCCTGACGGACTGGGTTTGGATAACGGCCCTATCAGATCGACCGCTACTCGGCTAAATGGTTCCTTCACAATGGGGAGGGGGCGTAATTTGGCCTTGCATCGATCCCCCTCTTGCCAATGCCCTGGCAACTGTCACAGGTCTGGCAGTACTGACGAACATCATAGGTTACCCCCGGCCAAAAGAAGTTTTGTGTCAGACGATGCCTGGTGCGACTGATGCCGAAGTGCCCGGCTAAGGGTATGTCATGAGAGATTCGCAGTAGCTCCTGCCTATACTTCTTGGAAACTACCAGCTGTCGTTTTATAGTGCGGCTCGTCCCTGTGTGGTGCTGCTCTGTGATCCGGTAGAGGAGTCCCTGCTTCCATACAAACTGTTCCCCTTCCAGTACTCCTCTCCCCTCCTGTGCCTTCCCATGATATCCCTCTAATGAAGGAATCTCAAGTAACTCCCTCTTAAATTCATCTGGGGTGGCCCAAGAAATGTGTCTGGCTATGGGAATATGTGTAGGGCTGGGATGTCTTACCTGAGCCTCCTCTGAGTGTGATTCCGCCTCCGCAGCTCGAGCTTGTCTCCGGGTGGTCACAGGATAGGTCTCAGCCAGAGGGGCCACCGAGAATGCAGACAACATGGGCCCCAAGTCATTTCCCAGCAAGACGTCTGCAGGCAAATCCTCCATCAAGCCGACCTCAACAAGGCCATCCCCGACTCCCCAGTTCAGGTGAATCGAGGCAGTGGGAAGTCGATGTATGGCTCCCCCTGCTACACGGACTGCCATTGTCCGGTCCGTCTTCTCTTGGTCCTGGACGAGATGAGGCTTCACAAGGGTCAAAGTTGCTCCGGAACCTCTTAGTCCCTGCATACGTTTCCCATTAACCCACACGACCTGTCGATGCTGTTGTCGATTATCTGCCCGGGCTGCCTGCATGGGGTCTACTTCATGCAGCACTTCCTCCATCTCTTCCACCCCTTGGTTAGTCGTAGCCCCCAATGCCGGGTCAGCTTCGCCTTGGTAGCAGTGTACAGCAGCCCGGCTGAAGGTAGTTGTTCCCGCCTTTGGCCACTGGGTATGCTGAGTCCTGTTGGGACATTGTCTTTGCAGGTGGCCCAGCTGACGGCAGGTGTGGCATCGCACCCCAGGGGGACTCTGGTAAGCCGGGGTTTTAGCTGGTCCCCCTACTGTCTTTGGTGGTTTGGGGCCCTCCAGGTCCATGGGCGGGCCCCTAGTGACCATCTTTGATCCGGACAACTGCGGCCTCCTGGCATCATAATGTTCATCGGCCAGACGAGCGGCTTCCTCAAGAGTCGTTGGCCGCCTGTCCCGAAGCCACTCCTGTGTCTCGGGGGTTAGTCCATTAAAGAATCGTTCTAACAAGAAGAGCTGGAGGACGTCCTCCTTAGTGGTTGCTTGGCTCCCTTGTACCCACTGTAGCAGTGACCGCCGTAATTTACAGGCCCATTCAGCGTGGGTATCGGTTACGTGTTTTATAATTCCGCGGAACTTTTGGCGGTATGCCTCTGGTGTCAGCGCATACCAGGTCAAGATCACTTCTTTGATCCGCTCATAGTCCATACAGTCCTCATCAGGTACCGTGCGATAGGCGTCCGCTGCCCGGCCTGTCAGCTTGCTGGCCAGAATCTGAACCCGTTCCTCCGGCTTCACTTGATGAAGGGCACACTGCCGCTCAAAGTCCTGCAGAAAGACATCAATGTCTTCCTCTGCCTCCCCAACTGTCGGAAGGCATTATACTGGATCTTTTTGTGGCTTACTGTTGAAGGTACCTGGTCGAAAGCCAGAGCTCCCCCTGCTCGCTGACTCTCCTCTCTCCGCTCTGCCATCTCCATCTTGGCTAGCTCTATCCTGGTTCGCTCGGCCATCTTTTCCTTCAGATCAGTACACACATCAGCCATCACCTCTCGTATGATCTCTACCGCAGGGTTTGGGCCATAGAACACCAATCTGTTCTTTACCTCCCTCTGGAATTCGGTCTCCTCCACGTTCACATTGGGGGGCGCTGCACTGTCGTGTTCCATGATGGCTGCTATCAAATCCACTTTTGTTTTGTTGCTGGTGATCAACCCTCGGGCTTCCACCAGATCTTTTAATGTAGTCCTCTTTAACTTCTGGTAGTTGTTTTCCATTCATTCCTTTCCTACTGTAGAAGGGGTATCATATCACGCCGCTGCCACCAGTGTAACGGGGTCTACCAAGCTGGGGTACCTCTTTCAGTACCACCCCGTGTTTTCAGAGGTCCGCTCTGCGTTGGCTGGAGTCTGAATGAATGACGCTGGCTGGAATTCCTTGGTTACATGGGTGCATATAAAAGATCACTGCTTCTCCATGTATTTCCAGTCTGACAACACTTTACTCACAGGACACAGAATATATCACACAGATACAGAGGGCCGGCCAATAAAAAAGCGGCAGGCCAGACATACATTACAAAAGCCGCAGGTGGCCGGAACCTGCTGATGTTTACTGTGGGAATTACAAAGGTGGGGGGAGGGCGGACAAAAGGAGAATATCGTGTCCCCTCTGCCCAGGGGCGCAGCGTGTGAACTGATGCATTAGGGACATGCATCTCACATGGAACCTATTATGCATACATATAACTGCACAACATATTCTGGGTGCTGAGTGGTTCTGTAACACGTAACACAAAGGAAATGTGTCATCTTTAACATTAGGCCGTTTAGAGACTATTTCATCTTCAACATGCTTAACTGTTCACAATAACAGTAATTTTAAGCATGGATGCCAAACTTTTACTTTCCACTGCATATATATGTGCACAATTTATAAAATCTGGTTACATTTGATGCTTTATCTGTCTCAATACAACAATTTCTAACTTACCACTGACCTATTACTTACCAAAGGATACGAGCTCCAATCTTACAATTTTTCCATATTCATCCCAATTTAAAATAGAACATTTTAATAGATATATACCTATTTATTGGCAGTGTAGTATGTGCTAACATTTTTCAATCTAATAAGCTACATTGATTCTTTTTCTTTAAAGTTGTCTGGTCTTCTGACTGCAGACGTTGTCAGGATTCTCCAGTGTTGCTGGTAAGAGTGGGCGGTAATATGACTACAAATATGAGATTTGTATTCATGCGGTCACATGCCAACTAGACGTGATCAGCCTCATGCAATACAAATGAACTGAGCGAGGCCCAGAACACATTTTGTTGGAATGTGGCCGCTGTACGATGGCTGTAAGGATTCCAAAGCCTGCAATCACTTGGAATGACTGCAGATTTTCATCAGGAGACTGAACAACTCCTTTAAGTAGTGTTATCATAGTATATGATGCAATAAGAGAAAAAAGGTTGGCACTCACCATTACCAAAAGTAGAAGTCTTTATTTCGTGGATAAAAATGCATAGGCTCAGGAGTAATACAGAGAGTGCGGACAACGGGTCCTGTTGAAGCGCAGGAGCGCGAAACGGCCGTTGTCCGCACTCTCTACATTGCTCCCGAGCCTATGCATTCTTATCCATGAAATAAAGACTTCTACTTTTGGTAATGGTGAGTGCTATCCTTTTTTCTCTTATTGCATCATTGGATTTTGTATACTTCTATAGGATTGAGCACCCGTTCCTTGGGGTATGTGGCGTTTATATTGCGTGTCAGGGGTCTCTTTATATTTGCTCATGAGACCATGGTGGTGCAGCGGTGCCGAATCTTTTTTCTTCTGTTCAACTTTATCATGTTATATAGCTACAATATACGGAAGATGTAGATTTTTTCTCCTTCTCTGTATACATAAATACACAGACTTCCAGTAATTCAGTGACTGACTCTACTTTTAATGATTTGGTCTTTCTCGGATGACCCTGTTTACTATGACTTATTGCTTTTCTTGGCATAAGCTTTCCAAACATGACTCGTTTCCTGGACTACATAAAATGTTGTTTGTAGCCCCATGGAAAGAAGCACTCTGAAAACATGTTCTCCTGAGATGTTTCACATTTTTACCTGAAACACTTAGACTTGCTAGAAACTCTTGAAAATTCCCTCTTCATCTTTACAATGCTTGCAATAGCAATGGTTGTTCTAGTGAAAACAGCTGGATAACTTGTTTCTGAAGCTGCAGACCATCAATAGGCCCTATACAGTAAGGATAGTACTTAGTTGATGATGACATTCTCTGGATATGACTAGTGTTTCTTGCATTGCACAGGCACAGTTTGTGCTTGAGCATGTGCACAGAGCTGTTGCATGGGCTCCTACACTTTCTATTGAGTTCACAAACTGTGCTGTGCATGTGGTGGCGCAGGTACTGTGCCCTGTGCAACGCAATGACACATCGAAGTCCATCAAATGTCCTACTTGGTTTACATCATTATTAGCCATTTTTTTTTAAGAACTCGGCTCTCCTGCAGTCCTCCACAATAGAAGTTGTAATTACTATGTGGTGCATTAAGTGCAGAGATGAATTTGTTGCCTGCTTCTGACAGATGAATTGGGAAAACGCAAATGCTAATCTCTTAATACACATGGCAGATGATTATTTTTTGTCATATGCATCAATAAAGCAGCTTTACAGTTTGTCGTTACTGATATGTAAGCAGCAGGATTCATACGCTGCTCAATTTTGTTTTTCAGCACTGCACATCCTAGTTATTATAAGTTTTGTTGTGTAGAATTACAGGAGAGTTGACCTCAGCTAGGAACCAGAAAACTATTATACAAAACCACACAGGCAGCTATACTGACGCAGGTGGCAGGACACAAAATTTGGCCAGGCAGAGTACTGTACAGGAGCGTACAGCGCACAGAGCCATAGAGGGTATTGTAAATGTAGTATACACTTTATGTCAGTGGTGGTGGGACTGCAGAGCTATGCTGGCAGGAAGCAAATGAAGAGGTACTGCACATTACCAACCAGGAGCAGTGCAATTACAACATGACACTTCCTATGGCAGCTTGAGGATAAAAAGAGCCTCAAGGTGCATCTTTTTTAGGGGGGGAGTGATATAAGCATAAATGGGTTATATTGGCACAAACGATTAGACATACAGTATGTACATTATTATAAGACACAGGTAAACCATTTAGGCTAAGTCCACACGTAGCGGAACTCTCGCGGAAATTACCGCGAGAATTCCGGAATTCCATTCCGCGGGAAAATCGTATTTTAAATTCCCGCGATTTTCCCGCAGAAAAAGTAGCATTTTGCAAGCGTAATTAGCTTGCAAAATGCTAGCGTTTTCCAAGCGATCTGTAGCATCGCTTGGAGAACTGATGGACAGGTTGGTCACACTCGTCAAACATAGTGTTTGACAAGTGTGACCAACTTTTTACTACTGAGGCTGCCTATGCAGCCTCAGTAGTAAAAGATAAAATGTAAAAAAAAATAAAAAATGTTGTTATTCTTACCTTCCGACGTCCCGCGCAGCTGTTCCCAGTAATCCTTTGCGAAAATGCCCGCGATTACTTTCTCGCGGAATCGCAACGTCTCGCGGTAATTCGCGATGACGTCGTGTGAATGACCGCGAGACTTCGCGATCTCGCGAGAACGGACGCCATCGCGGGCATTTTCGCAAAGGATTACTGGGAACGGGAGCGTGGAGAGAGGCGGGAAGGCTGCGCGGGACGTCGGAAGGTGAGAATAACAATATTTTTTATTTTAAATTCTATTTTTTACAGGGATATGGTACCCAAAGCCCGGAGGACAGTCTCCTCTCCTCCGGACCGTGGGTGCCATCCGCAAATGTTCTGCTTACTTTTCACATGGTGTGCGATAGGAACAATGCATTCCTATCGGTGCGGGATCGCCGCGATTCCGCAAAATTAATGAGCATGCTGCGGTTTTTACCGCGAAGCGATTCCGCCGCGGTAAAAACCGCAGCATTAGCACAGCAATGCGGAATCCCATAGGAATGCATGGAATGCTTATTTTTCGTGCTTTCGCGGCAAGATCGCGAGGATAAAACCGCCGCGGAAACGCGAAAAAAATGCAACGTGTGAACTCAGCCTTAAAATTTCTATGCTGGCATTTTGCTTTCAATTTTGCCTTTTTTTTGTTAGTGTCCTTATTAAATGATAATGTATCTTGGTGCTGAGTGACCATTCAGCGAGTTTCAGTTATTTGCTTTACATTAATTGAACGTAACATAAAACAGATGTTTTACGCCGAACTCCACGAATTGACGCTGATTATCATAATATATGACATGTTTTCAGTAGCATTATATTCCTTTGTGGGCAGTGCTCCAAAACATATCCCATCCTATTAATATTATACATAAATATGAATGTTATTGTAATTTATAGCATTTGTCATAAAATTTCACTAGTTAATTCTAACATTTCTAAAGCTTACAAATCAGTATATGCAATGTGTAAATTACGTAACGTGGCAATCAGAAACATAGCAAGGCTCAACCCTGTCTATAGCATAGCGTAGTAAAGATATCATAGCATATCTCCCTATGGAAGTGTAGGAATTTTCGACTGCGGAGTGGAATGTCAAACATGATCATTGCATAAATTGACATGGACCATCAGTCAGCTAAATGTGTGCTTAGGCCTTTAATATGAAATTAGCTGAATACATAAAATAACAGAAACCCTGAAAGGATCCGATGTTAAAATCTGATCAGATTTTCACATTGGGAAAATAAAAGAGTCAATACATTAGATGTTATGAGGGTTTGAAGGTTTTTGATGTTGATACAATGGTTGTAGACTTGTGGGAATGAATACGCCTATTCTGTGGATGGTATTATTACTATACATGCAACTCTATGTGACTAGCTACACTGTATAAGTATATGTTGGCTGGCACTACACTTCTGATACTACAGTGCGACATTGTGACTGCCACTAATGCAAGGCTACTACAATATGTTGGTGTAAGAAGATGTAAGGCCGGAACTATCGGGGCTGTCACCACTGTTAGCAAGGGTAGATTTCTTCTGAAAGGGAGAGACCTTTCTGTCAGACAGAAGGGGGCGCTGGGTACATAAGGAGACCTGAGCGTGGGAACGAGTCAGACTTGGTGAGAAGGCGTAAGGAGACGGCTGACTCCCTCTCCGCTGCTTAGGCCTCTTTCACACTTCAGTTATTTGCATCAGTTACAATCCGCCAAAAAGGCAGACAAGCGGATCCGTTGTTAACTGATTTGAACGGATGGCACAGGATCCGTTTTTAGACGGATCCTGAAAATGAGGAAATTTAAAGGAACCGCTGGCTGGGAAGGAGAGAGAGAGAGAGAGAGAAAATTTTTTCCTGTCCGGCAGCCAGACAGATTTTGGGGTTAATTCAGTGTCTGGAGGATCCGCCGCCGAAAAAAACGTTGCAAGCTCCGTTTGGAAATCTTTGAGGATGTTGACGGACACTAACATTGTGGCGGATCATCAAAAAAACGGATGAAACGGACGGCAATCAGTCAGGATCCGCCAATAATGAAAGTCAATGGGGAAAAAAAACGGATCCGCAAAGAAAAATGGCGGATCCATTTTTTTCAAAATTGGCGGATCTTGACTGATTGTCAAAAACGGAAGTGTGAAAGAGGCCTTACACTGACAACTCCACTTTTCCTAGACCTCCGTGTGTTGACCTTGAGACTCTTCTTGATGCTGTTAAGTTACAGTCTGTACCTGCACTGTTCGATACCCCTGTTTTACCTGAGATACAGGACAAACTGTTTAGAGACTGCTCCAAAAGACTGTGGACTGTTGTCGTCTGTACACATGCTCACAACCCGTGCTTGGTGCCCTTTTTGAGGAATCCACATAGAGGACTGTTTCCACGTTCCGGCGCACCCAAGTCAAGCAGGACTGAATCCATCAGCACTGTCCAGCGGCAGTGCTACTCATTTCTCTGCAGCAGAGCCAGAGACTTCGTTCATCAGTTGAGACGCTACCGGGAGATTTTCCAGCCTTCCCCCCGCAAGAACTGCAACCGATAAGTTGTCTTGTTTTTTTTTTATATTCTTTTCCTGACTGTCTTTACCTTTCTGTGTGGAGTGCTACTTGTTATTGCTTGTTCAGTAAAATCCTTTTTAACCCCTTCTCTGTCTCCGGTTACTCACTGCATCCCACGAACTGTTTATCCCTTACATTGGTTCTATAGAAAGCTTTCTAGTATGATTGCTATTTATGAAATTATTTTCCTTTTATATTGGGCACTACAATACAGAGCGGATACTATGATATTTCTATATATTGCTAGTCCTTATGTATGATTTTTTGTCCTCCATTACTATTTTTCCCTGGTTACACAGCTAAAACAATTGGGTCCCTATAGAATAATGTAGTAGTGGAAACTAATAATTCTTTTTCATATGGGTTTGGAGTGCTCTTTATGTTACAGACAGGGAATCTGTTTCAATAAAATCAGGAGATTATTGCTACAGGACTAGGTGTCTTGAGTCTCCTTGTCAACTGCACTGTCTAACCACACCCCCATCACTGGTTAATAGCTATACTGTCAATCAGTGGTGTGGGTGGGGTTACACAGGACTCTGCATTCTTCACACTACTGGATCTGCAGCAGAGAAAACGGAGATTGTATCAAATTGACATTATGCAGACCAGCAAGTGACACATTGTTGCAATTGGGAGTCTCTACCCCTACATCATGCTGCTCTCAGATTACATAGCAAAAAGCTGGCCAGAGGTTCTCTTTAAAATTCACCTTCCTCTGGGAAAATATGAATATTAATATGTTGCAGAACAGTATCGCACCTAATTTTCACATCATTTTCTTTTATTCTACAAGTATTTTGAAGCCATAATCAAGAGTAGAACGTACAGAAAAAAATTGTAATTCAAAAATGTACATCTCTCATTTGGTTCAGAGCCACACCTGCTTTTAGCTTATCTATACTGATGGAAAATGCTGACGAAATACTAACGTGCGAATGAGGATTTAGTCAAAAGTAGAAAAGAGAGAATATTTTGAAAATTGCAAGGTTCCCAAAAATTTGATTTGCATAAAATCAATTTGCTGCAAATCACAATATTACAAAATCTCTTATTGCCCTGACAAGACATTTGAAACACTTAGAACTTTATCAAACCCTTCTAAGTGTCTTAGTAATGTCAAAGTGACTTCATCATAGAAACCGATGCAGTTCACTAGTACCCAGCAGCCCATTTAATTTTATTTTTCTAATTAAAAACCAGTTCCAAGTCATGACTCTTAGTCATCTATGATCAGGCAGAACACTGACTCAGACCGTTAGTGTCACTGTTAGAGGTAATGTAAGCAGGTCACTGGATGCAACACGCAGACAAGGACAAAGCGGAAGTAACTAGTTTAACGATTTATTCTCTGAGTGTGAATACGGGAAAGGGATTTTTGGAACAAAGGATAACTTGTAAGTAATGGTATTTTCAATGTACTATGTTCAATATACAATAATAATATCAAGGTTGTTATCAACATACTAAAACTGTTGCAGCTTGACGTCACTGTGTTATTTATATCTAGTTTCTAATGAGAACAATGTTCACAGCAATGAAGACATCTCTTTAACGATCCCATTTATCTTTCAAGCTCTAGTGGGGGTCTCCAGTTCTTTCCACTTGGTCGCAAGTCGTTTTGACAAAATCAATCAATGATCTCTGGGCCTCCTGAATTCTAGGAGGTCCCATTTCACTTGCGCCTCCTGGTCACTGCCACAGACAACACTTCAGGATTAGGGTCTTTGCCAGAACTTTGGAGCTTGACCTGCGACTTACTGTTGTGTAAAAAAGTGTTTGCCCCTTCCTGATTTCCTATTCTTTTGCATGTTTGTCACACTTAAATGTTTCAGATCACCAAACAAATTAAAATTTAGACAAAGATAACACAAATAATTTCAAAATTTATTTTTTTAAATTAAGGTCTTTATTATCAAGGGAAAGAGAAATACAAACCTACACGGCCTTGTGTGAAAAAGTGACTGCCCTCTAATCCTAATAACTACAATCAAGTTTTTGCAGCAACAATTGCAATCAAGCATTTGCGATTACTGGCAATGAGTCTTTTACAACACTCTGGAGGAACTTTGGCCCACTCATCTCTGCAGAATTTGTTGCAATTCTTGCCTGGCGCAGTCTGGATCTCACCCTGGTCTGGTCTCTCGAATGTGGCCTGATTTCTTGGCCTTGACACTCCCCCGAGCACACGTCTTGCTGCTTTCTCTCTTTGGCTCCAAATCCTCTCCTGCCTTGGCTCTCCAGCCTTTTATATTGGGGAACTGCATCATGGATGTCATCTGACCTAATGCTTCATCTAATCTCATCCTTCTCAAAACACTTCCCCTTCTTTTTGGTTATGCAGGGTCTGTGTTGGATCGTAGGTGGCAGTCTCCGATCAACAATGCCGGATGGCTGTGAGGGATCTCATCTTCCGCGGCACACCTTCTTTCAGTAACATCATACTGTTGTGACTGAAACAAAATATGTATAATTATGTATATTACATAATGCTTTCCTCTTCTTCCCCACTAATACATTTGCCAGAGTAATCGGCTGATGCTACCAACTTCCTCATACTTAACTTTGGCATTGTTTTTTTTTACATTCACACAACACCATCAATTGCTGTCGCCTCTTTCTCTTTTACCATAAATTTTGTACAATGCTATAATTAACTTTTGACAATCTTTTCAACCCTAATTGAACCGTTGCTAAAAAGGACATAAGAAATGCTAAATATGTACAAAAAACAAAACAATTGTTTTCAAAATGCAGTTTCGTAATAACAGTTAAAGTCTGGATTATAGAGAATTTTCTTGTGTATTAATAAAACACTAATAATTTTCATTCACTAAAAGCATTACACTAGAAATGGCAAAACACCTTACCTGTGATAACCAAGCACATTGTCTTTGATAGACATTGAATTTAGATTTATTTTTTCTGTAAAAATATTGTACTGACTTGCTGCTTTCTGGTCCATAAAAAAATGTGTAATTCTAATTCAAATGCAGCAGTACAAATGCCAGCTACACCACATCACTGGCACTGCTAACAGCATCTGTCTTATCTTTCTCTTCCTCAATCATTTGAATCTCTGTATTATTTTCAGACCACAACACTGATTTTCTTCAGTTCTGCAGTTTAAGGGCCCCGTCACACATAGCGAAGCACCAGTGATCCCGACAACGATATGACCTTGTCAGGATCGCTGGTGTGATGCTACATGATCGCTGGTGAGCTGCCAAACAGGCAGCTTCACCAGCGATCAGCACCAGCGACACGCGGGTAACAAGCGACGCACGTCGCTTAGTTACCCACTGTGTACCTTAGTTACCAGCGCACTGGTGCAGGGAGCTGGTAACCAAGGTACACATGGGGTTTCTAAACTGCGCGCGGCACTTAGAAACCTGATGTGTACCTTGGCTACCAGCTCCCTGCACCAGCGCGCTGGTAACTAAGGTACACATTAGGTTTCTGAGCGCTGCGAGCCATAAGAAACCCGATATGTACCTTAGTTACCCGATGTGTACCTTAGTTACCAGCACCAGCTCGCTGCGCGCTGGTCTCCCGCCTGCCACAGCCAGCAATGCGTGTGGGCCAGCGGGAGACCAGCAATCAAAACAATGTCATGGCCATTCCAGGACGATCAGCGATACCCATCAGGTGGGCCGGTCGCTGGTAAGTGTCACACACAGCGATGTCGCTAGTGAGATCGCTGTTGCATCACAAAACGTGACTCAGCAGCGATCTCACTAGCGAGATCGCTGTGAGTGACGGGGGCATAAGAAACATTCATTATCTCCCCATCTCTATTGCTGACCTGTGAGCTCTAAAGTTCTCTCACTCTTTCAAATCACCCTAAAATAGCTACTGCATTCCCTGCCTTGGCGTTTAAACATGCTGTGGTAGTCAATCATGATTAACTGCACTATACCATTTGATGTGATGATGGCTGAAAATGATGAAGCCTGTGCTGTCACGCCTGATGTCACGTGGGTCTTTGGTAACTGATGAAATCTTCTGCAATGTGTAAAAATTGCACTAGGTTTTTTTGGCAAATTGATGGAATTGAATACCAAATTATTTGAATTTGACTGGACTTTACAATTTCATAAAATTCAATAGGTATATCCTAAGTCACATTTGAAGGTTCGTTAAAGGGTCGATAGTGACTTATAGGATTGCTGCTTCCAACAGGTGGCTCTATAGAGTTCAAGCCCTCTTTCTCTCCAAAGAGTCAATTTGCATATAAAATTCAATACAAATTCGATTCACTCATCTCTAATAGCAATTCCAGAACACAGTCTAATAAACTGGCATAAACTAACAGGAAAGCTAATCTTAATAGTTCATTTGTTAGCAACTACATATCTTCAAGTCTATTGTCTAATGACTAGCACCTTCCATTATACTCTTGGGCATGTACTGTTGGAGAACATATCAGCAGTAAAGTTAGTTAAATTGTTTTTTACTTTATTTTGGAGGATTAATTTAAAACATTAGAATATAAATGATGTATTGAAGAATGTATTATATCACATTGTGGCTCCTGTCTTTAAAGACAACAATAATAGGTGTACCTGCAGACTAAATTCTAAAGTTTATATGACTTGAGCATCATGTAAGTAGTTAACCCCTTCTCAACATAGGATGTATATTTATGCCCTATGTTGTGTCCCATGTCTTTGATGTTGGCTACGGCGTTGATTTAATCAGCTGTCATGTGCCTTTAATAGCCACAGGTGGATAAGAGCTCCACCCGCGGCTGTTAACCAGTTAAATACCAATGTTAGTCTCTAACTGCAGGATTTAACATGAGCCGTCTGGAAGAGCATCATTCCGGATGCCTTGCCTATCAGCACCCCTGTCACGTGATTGCGGGGCGCTGATGGGTTGTCATGACAGCCGAGGTCTGCAGAAGACCCTAATGCCTGTCTTTACGATCCACCTGTAATCGCTGGTTCTCGGCCGGCTTTCATAGGAGATTGTGATTTGTAATATACATAGCAGTGCTTCTGCACTGCTATGTGAAGCACAGGCGATTGAATGATCACTGCTTTAAGTCCCCTATAAGAACTATTGAATAAAATAAAAAGTGAAGACATTAAGAAAAAAAAAAGAGAAAAAGATAACCTCTTTTCCCATTGAAAATAAAACAATTAAGAAAAAACAGAATACACATATTTGGCATTGCTGTGTTCAGAAATATATGATCTATCAAAATACAACATAAATTTATCAGATGGGTAAATGCAATTTTTTTAGGCCACTGCAAAATTGCATAAAATGAATTAAGAAATAATCAAAACATTGTACCTACCCCAAAATGGTAAGAATAAAAACATCAGCTCAGGTCACAAAATTGAAACCGTCACCAAGCCTCAGATGCTGAAAAATTGAGACGCTATGGGTCTTGGAAAATGACAGCAAACGCAAATATTTTTTTTTCATAAACATTTTGAATTTTTTTTCCTCACTTAAATAAAAAATAAACTCTACATGTTTGGTATCCGCGTACTCGTGCTGACCGGGGGAATCATAATGCCAGGTCAGGTTTCCTCTGTATACTCAAATTATTCACATCAGCAAGTTTCATAAGTTTCCTTCTCTTCTTGCTTCTTTTTCCATGTTTCTATCAGTCAGAGTGGGTGACCTGTAGTTTGGTGGATTTTCCTATAAGATTAGACAATTGCAGACCATCTTCAGTTCAGAAAATTCAACTTTTTTTTAACATGTAAGTGACACAGAAAGATTGCTAATTATGGTCACTTTATGAACTACAATAAACTTGATTGTTACACCACTCATGAGGCAGAAAATCTTAATGGTTTCAAAATGCAAAATGTGTCACTGTCATTTAATAGGAACCTGGCAGCTCATCCACAGGCAGCATGTATCAGTCACTTATCCAGAAATGTTTAACTCTTATATACTGCAGCCATACAAAAAACATACTTTAAAATCCGCTATGGACCAAGCCACTCGGGAGACTAGTCGGACAAGAAAGTGCCCAGTGGCTTCTCCCCACCTGCTGCCAGTGACTTACAGGTCCCTCCCTACACCTTCACTCTGAGAGTGACCTGACACTCCAGGGGAAAGGGTGGGGAGAAGACGATGGGACCCGCCTGTCCGACTAGACTCCTGTGCAGCTTGGTCCTTGGCCGTCTTTAAATCATGTTTTTCTCTGAAACACTGTAGCATTTCATGGTCAAACGTACATGGCTGAAATCATGCAGCCAATATCCAATACATAGAGAAAACAGAAAGCAAAAAACACAAATATCCTGAACTAAAAAGTAAAAAAATAATCTGCAAATAA
Organism: Dendrobates tinctorius; assembly: GCF_039654945.1. Lineage (NCBI taxonomy): Eukaryota > Metazoa > Chordata > Amphibia > Anura > Dendrobatidae > Dendrobates > Dendrobates tinctorius. The sequence continues at coordinate 166,136 of NW_027361836.1, read as the reverse complement.
TGCATAATGGTAATAATAATAAGGTTATTTAGTAAACATAATTTTGATTAAAATAATGTACAAGCCATCCCGCCACGTCACGGAAACCCTTGTGGGACAGTCCCTACTCTAGTATTTAAAACCTTTTCATTTGCCAAGTGACGTGAATGTGAACAAGGATCGAGCAGCTGAACCACTAGTAACAGCTTAGGCCAAACAGGATGGTTTTCCCAGCTCAGAAAGAGGGCGGTCACATCCATATATGCACTGAATGCACAATGAAATGAATAAAAAATGAATCTGAACTGAGAAAGTAAATTAATGTGTATGCACAATGTAAGTGCATATTAACACATGACCATTAACCAGAGAAAACAAAAAGCAAAAAACACAAATATCCTGAACTAAAAGTAAAAATAAACTGCAAATAATGCATAGAGGTAATAATAATAAAAAGGGTATTTAGTAAACATAACTTTGATCAAAATAATGTACAAGCCATCCCGCCACGTCACCGCAACCCTTGTGGGACAGTCCCTACTCTAGTATTTAAAACCTTTTCACTTGCCAATTGACGTGAATGTGAACTGAACTACTGAACTACTTTTTAGTTCAGGATATTTACATTGTGCATACACATTAACTTACTTTTCTCAGTTCAGATTCGTTTTTTATTCATCTCATTGTGCATTCAGTGCATATATGGGTGTGATCGCCCTCTTTCTGAGCTGGGAAAACCATCCTGTTTGGCCTAAGCTTTTACTAGTGGTTCAGCTGCTCGATCCTTGTTCACATTCATGTCACTTGGCAAGTGAAAAGGTTTTAAATACTAGAGTAGGGACTGTCCCACAAGGGTTGCCGTGAAGTGGCGGGATGGCTTGTACATTATTTTGATCAAAATTATATTTATTAAATATCCTTATTATTATTACCTTTATGCATTATTTGCAGATTATTTTTTTACTTTTTAGTTCAGGATATTTGTGTCTTTTGCTTTCTGTTTTCTCTGGTTAATGGTCATGTGTTAATATACACTTACATTGTGCATACACATTAACTTACTTTTCTCAGTTCAGATTAGTTTTTTATTCAATATCCAATACATGCTGCACGTAGATTGGTAGGCAGGTATCAGCTGTCAGGTTCCCTTCAACACTACAAATCTTGAGGGGTTGGTCCGGCACCTAAAATATCCTTTCTAAATATCTATTGTTACACTCTAATCACTTTTGTAATTAGCTTTATTTTAAAATGCCCTATACTCCTTATCTAACTAATCATTAAACGTGATGTTTCGTTTGAGCAGAGTCTCACACAGAATGTCACAGGTGGCTGGGGCTGTACTCACTTTCCTGTAGTGTCTATAGCCCCTCTTGGAACAGAATGTCATCAGGTGGCTTCACTGCAGTTACGGTATTTACTGCAGTTTCTTGCATCGCTACCCTCTGAAGATGTCATAGATCCATGGAGATGCTGCTGGAGAGGTGAGTACAGCGCCGGCACTGCTTCTGTCTTCACCACTGCACCTACTAACTGTGAAACAAGATGTTGTCAAGGGTCAAAGATAGAAGCAGTGAGTGACACCAACCTAGATACTCCTCACTACGCACCTTATCCTCTCCTCATAACATACACTTACTAGTCAACATTAATCTGTTCATGGGCCTATGCTGACATCCGTACTGCTCACCTAAAGCTGATAGGCAAGAAAGGGATTTTCATGATCAGTGGTGGCATCATTGCTTGGTGGCACTACTGAGCTTTGGGAGCTATGCTATGTGCAATCCACAAAAAATGTGCAGCACATGTCATTAAAATTATACATTTACCAGCAGGAGCAAAGAAGAGACAGAACATTCTCTTAGATAGAGATGAGCGAATATTTGAATTTTAGGTTCAGATTACAATCGCCGTATTTGCAATATTCGGAAATGATCATCAAACATAAAATCGGCATGAATATGGTACGAATATGGCACATTCAGATTTGGCAATTGTTTTCCGAACATATTTGCTCATCTCTACTCTTAGATAACTAACCTGTCCATGTAAAGAAGCTGTAAATGAAAGGCATCCTTATTATACGTACATTTTGCTTCCTATTGGCTGCAGTAAGATTTCTACATTGAACAAGGCAATAATAACAACACCAGGTAACATGTTCGTCACAAAGACTATAGCACCAAATAGTGCAGAAAAAAACCCAAACTTGGGAAAATCACCCACTCCCATACTCCCATATTAAATGTAAGAAAAGGAGAATATGGGAGTATGAAGGTGTAAAATATTAAATTTTTATTAACAATGCATAATAAATATATCACCACAAAGTTACAAAACCAAGCAATAGTAAAAGATGCACAAGGACAGTGAATGAGGAAAACAACCCAAGTGTACCCTGCCGGTTGTGTAAATGATTATGTAGGCAGAAAGCTCTTCTGTAGAGCATATAGAATGATAACCTTCAGCACTCAATGAGTCACAAGATGAACAGCCGACAAAGTAAGGTATACAGACATCAGCCAACGTTTTGGCAACACTGCCTTTATAAAGGTAGTCTGCATGTAGAAAATGAAATAATGAGTCAATGGTATGGTAATATAGTGCCCATAGGTACCCATACCAATGGCCAGTCAGCTGTACAAAGAGGATGAGGAGTTACAGTCAATGGTAAAGAGAAATAGTGCCAATGAAGACAGTCAATATACTGTGATGGTGGGAATGCCAGCATATTTCCGTTAAGGATAGCAGAGAGTGTTACACCTTTATACTCCCACTTTTACATTAAACAGAAAATGTCAACAATATACCGTTGGCCATGAATAAGGCATAATCTGCCACAAAATGTAGGTCATTCATGGGCTCCTGTATTTTTTTATACCGTATTTTTATCATGATGGAATAAAAGTTAATCCCATAAGACTTATCTCTGGACTTTTTCTTTGCGAATTAACTATGTGGATCCAGGCAGATGACAGTTGTATCCTGAGAAACCTCAGCACAGCTTATCTGCAGTAAATGTTCACAATTTGTATCATTATATCATTGTTCTAAAAATGATCCTCTATTAGGCTGGTTTTACAGTTGCCGTTTTTTTGCTGGCCATTTTTGCGGTCCCAATGCATTTCTACGGGGCCGCAAAAACGGGCCACAAAAATTAGTAGGAGGCTCGTATATACGGCCATGAAAAAATATATGTTTATATTGTATATTGTATATATATTATATATGTTTCATGGCTTATGGACACGACCGCAATGCATTTCAATGGTACAGCAAAAACGTTAGCTTGTTTTTGCGGTACACCGTATTTGCGGATCGCTGGTTTTTCCCTGCTATTTGTTATAACAGGGAAAAACGGCAATCCGAGAAGGTTTTTTTGTGGCCCGTTTTTGCGGCCCGAAAAATGGCCCCCCCAAAAAACAGCAAGTGTAAAGCCAGCCTTAGAAAAAGTCAGCTGCTATTATAGTTCATGAACAACAGTTATACCTTCCATGATGATATGAGGCATTTCAAATAATGTAAAAAGTAAAAGTAAAGTAAAAAGATTCTGTTAACGGAAAGAACATTCTGCTATGAGGTTCCACATAAACCACTTTTGGATTATTTTTATACAAATTGAATTTTAGGTATACAAGAAGCTGCAGAGTCAGACAATGACTACAATTAGGTCAACCATGTCTTGAAAACACATCCAAGTTTACTTTTACACAACAAAGGGAAACTGATCATTTCTGCATAGAGAACAGATAAACTGGCACTCTGAAAGTTGTTTTTGGACTCTTGAAGAATAAGTCTGTAAATCTAGTATTAAGATAATAAATTATTGTGTGCAAGCCTAAAGTCTCCAAATTCATGGAATTTTGGAAACCTTTCATGTCTTAGCAGGGGGTGTTTGTGTTTTTTTTTTCTTCTTTTATACAGCTTTAAGATTTTCCAAATTTTTGTCAATGGTAGCAGTTTAACTAATACTGTAAGATATGAAAAGTGTAAAAATAAAATTTAATGTGGCAAATGTATCATAGATAATAGTCAGCAAAAAGATGAGGAATCTGAATAGGTAACCCCCTGTATTATTCAAGAACTTCCTAAAAGTGTATTCAAATGGTATACCTCTTCAAATATGAAAAAGAAATCCACCATGATTCATCTGATGCATTTTTCAGGCAGGTTTACCAGTTGCAGTAGCATTAGGAGATAAATTCAGATGATGCTGGTATCATTGCTACCTTTTACGCAACGAGAACTTAGTTACATTGAAGATTTGTTCAGCCAAATTATTTATAGTTAGATTCAGAAATATTTGACAAGAATGTGACAAGTTTTGACATTTAGGCTGCTTATCAAAATATATTCAAGGTACAGTTACAGAATCAATATGACAGTGCAGACTCTCAGCTTTAGTTTGAGGATATCCACATGCTAATTGTAGTAAGGGTTTAGGAATTACAGTTGTTTAATATATAGCTGCATAGCTGCCTTTTTTCAAAGTGATCAAAAGTAATTGGACAGTTATGTTAAATGATCTTTAAGGGGCTGCATGGGCTATTCCTTCATTAATCCATTATCAATTAAGCAACTAAAAGGTGTGGAGCTGATTCCAGGTGTGGCATTTGCATTTAGAAGCTGTTACTTTGAACTCAGAACATCCAGCCAAAGGAGATCCCACTGGAAGAGAAACTGACAATCAGGCTGAAAAAAAAGAAGAAATCCATCAGAGAGATATCAGAAATGTTATGACTCGGAGTGTCCAAATCAACAGTTTGCTACATTTTGCAAAAAATGAGCGCACTGGTGACCTTGGGAACTCAAAAAGGCCTGGATGTCCAAAGAAGACACCAGTGGAGGATGATCACAGAATTCTTTCCATGGTGAAGAGAAAGTCATTCACAACATCCACCCAAGTAAAGAACACTATCCAGGAAGTAGGTATTTCAGTATGTGAGGCTACCATAAAGAGAAGACATTATGAGAGCAAATACAGATGGTTTACCACAAGGTTCAAACCAATAGTCGGACTAAAAAATAGGCCAGTTTAACCTTTGAAAAAAAAACATCTAAAGAATTCAGCCCAGTTCTGGAAAAGCATTCTTTGGACAGATGAAACCAATATCAACTTGTACAAGAATAATGGTGGAAGAAAGTATTAAGAAGGCCTGGAACAGGTCATGATCCAAAACACATCTTATCCTCTGTAAAATATGCTGGAGGCATTGTGATGGTATTGGCATGCATGGATTCCACTAGTCACTAGTGTTTATTGATGATGTGACTGAAGATAGAGGCAACTATACTATCTGCCAAGATTCAACAAAATGCAGCAAGGTTGATCGGACTGCACCGCCCGCCCGCCCGTCATCACAAGTTACATAGTAACATGGTAACATAGTTAGCAAGGCCAGAAAAAGACATTTGTACATCCAGTTCAGCCTATATTCCATCAGAATAAATCCCCAGATCTACGTCCTTCAAGTTCAAGTGTATCGGCATCCTGGATGCAGAAACAGTTGAAATCAATGATGAAAGAGGGAGTGTCAGCTGACACTCCCTCCCAAATCATTCTTCCTTGGCATTTTATGTCTCAGCACAGAAGGCTCATTGACATCACTACATGGCGTCTATATGACATCTACATGACTACATGACATCGCTACATGAGGAGTGCATTATACTGTATGGAGGACTATGGGGAGTGCAATATATTATATGGAGGACTATGGGGAGAGCAGTATACTGCATAGAGAATTATGGGGAGTGCAGTATACTTTACGGAGGACTACGGGGAGTGTAGTATACTATATGCAGTACTATGGGGAGAGCAGAATACTGTATGGAGGACTATGAAGAGTGCATTATACTATATGGAGGACTATAGGGAGTGCAATATAATATATAGAGGACTATGGAGAGTGCATTTTTCTATATGAAGGACTATGGGGTGCATTATACTGTATAGAGGACTGTGGAGAGTGCATTATACTATATGAAGGACTAAGGTGCGCATTATACTATATAATATGCTATGTGGGGCTATTATAATATTTGGAAGGCTATGTTGGAGCTTTTATAGTGTATGCAAGCAAATTTGCTTGTTTGTTTGGAGTCCATCATGCTGTGTGGGGACTATTATACATTGTGGAGAGGTGTGGGACCATTAAACTGTATATAGGCCCATTATATTGCATTGAGAACTGTGTAGGGGGTCACAGTTTGGTGATCATACTGTGTTGGGGGTCACCATATTTTTTCTGGGGAGTTAAAGGGTGGGGGAAAGCAGGGTGATCATACTGTGCATGTGGAAGAATTCACTGTGGTGGCATCTTACATCGTTTGTGGGGAATTTTTGTTGACATTATACTTTATGAAGTGCAATGAAAGGGGAATCTAGGGCTCTAGTAGGATGAAACATATTACTTTATAAAGGCTGCAAAGATATGCTCTTTCATGACCCTGCCCAATATTATTGTTTTTTCTTTTTTGTGGGGCCCAATTACAACTTCTTCTATGGGTCCCCATGATTTCTACGTACATCTCTGGATGGCACTTCACAGTACTGGTGAACAATGATCCAAAGCATACTGCAAAAGCATCCTATGCATTTTTTATAGGTGACGAAATTGAATATTCTGCAATGGCAGAGTCTGTCGTTAGATTTCAACCCCACAAAACATGCATTTCATGTGCTTAAGTCAAGACTTAAGGCAAATAGACCCACAAACAAGCAGCAACTGAAGTCAGCTGTAGTAAAGGCCTGGCAAAGCATCACAAGGGAGGAAACCCAGCATTTGGTAATGTCCATAGATTCCAGACTTCAGGCAGTCATTGCCTGCAAAGGATTCTCTACAAAATATTAAAATTAATATTTTATGTATGGTAAAGTTAATTTTGTCCAATTACTTTTCATCCCCTGAAATGAAGAGGATTGTAGAAAAATGGAGTTCCTAAAACATTTCACAGGATATTTTTGTTCGCTCCCTTTAATTAAGCCTGAAAGTCGACACTTAAATTGCTTCTCAGTTGTTTCATTTTATATCCAAAATATTGGTAAGCAGAGCCCAAATCACAAAGATTCAGTCACTCTCCAAATAATTCAGGATCTAACTGTATAAAATAGTAATATAGAGCAGAAAAAATAGTACAATTGTATTCATTTAAAAATGTGTATACTACTCTTCTTCATTTTACATGTGAGCATACACTGTTAATTAAAGTTTGCTTCAAGTTAACTACAATATGAGTGGTGGAGAAAGGTTGAACTTGATGGACCAAGGTTTTTTTTTCAATCTATGTAACAAATCTTTTTTCACACAGGTGTGGGATGAGAACTTGGCAAAGTCAGCTGAAGCCTGGGCTGCCGCATGCATTTGGGACCATGGACCACCCTACTTAATGAGATTCCTTGGTCAAAACCTGTCAGTGAGGACAGGAAGGTATAAAGGCAATTTATATATAAGACATTTTTGTACATTTAGTACATGACATAGACAACAGAACTCTGGTTGAGACTTAATGTATCTAGGAGGACTTTCTCAAGCAGGCTGACTACTTTCCTACTGATAGTAAGTAAATATAGAAGACCAGGAGAGCTCTTCTGTATCAGAGTTGACAACCATCTGGAAGTTCCAGGATAGACAGTAAAAATAGAAGTTAGCTACGACACTTCTGTGATACAACAGACCTTCATCAGAATGGGAATTTCACAGTTGGTTTAACTGAAAGGAGCTGTAATAGAAAATTCCATATATTATTAAAGAGACAGCTGGCATGTGTGGCACTATTCAGTACTGAGTGTATTGGTATTCAAAAGTGGGTAAACGGGAGCTGATAAGCAGCAGATAAAGGGGATGAGGAACTTATGAAGCGGAGAAACACTGGATTGCAGGAATAGGACCACATGGCATCCTGGTAAATTAGTATATATGTCCGCAAATAGAGCTGAGATTTATTTAGGAGATATACCACGAGTTGTGCATAGCAAGCCTGAGTCCCCAATGAGGAAATGGTACTTTTATGCTGAAGGGTTAAGTCCTGTCCAGGTAAGTATGCCCCAGGAGGAGAGGACACGCTGGTAAGAAAGGCACAATAAGTGCAAGGGAATAGCGCTGCTCCTGTGTCCGGGCGTGTGTGCAGCTGCTGCGGACATATATACTAATTTACCAGGATACCTTGTGGTCCTATTCCTGCAATCCAGTTGTTCTCCGCTTCATAAGGTCCTCATCCCCTTTATCTGCTGCTTATCAGACGCCGTTTACCCACTTTTGTATACCAATACACTCAGTACTGAATAGTGCCACACATGCCAGCTGTCTCTTTAATAATATATGGAATTTTCCATTACAGCTCCTTTCAAATAAAACAACTGTGAAATTCCTTTTCTGATGAAGGTCGATTGTATGACCGAAAACGTTCAAGTGTGTTGAACTGGATGCTTTGTACAATAAAGGAACTGTCAAATCTATTTTGCCTTGTGAGTGCCAAGTTTTTACTATAATCTGTAGTGGGCTGGATACCCTACTTGTGCACCTCCCTCTTATTCATCGAGTGCTGTGTATTTTCCAATTTACGACACTTCTGTGGACGGGTGAACAAATAGGATCCTATCGCGTAGATAAATTGACATAAATTCGGCACTCCAGATATGTGTAATGGTGAGGTTTATTATAAAAGAGCAATCCAGGATGGTGATAAATATTTCAGTCAACAATAGACCTTTTTCAGTACGTAGATTGCAATATTGAGAATGCTAGGAGCCTAGCGCTTGTGTGATACTGCAACGTCCACCACTGGTAAAATGCAGAAGAGGGCCGATCTCTGTATAACCCCGCCCATACCACTGATTGGCAGCTTTATGCCTATGCACAGTGTACACAGAAAGCTTGACTACCTGGCAGCAGATTTACTGGTCCTCTAGTGAGCATCTGATGCTGACAAAACAGTGATTTTGGCAAAACTACACTAACAACCCATTAAGTGATACATCCTTGGAATCAGGAACTCTGTCTCTACATTATGCCCTTCTCAGATTAGGTGGCAAGTAACCTTTCATCTGACTTAGTGAATAGGGAGCAGTAGCTGACAACCAACAGGGTGTATTACAGTCATATTACTGTACATAAATATATACACAACGGGACTTGCCTGAGTAGAATGGACCATAATTTTCACTGTTACCTGATGCACCTCTAAATACTGATCTTTATGCAAACTTGTTTTTTAGATATCAATCGATATTACAACTAGTGAAACCATGGTATGATGAAGTAAAGGACTATGCATTTCCATATCCTCAAGACTGCAATCCCAGATGTCCTTTAAGATGCTATGGTCCAATGTGCACACATTATACACAGGTAGTATGATTTCTTATAGTAACAATTTTGGAGTATTTTGGTGTTTTGATATTGAACCAGCTGGGGTATCTTGCAAATATCCACGGCTGTTTTGCTACTAGGCCGGTTATTGGGGAACTCATCATGAATGTATAGTATATACATCTCTGATTCCAACACATTATTATTATTATTATTATTATTTATTGTTATAGCGCCATTTATTCCATGGCGCTTTACATGTGAGGAGGGGTATACATAAAAACAAGTACAATAATCTTAAACAATACAAGTCATAACTGGTACAGGAGGAGAGAGGACCCTGCCTGCGAGGGCTCACAATCTTCAAGGGATGGGTGATAATACAGTAGGCGAGGGTAGAGCTGGTCGTGCAGCGGTTTGGTCGATCGGTGGTTACTGCAGGTTATAGGCTTGTCGGAAGAGGTGGGTCTTCAGGCTCTTTTTGAAGGTTTCGATGGTAGGTGAGAGTCTGATATGTTGTGGTAGAGAGTTCCAGAGTAGGGGTGATGCGCGAGAGAAATCTTGTATGCGATTGTGGGAAGAGGAGATAAGAGGGGAGTAAAGAAGGAGATCTTGTGAGGATCGGAGGTTGCGTGCAGGAAAGTACCGGGAGACGAGGTCACAGATGTATGGAGGAGACAGGTTGTGGATTGCTTTGTATGTCATGGTTAGGGTTTTGTAATGGAGTCTCTGGGCAATTGGGAGCCAGTGAAGGGATTGACAGAGGGGAGAAGCTGGGGAATAGCGGGGGGACAGGTGGATTAGTCGGGCCGCAGAGTTTAGAATAGATTGGAGGGGTACGAGAGTGTTTGAGGGGAGGCCACTGAGCATGAGGTTGCAGTAGTCAAGGCGAGAGATGATGAGGGCATGGACTAGGGTTTTTGCAGATTCTTGGGTGAGGAATGAACGGATGCGTGAAATATTTTTGAGTTGAAGTCGGCAGGAAGTGGAAAGGGTTTGGATATGTGGTTTGAAGGAGAGATCAGCGTCAAGGATTACTCCGAGGCAGCGAGCTTGTGGGACTGGGGAGAGTGGGCAGTCATTTACTGTAATTGATAGGTTCGTAGGGGGGGTCACGTGAGATGGGGGAAAGATGATGAATTCTGTTTTGTCCATGTTGAGTTTCAGATATCTAGTGGAGAAGAAGGATGAAATAGTGGACAGACATTGAGGGATTCTGGTTAGTAGGGAGGTGATATCTGGTCCAGAGATGTAGATCTGTGTGTCATCAGCATAAAGATGATACTGAAAGCCATGAGATTCTATGAGCTGTCCCAGGCCAAAGGTGTAAATAGAGAACAGCAGGGGCCCAAGGACTGAACCTTGTGGGACTCCGACAGATAGGGGGCGAGGTGAGGAGGTGGTGTGTGAGTGGGAGACGCTGAATGTCCGGTCTGTTAGGTATGATGAGATCCAGGAGAGGGCCAAGTCTGTGATGCCGAGGGATGAGAGGGTCTGTAATAATAGGGAATGGTCCACTGTGTCAAAGGCAGCCGACAGGTCCAGGAGGAGGAGGACAGAGTAGTGTCGCTTGCTCTTGGCAGTTAAGAGGTCATTGGTGACCTTAGTAAGGGCAGTTTCAGTGGAGTGGTGTGACCGGAAGCCAGATTGTAAGCGGTCGAAGAGGGAGCAAGAAGAGAAATGGGAGGACAGTTCAAGGTAGACGTGTTGTTCCAGTAGCTTGGAGGCGTATGGGAGAAGTGATATAGGGCGATAGCTAGATACAGAGGATGGGTCAAGAGAGGGCTTTTTGAGGATAGGTGTGATGGAGGCATGTTTAAAGCTTGAGGGGAAAACACCAGTTGTTAGTGACAGGTTGAAGAGATGGGTTAGGGTTGGGATGAAGACTGTGGTGAGGTTTGGGATGAAGTGGGATGGGATCGGGTCGAGTGCACAGGTGGTGAGATGTGATCTTGAGAGTAGAGTGGAGAGTCGATCTTCTGTAATGGTGGAGAAGTTGGTTTTGAAGGTGGAGGGCTGGGAAGTCGGGAGGAAGGGCTCTGGGGGTTGTTGACCAAAACTGTCCCTGATGTTATCAATTTTCTGCTTGAAAAATGAGGCAAAGTCTTCAGCTGAGATGAGTGGGAAGGGAGGAGGTGCTGGGGGGCGGAGGAGAGAATTGAAGGTGTTGAATAACTGTTTAGGGTTGTGAGACAGGGAGGATATGAGAGATGAGAAGTAGGTTTGTTTAGCTGTGGCGAGTGTGGTCTTGAAAGTAGTGAGGGACTGTTTGAATGCGATGAAGTGCTTGTTGGAGTGGGATCTTTTCCATCTGCGCTCAGCAGCCCTGGAAGCTCGCCTCAGCTCTTTGGTCAGGCTGGTGTGCCAGGGCTGTCTGTTGATTTTGCGAGTTTTGGTATGTGTAAGTGGGGCAGCGGATTCCAAAGCTACAGCTATTGTGGTGTTATATAGAGCGGCAGCGTCATCCGCATTGTGTAAGGAACTTATATCTGTAAGAGGGAGGAGGGATTCAGAGAATGAGTGTAGGTCAAGGTGTTTAAGATTCCTGCGAGGGTGTGAAAGTTTGTGGGGTGGGGATTGTAGACATGGAGTGAAGAGGGAAGAGAATGTGAGCAGGTTGTGGTCAGAGAGAGGAAGAGGTGAGTTAGAGAGGTTAGATAGGGAGCAGAGGCGGGTGAAGATGAGGTCCAGTGTGTGGCCATCTTTGTGGGTGGCTGTAGAAGACCATTGAGTGAGGCCGAAGGAGGAAGTGAGAGATAGAAGTTTAGTGGCAGCTGAGAGGGAAGTGTCGATGGGGATGTTGAAGTCGCCCATGATGATAGTAGGGATGTCCGCGGAAAGGAAATGAAGTAACCAGGTGGTGAAGTGGTCAAAGAAGGTGGTGGCTGGCCCTGGGGGGCGGTAGATGACAGCCAGTTGGAGGTTGGAGGGGGAGTAGATGCGCACAGAGTGCACCTCAAAGGAAGGGAGGGTAACAGAGGGTGGCAGTGGGATTGGGGTGAAGGAGCAGGTATCTGACAGGAGAAAACCAACTCCTCCACCATGTTTGCTGCTGGGGCGTGGGGTGTGAGAAAGGTGGAAGCCGCCATACGAAAGTGCAGCAGGAGAGGCTGTGTCAGAAGGGGTGAGCCAGGTTTCGGTGATGGCGAGGAAGGAGAGTTTGGTAGTAACAAAAAGATCATGGATGTAGGAAAGCTTGTTGCAGACAGAGCGAGCGTTCCACAGAGCTCCTGTTAGTGGGACTGGGGAAGCGGGGGCTGGGTGAATGGGTATAAGGTTGGAGAGGTTACGGAAGGTTGTGATAGAGTGTGGATGGGAGGTAGAAATGACTGTGGGAATGTGGTGAGGAGGACCAGGATTTGGGGAGATATCGCCAGCAGTGAGAAGGAGCAGAGAAAGTGTTAGCAGGTGGGAGCAGGAGAGGGCATGAGGGGGCTGTCTGTGTTTGGAGACAGAGGATTGTATGTTAAGGAACAGTTTTGAGGCGGAGGTGAGGTGGATGGGGAGGATTGAAGAAGAGATGAACAGTTCCTTACTAGGAGTAGGGATTAGGGGAATTAGCAGAAAGTGAAGGATTATTGGGGTGAAAGTGAAAACAAACAGAAACATTGTTTACAGTGACTGTGTCCAGTAACCTTCAGTTCCCTTCTGGTTCAATTCTGGTTTTAATTCTTAAATTAATCTTCACACTTCTAGCACACACTTATAGCAATCACAATGCAGACTGAAGTCTATGCAGACTTGTGCTCTGCAATATATGTACAACTAAGTGCAGTCAGGTGTGAAGCAGAGAGGGGTGGTCTCTGCTCATTTTGGTCAGACAATTAAGAGTGGACCAGATGTATATGATCAAGCCAGAGTAAACAAGGTCATAAATAACACTGGGGTAAGCTGGGGTTAGCTGAAAGGCATACCATGTGAATGCTAGGTGCAGAGGCAAGTCTATGTGCAAAGCTGGGTGATGCACTGTGTGTCCTTCATAGACAGACAGCAGGAGAGCAGGAGAGCTGGGTGGATGGACATACCATGTGAATGCTAGGTGCAGAGGCAAGTCTATGTGCAAAGCTGGGTGATGCACTGTGTGTCCTTCATAGACAGACAGCAGGAGAGCTGGGTGGATGGACATACCATGTGAATGCTAGGTGCAGAGGCAAGTCTATGTGCAAAGCTGGGTGATGCACTGTGTGTCCTTCATAGACAGACAGCAGGAGAGCAGGAGAGCTGGGTGGATGGACATACCATGTGAATGCTAGGTGCAGAGGCAAGTCTATGTGCAAAGCTGGGTGATGCACTGTGTGTCCTTCATAGACAGACAGGAACACATGGAATATATATGTGTATATCTATATATATGTGTATGTGTATATATATAATATACACTCCGGTATGGTCACTGCCAAGCTCCGCAATAACCCAAGAAAACTAGCTGCCACCACCAGTTGTTTATACACACCTCTTGGACACTCATTAGGAGTAGCGTATGGCTTTATAGATCTGGTTTATAGAGTAAGAGGACCAAAGCTATTCAATTTTATATATTTAATCCAAAAACACAAAAGATGTTACAAAAGGGAACAAAACAATACAGTATTACAATTACATGAAATAATCAAGGCATAATAGATTAAAACTACGAAACCTGTGGTCCCAGGAATGGCTCTGATTTCTATGGAGGGGGAACACTCCTTTGTAAATGGTACAGAACTACAGCAAACTGTGTCTTCCAGAACTGACAATGATTATAATTCAGAATCTGTATTTATTAGATAACAGTCACTCCCACATATCTCCCCTTGGTGAGCTCATAGGGAGGCTGATAAATGGGATGTGGCTACGTCCCAAAAATTTAAAAGATCCCCAATTTTCACTAAATTTGCCCACTTGAATGTCCCAGGCGGGAGATATTAATGCCATATTTCCTATCAAGATTTTAGCTTTCCATATATAGGAAGCATGACCTACATATCGTTATCCATCTCTCCAATATTAATTTGAAACTGGTGCACAGTTCATAACTGGACTACAGTGCCAGAGTGTCTGTTATAATATTCCTTTGAAGACCATGAGAGTTACCGGAGGTGATAAATTTGTTGCCTCCCAGTCTCTGGTTTAAAATCCATGACTGTTTTCCATTGGATAACCAACTTCAATTACCTAATCACAGCAGGGGTCCAGACATAATAGGAATAAAATGGAGTGTTTTCTGTGTCCTAGCTCTTGTTTGCTTCAATTCATAATTAAGTCAATCTTCCATATGAGGGTCACACTTCTTCTCTTAATAGATGACTTTATAGATTTTATTCCCATTTTACCATTGCATCTATGACAAACAATTATCTTACATCTTTTCACAGATGGTTTGGGCAACAACTAACCGGGTGGGCTGCGCAATCAATACTTGTCACAATATGAATGTATGGGGTGCTGTATGGAGAAGAGCTGTCTACTTAGTCTGCAACTATTCACCCAAGTAAGTTATCCATCTATCTATCTATCTATCAGGAATATGTATATATTTTATATATAATGTATAATTTTTCCAAATATTTTGTTTTAGGGGAAACTGGATCGGAGAAGCTCCTTATAAAGTTGGGGTCCCATGTTCTGCATGTCCACCTAGTTATGGAGGCTCTTGTACTGATAATCAGTGCTTTCCAGGAGTGACATCAAACTACTTATATTGGTTTAAGTGAGATGATTTCATGTAGGATATTGTTTTCAAAGAATGCAATATTCATTTGACAATGTTGTACATTTTTACAGTAAGATATGGGAAATGTAGTGTGATGACTAGTTTTAGCATAACATCAGCAAACAAGCTTATTCAGATACATTTATCGATAGCAACATTGTCACTAATGTATTATATTAAAAGCCGATGCATTATTGGTAGATATGAAATCAATTTAGAACTATGAGACCTGAGTCAAATGTAGCATGGCTCTTATAGAACAGGCAAATGTTTGCTGCCTTTCCAATGTTAGAAAGCAGCTGATAAGACCGCTTTATCACAATGTACGGTAAGCCTCAAAATCAACGGCATTCATCTACGCACTAGTTCCATTGTTTCCCACACACAGCAATATTATAGTCATAGTTTTGGTCAAATACTCCATGCAACCCTCCATGAAAAACTATAGTAGAGCTATACCATGCGTGAATAAATATACCATACAGTGCTTAATTCTGAGCGCCATTCAGTATGGTTAAAAAAAAGTGCCGTGTTTTGGCAGATGCAAATTGCCTCCTCAGAGAGGGAGAGGACGGTAACTATAGCGCCATCTATTGGAAGTGGCAATCCTAAAAGTTAATGTCAACCATCTAAAGGACCTTGCCGTTACTATTCCCAGTGGTGCATTGCAAGACTCATAAGTCTTCCTGTGGCAGTATGGCATTCTCCACAAGAAGAAACTGTACCTCGTATATTGGCAGAATAACACTTCCATACTTTTGTAACCAAAATAAAAGTGCTGTGCAACAGTTTAGCTTCATGATCAGTCGACATCTCAGGTCAAGACATAACCATTCACCAAATATCAGCCCTGTAAAAAACAATATTGCCCAGAAGATATGCTGTATTAAGCCCTAAGAATATTAGGCAATTGTCTTTTCCTTTCTTCCATGAAAATCTGTAGCTGAATAGAAATGACTAATTTGGGTCTCAATAAATCTGTCAATTGAAAGTGTTGGAGATTACAATTAGGGGACCTATGGTGCTTTACTAAATTCATTATTATTGCATTTTCCATAGGTAGATTTTACATATGTCTAGTTTTTTTTATTATTTAAAGTGTTATGTAACATACAGTACAACCTCTTTATTTAGATTGTTCTTAATTTGATACAATTCAGCTACAATAGGTGCTCAATGTTCCTTTTGGTGCTACGTGCAGAATTCTGTTGGATCAGGAATGGTCTATGTTTAAGTTAAAGCACAAAAGCTGACGTGAGTGATTCAAAGGGGTTGTCCATCTAAAAATATTTTGCTAAAAGTGCTTAAATTAGTAAAAGTGCAGCTAACTAATATTGTACAATTTTCTTAGCTGGACAACCCCTTTAGGGAATTAGGCTCTGTTCACACTTCCATTGTTTTTGCCTTGAACTTTGAATTCTTGTATTACTGATGGCCAGGACACTTCAGTCTGTAGATCAAATAAAGGATCTTGATGCTTATCTAAAAAAAAGTAAAAACTCCTGTAATTAACTGCTACAAAATAAAAAGAGAACTGGCAGATCCCTTCAAGATGCACTATGTCGAGTTAAAAGAGGTGCTGACATTTACTGTATGTATCGCCAAAGAGGCATAGAGTTTTTGCAGGGTTTTGTGCAGCATGTGAACATATACTAGATGGACAAATTTATTGGGACAACTATACATTACACAAGCAGGAACTTTTATGACCTCCACTTCTAAATCCATAGACATTAATATGGAGCTGATCTCCGTGCAGATGGTTCACTCTTCTGGAAAAGTTTCCTACAATATTTTTGAGGTCTCTAAAGGAATTTTTGCCAATTCATTCAGAAGAGCATGTGTGAGATCATCGGCTGAAGTTGGGGGCAAGGGACAGGTTCATGATCCCAATTCTAGTTCATTCCAAAAGTGTTTGATGAGGTTGAGATCAGAGCTCTGTGCATCCACCAGTCAAGCTCTTCCACAACAAATTCCAAAACTATGCCTTTATGGACCTTTCCTTTGTGTGCTGGGGCTCAGTCATGCAGGAGCTGAATAGGACCTTCTCCAAACTGTTCCCACAAAGTTGCCAAAATGATTTGCTATACTGAAACATTACAATTTTTCTCTGCTATAACTAAGTTTTAGGCCGATCCCTAAAAACAACCTTATAGCATTGACCTTCCTCTACCAAAGTTTACAATTGGCACAGTCAGGGTGGTAACGTTCTCCCAGCATTCACCAAACTGGGATTCCTACATTGGACTGTCAAATAGAAAAGTGTCATTCGTCAGTCCACAGAACATGTTTCCACTGCCCCAGAAACCAGCGACATCTGATGCTTGGCGATATAAACCTTGCATTTAACTGCTGGACCATAGAAATCTATTAGTGATGAGTGTGTGTGCTGGCTACTCGAGTTTTCTGAGCATGCTCGGGTGTCCGAGCTGCATGATTTGCAGTTACTTGACAGCCTGAATACATGTGGGGATTCCCTAACAAGCAGGCAATCTCTGCATGTATTCAGGCTGTCTAGCAGCGGTAAATCATGCGGCTCCGGGGACTGAAACATAATCTCTGAGCACATCCAAATACTCGGAGGACACCCGAGCATGCTCGGAAAACTTGAGTAACGAGCACACTCGCTCATCACTAAAATCTATGCCATGAAGCCCCCAACATACTGTTTCTGTGCTGATGTTAAAGCCAGAGGAGATTTAGATTCTGCAGTTATTGCATGAATATAGCATTGATGACTCTTCAGGAATTAAAGCCATGACAAGTTAGGTAACTCGAATTCATTGATCTCTTTAGAATAAGCTATGATTGCAAGGTCCGCATGGCGAGGGGCTAGATGTTACATACCTGCAGCAATGGCCTGCAGACCTTAATTCAATGATTAAGACATGTACCCCAATACTTTTGGGCATATAGTGTATCTGAATGCTGCTTATCAAGTATAGAGCCCACAGAAGTTATTCCTTAATGAAGGACTCACTAATGAATAATTTAACTGAGATTTTCTTTCGAAGCACCGTTGAATATTTCACACATTTGCAATTTCATACAATTGTATAAATCAATTACATTTGGTGAAAATGTTTAAACGTGCACACTTAGGCTATGTGCACACATAGTTTTAGATGCTGCGGATTTGTCCCCGTGGATTTGGGAAAATCCGTAGGTCAAAAGACCTGCGGTTTGCCTGCGGTTTCACACCTCTACAATGGAGAAGGTGTAAAACCGCTGCGGATTCCGCACAAAGAATTGATATGCTGCGGATTTGAACCCGCAGCAAATCCGCACGGAAAAATCCGCAGCATGTGCACAGCGTTTTTCAGTTTACCATCCGCAACGTGTGCACATGGCCTAAGTGTAAGCCCCCAGTGTGAACAGAGACTGAAGGCCCTCTTACACCGGACAGTGACTGACCAAATGAAGGTTCATAGGAATCCTCATTTCCAATCACTGTCCCTGGAAACGTGCGCAGCGATTAGCTGACAAACAAGCAAATATTTGTCAGCTAATCGCACTTTTTATGTAGACATAAAAATGATCCCTTTTTGGCAGCACATTGCCTTGTATGAACTGAGGACGTGCTGCCAACAGTGCAAACTCTATGGGAATGAACAATGATAGTAATGATCAGCTGTCCACATACCGTCTGCACAGTGCAGATGATTGCTCCCGTAAATGGAGCTGAATGAGCGACTTGCTATAACATTGATCATTTTAGGCAAAAAGCGACCTACTTACTGTAAAAGATAGCTATTTTCTGTCTACCAGTTACAACACCCCAAAACTGGGATTGTATCTATTCATCTCAATCGTAGGATTGAGAAAATAGTATAAATTACATTTAGAGATGATTTTCATACTCCAGTTCCAGAAATAATTAAAATGGAAATCTGGCAAACTCAATTCATGTTTACAAATGCATTGTGGGCATTATTCACTTATTTAATATTTTTAGTGATTGCAATTAATTGTTTATAAATTAGAATAGAATTTAGATTTTTTAAGGAAAGGTAACATGATTATATACGGTATAATACAAGCATGAATGCTAACATCTATACTTCCACCTTCAAAACATAAGTTTAGATAGAAGTATTGGTTATATTTTTTTCACTATCCTTGCTTTACGCTTAACCTTTTTTCATTAGAATGCTCCAGCTAATGTATGCCTTGTAACTGCATCCAGTTGATTATTGCAGTTCACAGACACCAATTATTTAAGGGTTGCCGCTGGAGAACTACACCTGAGCTTCAATTCACGATAATAGGAGCTGATCTGCAGGACCCGGCAGCGACCTCTACAAATTATATGGTGCTGTACTAACCAGCTCCGTTAACTGTATACATCTGCCTGCCACCCACACAATTGATAACTGATCAGTTGTCGATATAAGATGCCCAGACAACCAATCAAAGAATGATATTACCAACATGTCTGTCCAAATGTGCTCAGTGCTGGGTTGATGAGTTGGAAATAGGTAGTTTGGCAAAAGTTTCACAAGGTATCTTGGCTATGATTTGGTCAATACTATCTAATTTTATATTCTTATTTCATTTATATTATCATATTTTGATCGTCTTTTTGTCAACTGTGTTTTTCTTTATATACTCGATCGTAAGCACTTTTATTGATAAAACCTCTTTTTGATGGGTAACGTTATATGGGTCCAACTTATGGCTAAGCACAACTTATGTTCTACAATTCATATCATAGAAAACTTGGTGCATGAATACCTCTATTTATCAGAGGGACTAATTCATTATATCACGAATGTACAAAATGTCTGTACACTTTATTTATTCACTTCTTTCTGGAGGAGTATTAGGAGAGACCAGATACTATACCATAGATTTTACTGCAACAATGTCCTAAAAGCTGATATTATAATAGCTGTTTATGGAGGTATCAGGCTCTGGCAGTCCAGTATACCAACATAAATGTGCTACAGGAAGAAAGGAGAAATGTTTTCCTGGAAATTAAAAAGAATTTGTACAATATTCTTTATGACATAATTTGAATAATTTTAACCCCTTAGTAAAAGAGCCAAATTTTAAAAATCTAACCAGTGTCACTTTATGTGGTAATAACTCTGGGACGCATCAACAAATTCCAGTGATTTTGAGAATGCTTTTTCATAACACATTATACTTTATGACAATGGTAAAGTTAGGTTGATATGTTTTGTGTTTATTTTTCTAAAAAATATCAGAAATTTAACAAAAATGTAAAACAAATAGCAATTTTCAAACTTTGAATGATTATCCTTTTAATTCAGGCAGTCATACCACAGAAAAAAATTAATAAATAATAATTCCCACATGTCTGCTTTACATCAGCACCATTTATAAAATTGTATTTTATTTTGTTAGCATTTTAGGAGGTTTAAAAATGTAGCAGCAATTTTTCATTTTTTCAAGGAAATTTACAAAATTATTTTTTTAGGGACCTATCCAAGGTTTGAAGTGACATTAGGGGTCCTATATATTGGAAAAGCCCCCAAAGTTATACCATTTTAAAAACAACACCTTGTGACATCCTGAAAACTGCTATCAGACAGTTTAGTAACCCTTCAGGTGCTTTTCAGGAATTAATACATAGTGGCATGATAGGAATGAAAAAGTTGATTTTCACCACCTAATTGTCACTGACTTTTGAACCTGTTACTATAGCCGGCAGACTCTAAGGCCGTTAATTGCTAGTGAATTGCCAAGGCAAACATCAGGACCACACAATCATGATCTCAGGGTGCCAATAGGGATAAAGAGGGAGACGCCACACTCTTTTAAACATTTATATGAAGTAGTCAGTATTGGCAGCAGCATCTAAGGGGTTAAACAGATATGGACGGTGACAACACTGATCGTGGCTTTTGCAGCAAGTTGTCAGCTATAGTGTACTGCTGACAGCTGCTGGATTGTCACTTGTATGGGGATGCTAGTCTCTTATATCTCAGGTCAGTTAAAAGACGTATTGACGATCATTAAGGGGTTAAAATGATGTACCCCAAAGGTTCCAGGCATTTCCAGACCTGACTTTTTATACTACTTGTGCAAGATGTTGATTTCCTTGTGGACCACAAAAAATGTACTGTTTACTGAAGACTCAGTGGGGCAAAGTTATAAAAACTGTCTGAAAGAAAAGTATAGAAATAAGAAAAAATTGTTCAACTCACTCTCTCAAGTATAGCACGTGCTTTTAGCTGGTGGTGCATGGGGGGAGGCCAGGAAAGTTGGTGCTATTAAACAATGTGGAGAGAGGGGCTTATCTAACACTCAACAGACGATCCACATAAAAAAAATATTTATTCAAGAAACTTAAAATAATTCTTTAGTACATACTGTAATTCAAGATAAGACAAAAAACAGGCTTTCTGGAGGAGTTTTACACATTTCAAATCCCCAACTCCTGGATTCTTAGTCATAATATAGTTCTGTAACTTAGTGATTGATTAAATCATAGAATCCTAAAATGTTAGAGTTGGAAGGGACGTCAAGGGTCATCGTGTTCAATCCTCTGCTCAATGCAGGATTCACTAAACCATCTCAGACAAATGTCTGTCCAGCCTCTGTTTGAAGACTTCCATTGAAGGAGAGCTCACCACCTCTCATGGTAGCTTGTTGCACTCAATGATCACCCTCACTGTCAAAAAGTTTTTTCTGATATCTAATCTGTATCTTCTTCCTTTTGTTCCATTTCATTGCTTCTCACATTTCCATGTGGAAAAGAGAATGATGATCCCTCTACACTTTGACATCCCTTCAGATATTTGTAGACAGCTATCCAGTCTCCTGTTAGCCTTCTTTTTTGCAAGCTAAACATTCCCAGATCCTTTAATTGCTCCTTTTAGGACATACTTTGTAATCTGCTCACCATCCTGGTAGCTCTTCTCTGGTCTTGCTCTAGTTTTTCAATGTCTTTTTAAAATGTGGTGCCCAGAACTGGACACGGTATTCTAGATAAGGCCTGACCGAGGAGGAGTACAGGGGGATAATTACTTTACGTGATCTTGACCATTGCCGAGCTTAACTTTCATTTCTTAAAGTGTACCAACACTTCAACTTTATATATTTTTTTTCTTAGTGTCTGAAATGCCTGCAGATAGGTGTAGTTCTGGGTCTTGAGTCTGCCACCGATTGCTCAAAAGATCTGTTAAAAGTGTGCAACTGAGGAGGTAGAATTGCTCGTCTCTTGCCTGAGTGTATGAATAGAGTAGTGTACGGGCTCATAGACGTCCCATGCATGCTCAGAAAAGAGCTGAGCACTTCTGCCTTTTGAACAGTGCACTTATGATAAGTCTTTGAAACGCTTTGAGAGGGTCCCGGCCCTCACCCTTCATATTTTAATAAAAAGTTAAATTATAGATACTGTAGACTTTAATGGCTCATGTAAAATAAAGGCAATAAAAATTATTATTAGATTCAGTTTTGATAACTTTGCTCCTTTATCCTTGAGTGGTAGCACAAGACTAGAACACTCTAGAATCTCTCCTATTTACTTTAGAAAAGATGTATGAAATAAAGTCTTAAAATGTAGAGACTCAAAGATATAAACCTAGTTAAAATTGTAATGCTGCAAAATGTATTTATGTGAAAACCATGTGTTGTATTATATAAAATGTTGCAGATATTTATTAGAATTAGGTATGTTTCACTTAGGCTTTATATTGCATAGTAGGCTGTATATTAAATTGCACTTTCAGTTACTGCCAGCTTTCACTGTTGTGGCATTTACTTGGAGAAGGATATTTACAGACACAGAGGCGTTTCTGGTGCTGCTGAACAGGAATGGAGGCATGGACCTCTAATGCTGTGCATTGCAATGAGACTTTCTTAGTAAGCAACATTCTAAAAGTTTTTTGTAACCGGACATACACGTTAAACATAAAATACCTGTATATTTGCTTCTGTAATGTTTTAAATTAGAAATTGTATTTTTTAAAAAAGATTTTTTTTCTACCTACAGTGGGGAAAAAAAGTATTTAGTCAGTCAGCAATAGTGCAAGTTCCACCACTTAAAAAGATGAGAGGCGTCTGTAATTTACATCATAGGTAGACCTCAACTATGGGAGACAAACTGAGAAAAAAAAATCCAGAAAATCACATTGTCTGTTTTTTTTTCATTTTATTTGCATATTATGGTGGAAAATAAGTATTTGTTCAGAAACAAGCAATCAAGATTTCTGGCTCTCACAGACCTGTAACTTCTTCTTTAAGAGTCTCCTCTTTCCTCCACTCATTACCTGTAGTAATGGCACCTGTTTAAACTTGTTATCAGTATAAAAAGACACCTGTGCACACCCTCAAACAGTCTGACTCCAAACTCCACTATGGTGAAGACCAAAGAGCTGTCAAAGGACACCAGAAACAAAATTGTAGCCCTGCACCAGGCTGGGAAGACTGAATCTGCAATAGCCAACCAGCTTGGAGTGAAGAAATCAACTGTGGGAGCAATAATTAGAAAATGGAAGACATACAAGACCACTGATAATCTCCCTCGATCTGGTGCTCCACGCAAAATCCCACCCCGTGGGGTCAGAATGATCACAAGAACGGTGAGCAAAAATCCCAGAACCACGCGGGGGGACCTAGTGAATGAACTGCAGAGAGCTGGGACCAATGTAACAAGGCCTACCATAAGTAACACACTACGCCACCATGGACTCAGATCCTGCAGTGCCAGACGTGTCCCACTGCTTAAGCCTGTACATGTCCGGGCCCGTCTGAAGTTTGCTAGAGAGCATTTGGATGATCCAGAGGAGTTTTGGGAGAATGTCCTATGGTCTGATGAAACCAAACTGGAACTGTTTGGTAGAAACACAACTTGTCGTGTTTGGAGGAAAAAGAATACTGAGTTGCATCCATCAAACACCATACCTACTGTAAAGCATGGTGGTGGAAACATCATGCTTTGGGGCTGTTTCTCTGCAAAGGGGCCAGGACGACTGATCCGGGTACATGAAAGAATGAATGGGGCCATGTATCGTGAGATTTTGAGTGCAAACCTCCTTCCATCAGCAAGCGCATTGAAGATGAAACGTGGCTGGGTCTTTCAACATGACAATGATCCAAAGCACACCGCCAGGGCAACGAACGAGTGGCTTCGTAAGAAGCATTTCAAGGTCCTGGAGTGGCCTAGCCAGTCTCCAGATCTCAACCCTATAGAAAACCTTTGGAGGGAGTTGAAAGTCCGTGTTGCCAAGCGAAAAGCCAAAAACATCACTGCTCTAGAGGAGATCTGCATGGAGGAATAGGCCAACATACCAACAACAGTGTGTGGCAACCTTGTGAAGACTTACAGAAAACGTTTGACCTCTGTCATTGCCAACAAAGGATATATCACAAAGTATTGAGATGAAATTTTGTTTCTGACCAAATACTTATTTTCCACCATAATATGCAAATAAAATGAAAAAAAAACACACAATGTGATTTTCTGGATTTTTTTTTCTCAGTTTGTCTCCCATAGTTGAGGTCTACCTATGATGTAAATTACAGACGCCTCTCATCTTTTTAAGTGGTGGAACTTGCACTATTGCTGACTGACTAAATACTTTTTTTCCCCACTGTATATTGTACTTTGCTTCATGAAGACCATATAAACCTACTGTACTTATTAGCATTGTATTCTTTCTATGTCATTTGTAGATGACAGACTACACAAGACTACAGCCCACCATTATAGTGAAAGCACTTTTCAGTTCTGGCAATTGTGATTTCACGAATCAAAATAAACAGAATATAAAAAATACTGAGTCTATTGTCATGGTTATATAAATGGTAATTTGTTAAATTCAATAAAACAAATGACAAAATTATTCATTTTGATTGACCATTTTGGCCTATCTCTAATCTTACGTAGGCATTAAAAATGCATCTATACTGAAAGACAATCATGAACGAGAGCAAATAAAAATGTTTAGTTCATCAGGTGAAATGTTCTTTTGCACAGAGCAAAAAGATCGTCGTTCTTGGCGGTGCATCATCCTGTGTAGCTAGGACTGACACTGTCGAACTATTGCATTATATGCGCGCACTCAGTGATCTATTATAAACAGCTCAGTGTGCATTATTTATTTTGGTCTGCCTGTGCAAACACGCTATTAGCCCCTTAAGGACCAAGCCACTTTGTAGGTTAATGACCAGGCCTTAATTTTGAAATCAAACCACTGTCACTTTATGTGGTTATAACTCTGGAACGCTTCAACGGATCCCGCTGATTTTGAGGATGTTTTTTCATGACATATTTTACTTCATGCTAGTGGTAAAATTTCTTTGATTTAACTTGCGTTTATTTATGAAAATAACGGAACCAAATTTTTTTTGGTTAGGATGTTATAAGGGTTGAAAGTTGCCAAGCGATTTCTCATTTTTTGTACAAAATTTACAAAACCATTTTTTAGGAACAACATCACATTTGAAGTGATATAACAGAATATGCAGAATATAGCAGAAAATACCCAAAAGTGACGCCATTATAAAAACTGCACCCCTCAAGGTGTTAAACACCACATTCAAGATGTTCATTAACCCTTTAGGTACTTCACAAGAATTGAAGCAATATGGAAGGAACATTTAATTTTTTTCCCAAAAATTTTACTTCAGACCCAATTTTTTTATTTTGTCAAGGGTATCAGGAGAAATGAACCACAATATTTGTTGTGCAATTTCTCCTGAGTACACCGATACCCAATGTGGAGGCCAATCTTTAGGCGCACGGAAGGAGCATCATTTGAGGTTTTGAATGTTAAATTGACTGGAATCGAGAGCAGTAGCCATGTCGTGTTTGGAGAGCCCCTAATGTACCTAAACAGTGGAAACCCCCCATAAATGACCCCGTTTTGGAAACTAGATCCCCCAAGGAACTTATCTAAATGTGTGGTGAGCACTTTGAACCCCCAAGTGCTTCACAGAAGTTTATAACTTTAGAACGTAGAGTTGTAAAAATAAAAAAATCATATTTTTTACCATAAAAATCATGTTTTTGCCCCCAAATTTTTATTTTCCTAAGGATAACAGGAGAAATTAGACCCTCAAAATTGTTGTGCAATTTGTCCTGAGTACACTGATACCCTATATGTGGGGTGAAACCACTGGGTGCATGGCAGAGCTTGGAAGGGAAGGAGCGCTGTTTTGGAATGCAGACTTTGATGGAATGGTCTGCGGGCATCATGTTGCGTTTGCAGAGCCCCTGATGTGCCTAAACAGTGGAAACCCCCCACAAGTGACCTCATTTTGGACACTAGACCCCCCAAGGAGCCTATCTAGATGTATGGTGAGCACTTTGAACCCCAAAGTGCTCCACAGAAGTTTATAACGTAAAGCCGTGAAAATAAAATCATATTTTTTTCCATAAAAATTATCTTTTTGCCCCCCCTAATTTTTTTTTCACAAGGGTAACACTTTTTTATTCAAGTGCCTCCTTATTGTGCATCTTGAAACAACCACACCGCTAGTTGTCAGAAAGTCCAGTATTTCAGCTGATGTTATTTGTGGGTTTTTCTTTGCATCCTGAACAATTTTCCTGGCATTTCTCACAGGTCACAGGTGAGGATGTTACCTTTAGTAACCTTTAGTAGCCATTCAAATCCATTCTGTGCAGGTTATCAGGCCAAAATCACCAGGGTATGTAGACTTTTGATCAGGGTCATTTGGATGTTATGGGTTGTTATTATGATTTAAAAAGAGAATCAGTAGTTTGACAATAAATGGCTTCACCCAACCACTAACCATGAGTGGAGAAAATGTTTTGGTGTTCTCATTCATAGTCTCTGTAAAAAGGCCAAGAAAGCAAAAATTTAGCCAGGGTATGTAATCTTTTGACCACAACTGTATGTGTCACACTGACAGCAAACTAACAGCACACGTATACGAACAGCACACGGACATCCGAATGTCACACACATACACAAGGATAGCACATGGAAATGGATCACGGATCTCACCCGTACTGGTTTTTCCAGTGTCGGAAACACCAGGACATGTGAAAAAGGCCTAAATGAGTGAAAAGGATGGAACACCTTTTATTTCTTCAGAAAGAAACTCATTTGACAATTCAAAGTGGCCATCAGCGGACAAAAGAGGGTGAAGAAGAAAGAGATATAATTCAAGAATGTTCAATGATCTCTTCTATTCATACAGATACACCATTAATGTTATAATTGGTTTCTGGGGTGTGGCCTAGGTCCCTGAAGGAATAGGAAGCAGCAGATCAGAGCTCCTGAACTAACACTGGCAAAATAGCTAAAAAAACAATTGGAGACCCGCACACGAGGATTCATCTGGTCCAAGGATCCCCCCTGATCGCCCTGGACCACTTGGACTCTTATCTACTGAGCCCCTTGGCCCGGAATTATATATTTATCGGCCTAGTGGAGGCAGACGCCGGGTAGCTGGAGCAGTGTGGAGCAGTGTGGAGACAGCGGAGGGATACAGCCTCTCACCGCACTTTCCCTGGGGACACCTTTAGAGGGCGAACGCAGCTGGCTCAGGACAAAAAGACTGAGAAGGATACCCTCCTATACCCTAAGGTATCCGTTACAACCCTCCAACCTGTGGCACATCAGCGACTTCATCATAACACCCGGCTGGTCCGCGGCGGGACTGAGCGATGCTGAGGAGCGGAGTGATATCATCGGCTCTGGTAAGCTCCCACAGGGAAGAAGCTTAACCTTAACATTACGCTCACTACTAGGAGCAGGAAGGTTCGTGCGACTCCCTATACCAAGGGGTACCCTGATCATCGATAAATCCTGGGCACACACGATTTTCAGCAAGTTAGAGCCAGTAATTAAGGTGCCCACCGGACGGAACTACTTACACAGTGTGCAAAAAAAGTCCCTGTGTCTTCATTAACATCCACAGCAGTGAGACTGACATACAGGGCTTTAACTCTCGGGGTGCTTTAATACCGCTGTCTACCACATTAAAACGAAGTGGGGTTAGATCTTTGCTCCTATAATTTAACCAACGGCTAAACATACTGGCCACCCTGCATTATAGCAGGGGCGACAAGGAGTTAATCCCCTCCTCTCTTATACTCAAACCAGCTAACTTCTATTGTGTTTTATAGAGATTCTCCTTGAGACTACATCACAGAAGAACTGTAATCCTGTGAACTGAATGGTCTTTAGACAGTCTACTTTCTTCCTATCATAAAGGAATAAGCTGTCTTTTCCTCGCATAATGTGAAAATTTAGGTGGGAACCCAAGCCTACTTACTCACAAAATATGAATAATTTTTAAATGACCTGAATTTGCCACCCTTCCCGATTGAGTTATATTTAGACCAAACGTAAGAATGGGTAAAGCTAGTAAAATGCAAACCGAGGAGATAATTAAAACCACAAAAAAACCCAAAAAGGCTCAGGACAGGGAAAAGAATAGAAAACAACTTTCCCTGGATACCCACTCCAATAAATCAAATGTCGCATCACAGTCACATAGACACATCTTCCTCCCTTACGCACTGGTCTGACAGCGATGAAGAGGAGGATTCTGTTTATGAAGAACCAAACCTTAAAGATTATATTAGAACCCTTCCTACTACGGAATGCATAAGAAATCTCTTTAAAGATTTTACCCAAACTATTAAAGAAGAAATAGCAGATCTTAAAAAAGATGTCAAGCAAGTACATACAAGATTACAAACCCTAGAAGATACCTGTGAACAACTATCCACCTACTCCGAACGTGTTATAGAGGTTTTAATCGACAACCAAAAAGAAAACTTTCTCCAAAAAATTCACATAGACGACCTGGAAAACAGGTCAAGAAGGAACAACCTAAGAATTAGAGGGCTTCCCAAAAAAATTCTGGATAATGATATCTCCAAAATCCTTACCAACATATTCAACGACCTACAGTATTGGGCAAAGACGAATCTAACAGCATAAATATTTAAAGGGCTCATAGAGTCTACAGGCCCAAAAATGTAAGCCCGGACAAACCCAGAGACATACTTTGCTGTATTCAAAGCTTTAGAATTAAGGCGGAAATCTACCACAAATCAAGGCAAGCCACTAAAATTGAATACGAAGATAACGAAGTCCAGACCTTTCAGGATCACCTTCCAAAGCTCACCCTTGACCTCAGAAGGCAACTTCAGCCTTTGACTAGGACTCTTAGGGACAGAAACATAGCCTACAGGTGAATGTTTCCATTTGGACTTGCTATTTCCTTTGACAATAAAACTTTGATCGTAAAAACACCTGAAGATCTACCCTTTGTCCTGAATAAACTAGATCTTCTGCAGCTTCAACTTCCAGATTGGACAACAGCCGAGGAACATTTCAGACTCCCATCATTACCAAAACATGAAAAATGGTCTTCTGTCACACCAAACAAACCTAACAAAATTAGAAAGATGAATGCAGACTTCAGCAGAACGCCTACTGGAAAGAATAAAGAAGGTGAAAGCTGATTTCCCCCAAAACAAGAGAGAATCTTAATAATCTGGCTGCCTGCACTACAGACTTTTAAATATGACAGAATATGTTCTTATGTTTGACTCCCTCCCATTTTCTCTCCTCCCTCCCCCCCAAATTTAAAATAACTTTTTTTTCTCCCCCCCTTTTTTTTTTTCTTTTTTTTTGTTTTCTCTCTACAGATTATTATTTCAGATAACATAAGTAAGTCAGTAGATCGGATTAATAATTGCTGTGTTTTTGGTTTTACTCTTTTATCAAATGAGACTCATTCGGGATTGGCTCTAATGTCTCTCCTCCCTTTCTTATTCTGGATTCCTCTTTCGCTCCCTCTCCCATCTTTTCTCTTCTCTTTCTCTTTTCTCTGTCTTTATCTCATTAAACCTTTGGTCGACAGGTCCACGCCCCCACGGATCTGATGATCGCTTTTGCTAATACATCTGGTTGGATACCATAAAAACTTTCCATCCAACCAGTAGCAAAGTGTGAATTCAAATTAGGACGGAAGCCTCTTAAACATACTTAACGAATACAAATTGTCCTTATGGCCAACTTAAACATTGCAACTTTTAATGTCAAGGGCATAAACATCCCACTAAAAAGATCACAAATACTAAGACATTTAGAGAAAAATAAAACTGATGTAATTTTTTTCCAAGAAACTCATTTCAGGAAAGCATATACTCCCATAACCAAAAATAAAACATTCACTAAATGGTACAACTCTACCTCCCCGAACAAAAAAAATAAAGGGGTCTCTATTGCTATCAACAAAAATCTCCCCTTCGTCTTCAAAGATGTTTTGTCAGATGGAGATGGGAAGTATATCTTTCTGAAATGAATGATTCACAACAGGATATATACATTAATAAATGTATATGCTCCAAATATCAACCATCTTCCTTTCTTCAAAAAAGTATTTGGACTCCTAAATCAATTCATCGAAGGAGTACCAATATTGGGTGGTGACTTCAATATTCCCTTACATCCTCCTCTAGACATCCATACCACACAAAACAATTAGATATATTAAGAAATCGCTGACAGATCTCCTTTTGATAGACGCGTGGAGAATTATGCACCCTTCAAAGAAAGACTACTCATTTTTTTCATCAGTACATAAAATACTCAAGAATCGACTATTTATTCATACCACACTATCTGATGAGTTCGGTTAAAAAGACCACCTATGATAAAATAATATATTCCGATCACGCCCCCCTGTTTATTAATATCGTCCTAAACAATGCAAGAAAAAGCACCTTTAACTGGAAACTAAACAACAAACTAATCTATGAAGCTGATTCTCAGAAACTCATAAGGGAGAGTGTTGTACAGTATTTCTCAGAAAATTGTAGCGACGATATTTCAGGCTGTAATGTTTGAGAGGCACACAAAGTGGTGCTCAGAGGTCTTCTTATAGAATTGGGATCTAGGGAAAAAAAAGAAAAAGAGAAATTCACAGCTTCCTTACTGTCCCAAATCAAGGACTTAGAAGAGAACCATAAAACAACCCAAGATGTCTTGGTAGAAAAGGATCTTTTTAGATTAAGAGCGGAACTTAGAGAACTGCTGAGACAAGAAAAAAGCCCAGGCCCGGATGGATACTCTATAGAGTATTATAACATTTTTAAAGATGAACTCTCCCCATACCTACTGAAATATTTTAACAAAATATCTAAAGCAAATCCATTCAAGGCTGAAGCACTCTCTGCCCACATTGCTTTAATTCCAAAAGAAGGAAAAGACCTAACCCTCTGTGGCAGTTATAGGCCAATCTCGTTGATCAATAATGACATCAAACTGTACGCTAAGATTTTGGCTGGAAGGATACAAAACCTCTTGCCGAATTTGGTTAATCTTGATCAAGTGGGTTTTGTGAGGGGCAGGGAGGCTGTTATTAAAGCCCTGAATCTATTTTACAAAACATAAAAATATTCAAATTGCTCTTCTGTCAACTGATGTTGAAAAGGCATTTGACCGAATTGACTGGGATTTTATGGAAAAACATTGATGAAATTTGGCTTCCCTAAATCATTCATTGAGAAAATTCTGGCCTTATATTCCTACCCAACGGCCTGATTGAAAATTAACAATGACTTGTCTCCTAGTTTTGGGATAAGAAATGGGACGAGACAGGGGTGCCCTCTCTCCCCACTTCTGTTTATCCTGGTCATGGAAACCTTTCTACAAAAAATTAGAAAAACCCCAAAATTCGAGGTGTAAGATGTGGCGAGAAAGAGCACAAAATAGCCGCCTATGCAGACGATGTGCTTTTCCACCTCACTGATCCTTGGCGATCCATTAACTCGCTAATTGAAGAAATGCGCAGATTTGGATCGGTATCAAACTTTAAGATAAATTTTTCTAAATCTGAAACGTTAAGCATCAGTGTTGATCATGAAAACTGGAATCTTTTATCTAAAAAATCCCCATTCAAGAATAACTGCTCTTAGGCTACTTTCACACTAGCGTTTTTTTGCGCTGCGCTGTGTGCGCAGCCCAAACGCATACAAAAACGCATCAAGCGTTTTGCATGCGTTTGCTTATTTTATGCGCATGCATTTTAAGCAGTTTGTAGCCATATTGACTCTTAAAACGCATGCAATTTTAAACACTGACGTGCGCATGTCCATGCGCACGTCTGCGTTCCCATAGGCTGTAATGTGTTATTTAGTCGCATTCCGTGAGCACGCGTGCGCATGCGTTTTTTTGAGACAGGTTGGACGGACAAAAAATGCAACAGGCTGCGTCCGGCGTGCCTGGGCGCACACCACAAAATAACGCATGCGCACGTAAACGCATACAAACGCGTGCAAACGCTAGCCCATGCGCCCCCATGTTAAAGATAGGGGATCAGAACGCATGCTAGTGTGAAACCAGCCTTATATCACATATCTGGGAACTAAGATTAGCGACTCCATTTCCTCTCTGTACAACCTTAATTTCTTACCCTTAATCCATAATCTGGAATGCGATCTCTCCTCATGGAAGGAATTGCCTATATCCTGGTTTGGTAGAATAAACATCATAAAGATGATCACTTTACCCAAAATACTCTATTTCCTGCAGGTTCTTCCTATTGACATCCCACAATCCTTTTTTCAAAAAAGTAAAACCCTGATATCCAAGTTTATATGGCAGAACAAAAGTAGCAGGATCAAACATTCAACACTAATAAAAAAGAAATGTAAAGGATGGCTGGGTCTACCGGACCTTGGAAAATATAGACTTGCCTCACACATGGCCAGAATAAAGGAGGCAAGAATCTTTCCTCCTAGAAAACTATGGGTTGACATTGAACTTAATCTCTTAGATAAAAATATCAATCATTATCTCTGGTCAACACCACACGATAAATTTAAGTATTACAAAATTGTAAACCCATTATCCAAACTATCAATAACCCTCTGGAATAGAACTAATAAAAAACACAATTTTGATCCAAATGTCTGCACCCACACCCCATTGATATATCTGATTCCAAATAGATATCGAACCATCAAGAATAAACTTAATACATTGGGTAATTTCCCTTACATGCATATTGGCCAATTTATTCAAAAGGACAATACCATTTCCACTAACGAACTGAAGATTTTGCTTAAAGGTGCCGATATTACAGAAACAGAACTTGAAACTATAAAAGAAACAGTCAGAATCCACATACCGAATACCTCTAACAACTCTATTGACAAGCAAACGCAGGATATTCTTTTGAGTTCAGAAACAAACAGAAAAATAATATAAAAAATCTATAGATTACTCTGTGATTCAGGGGAACCTCCTAATTTTATAAATAAATGGGAAAAAGAATTGAATATTTCCCTGACATCAGAGGAAACCTCTAGGCTCTGGAAAGAAATCCATTCCATCTCTCCTTCAACAAGATAACAAGAATTAAACTATAAGATTATTTCCCGATGGTTTAAAACCCCAGACACTCTTCACAAGATTGATTAATCTTACTCCTCTAGTTGCTGGAGATGCAATATAGGACCAGGCACACCTTCCCATATCTGGTATGAATGTACTAAAATCACTCCTTTCTGGAACATGGTATATGGCCATATTAGAAATCTCTTTCGATCTTGGCCCCGTTGACACCCAAACAAATCTTACTTAGTGTCCGTCCCCGAAACAAACATATAAATGATTGTACTGTAAGCTTCCATTTGCTCAACGCAGCCAAAATGCTTATTGCCAGGCATTGTAAAGACACTGACCCACCTCCTCTCTCAGATTGGATAAACGAGGCTAATAGCATTTACTCTTTCGAAAAAATTTGGTTGACTTATTGTAAGAATGTTAAGCTACAAAGAAGTTGGCACCAATGGTTCCTGTACCAAAAGACTATAAAACTTTAATGTGAGAAACTTTTCTATCATATATTGTTTGTGCTATATATGATTGTTTATATTTTATGCTTCGAATTGTAAATAAAGAAACAGAGGCTACCATCCGGCAGGATTAACACACCCATGTTCCCTTTCCAATCCCAATCTTACCTGTTTCCCCCCGTTTTCCCCCTTCCTCCCCTTCTTCCCAACCCCATCCTGAATCTCGCTCCCCGTATAGAAAACTGAATGTTAATAATACTGATTTGTATTATATGATCACCTTTGTAATAACATTCTTAAATAAAGAATTTATATATAATTAGTTTCTCTTTTGAAATAGGTTGACCCGGAAATAAATCAAAAGGGGTATGCCTGGAATTCAAAGTCATTCCATATCCATGGAAGGCTCCCCTAGAATGGGCTCTGCATTTTGAATACAACAGAGTTGAGCATGCTTGCTTTACTCCATTAAATGTTTATGAAACTGCTGGAGAAATCTCAGTGTGTTCTTGGGATTCAGGACCCTGTTCTCAAGATCTATATGGACAGGGTGATAACTTTTAATTCTGCAGGAGATAGCTGGGGGACAAAAAGGTCAATAGGGTTTTATTTGATAAAAGAGGAGGTGTAAAAGCAGGGAATTTGCTCAACTGGTATATTTGTGTACTACACAACAAGAGAGGAGCTTGAGTAAATCAGCTGCTTCAGATTCACGGGTAAACAAACTAAAGGGACAGAAGTATGGATAATATGTGGTTGCTCTTCAAAAGGCATTGATAATAAAATCTCATCAAGTCATATAGTGTCTCCTGGAATTTTCCTTTGGATCTTTTTCAGCAGGGCAGAAGAACCACATTTTATTCAAACGTTTAATTCTAGGAATATCTCTTTAAAGTCCTATCAAAGGAAAACCAACTTTATAATATTACACACATTTTACCCTAACTGCTTAGTAGAGATTGCCAAAAGCTTTTTCCCAACCTTATAATCACACAGGATACAAACACTGAGGTGCTGGCTGAGATACTTTGCAAGACCCTGTTTTTGTAAATTGACTACAGGCAGTAGCCAGGACCGAGCCCCTGCTTCACATTACCCCACACTTTACAGGAAAATCGTGTTCCAGTCCCACTGTGCTTCTCATTGTGGGGTGCATTACACTCACATGTGCATCACAGGCCTCCATCTTCCAGAGGCACTGACCATAACTCAGGAGAAACAAAATTCATATTAACCATCAACAGCTTACTGGATAGTTTAAGTAAATCAGATTGTAACTGGATCGCCCACCAGGGCCGTGGGGATACCCAGGACCAGGTCGATTCTTAAGGGGATGTGTCACAGCAGCAGTGACCTGGTCCGTGGCCCTGGGCGTCCAATGAAAAATGATGATTAAAGGGGAAATAAAGTTTATAAGAGATGGTTCCTGACGCCACCTGTGGTACTTGGCCAAGAATGGCCGACGCTGCTTAAAGAGACCGTTGGGGCTGATGGTGATGCAGCAGAGTTGATACTGCTCTCCACAGGTAGAGCTTTGTCCCAAGGCAATGATATTGTTAAAGATGGTGATGATGGATGTAGTGCAGGGTGGATAGCACAGTAAACAACTCCGAGGACACAGCAGGGTGCAGTTTCCACACTTTTACTCATGGTTTGAAGTGCAGGCCAGGGCACTAGTTACAAATGACAAAGGAGGTTCGGGGAGCCTGGAAGCAACTTAGGATCCACTAAGCCAGATGGGTTTTGAGACCTCCTTACTGCACTGTCCTCTGAGGTCCTTGCTGCCTAAAGCTATGCTCAGTCCTCTGTTCCTTATTGTTCTGAAATACTTGCCTGTATGACAGGCAGCTTGAGCCTATTGCAGGTATGGATCCTTTATGGCGGCTCCGGGCTCTGGTCTGCTGCTGTGCCTTCAGGTGTTTGCTGGGCCAGGAGACCTGCAATCCCCTGCCCTCCGGATTTAGCTGCTGGGACTGTTGTACCCATCAGCCACGGACTCCAGTGTCCGGCTTCTAGCACTGTACTCTGGGGTGAGCTTGGTCACAGGTCCACTCCCCAGGTTCGCTTTCACTTCTCCTCTCTCCTCTATTCACTAAGACTCTGTCTCTTTCAGTCCCAGACACTGACTGACTGACCCCGCCTCCTGGCCAGAACTAATAGAGAAGCTTCCCTGAATCCGGGTTTAGAGCTTCCCCTTCTGGCCAGGAGTCAGGAAAAGTGTTGGATGTAAGTGTTATCTGGTCAGGGAACCTCTCCTTGCTTCCAGGCATGTCATCACTCCCCTGTGAGGGAGGCAATGCCACTGTGGTCACCGGACTCCTGAGGTGCCACATAAACATGCTGTATCGGGCACAACACTTCTTGTTCCACGTTTCCTTAACACAGCATGTTTCCTTAACACAGTGCATTTCTAACAGTACTTACTATCTGTTCCTTCTGAGCTAACCCTACATTGGCTGTTCTTGTCTGCCAACGAGATTTCCAGTCCAGTCCCGCAGTTCACCTGAGATCCGCTACCTTCCCTTCTCGCGGTTCCATTTCTATCATTCCCTGTACTCCAGAGGATAAGTGTAATGGGCTGGCTGGTGGAACCACTGTGCCAAAGACCAAGTAAGACCTCGAGGGTGTGACTAGGAGCCTCACCCAATCCGACCACAGACACTCAGCAGCTAACGACACCACAGTCCGTGGAGAGACAAGGGAGGTGACCCAGGTGCTACTCCAGGACTGACCTTGGGTAGATGGCAGCTGACCCCTTGGAGTGGATAGCTGGGATGGCCTGGAGAAATGTCCAACAGATGCAGACAGGCAGATAAGATGACAGGAACCGCAGATGCAAACAGGACAGTCTAGCAGATAGATGAGCACTGATGGGTGCAGCCAGCTTGGCTGCCATTGAGGTGAGCACTTGCGGGTGCAGCTGGCTCTGCTGCCGTTGAGGTGAGCACTGGTGGCTGCAGCTGGCTTTGCTGTCGTTGAGGTGAGCACTGGTGGGTGCAGCAAGCTCTGCTGCTGTTGAGGTGAGCACTGGCGGGTGCAGCAGGCTTGGATACAAGTAAAGGGACATGAGAACTGACAAGCGTGTTAGAAACAAACAACATTGTACAGGCACCTCCATGTTGGAGGAGATGATTTAAATAGAAAGAGACCTCCATCCATTGGCTGGGACACTTTAGAGGAACGTGCGTGGCCCCTTTAAGAAAGAGGAAGTGTGTGCGTGCACGCTCTAAGCACAGTGCTGGGAGACCTGCTAGGAATGCGTGCACCCCAGGCAGCAGCAGACCCGGAAGAGGCAGGACGGGAGACTTAGCAGTGAGTACGCTGATGTCTCTGGAGGGAGAGGGGGACTGCAGGCAGTGATGCAGGCACTACTATACAGCACTCCTCCCAATAACTGTACCGAGCCATGAGCTAAGGACATTGCAGGAATAGGTTTCAAAAAAGGTCTCCTGCAGCCATGAGCAATAGTTGTTGCTGCTGTCTGCAGCCCACTGCCCTTGAACTTGACCTTGGTTACAGCACTTCCGAATCTGACAGGAGATAGACCGTTTTATACTATCATTGACCCCTTCCCATTGTGGGATAGTCCAAAGCATTAACTTTACCTTATCCTATGTTATATATCCTAATCTAAATATTACCCTATGCTGTATACTATCATATCACAGTCTATTCACAATATACAGTACACGTTACACTTATGTATTTCCTCTACAGTTCTGGCAAAAATTAAGAGACCACTGCATAGTTTTATAAAAATCAGCTTCTCTACGTGTCTGACAGCCATTCCATTCCAGTGTCAGTTGAATGCCAACCATTCTACTTAATGTGCTTCTGATTAGGTGATCATCTGAGCCAAATCTTATTTAATGAAGGAAAGTATAAAAAAAACCCTGCTGTGGTGTTCACAATTCTCTTGCAATAGGACAAGCTGGATGGTAAAACAAGTGCTAGTAATATCCTAAAAGTAAAAGGAATGAAAAAATAACTTTTAACCATGCCGAAGGAGTTGAAAAGAAAAGTTTTGAGTGAGGAAAAGAAGGGCTCAATTCTGACTTTACTAGCAGAGGGATACAGTGAGTGCCATGTTACCTCCATCATTAAAATTTCTAAGATGGATGTTCATTACAACAAAGTCAAGCAGCAGACTTAGGGGACAGCAAAGCTACAGACCGCCAGAGGGCGAAAATGTCTCTCCACTGACCGGGATGAACATCATCTTATTTGAATGTCACTCAGCAACTGCAGGATGACATCAATTGACCTA
Source organism: Dendrobates tinctorius (assembly GCF_039654945.1). Lineage (NCBI taxonomy): Eukaryota > Metazoa > Chordata > Amphibia > Anura > Dendrobatidae > Dendrobates > Dendrobates tinctorius. The sequence continues at coordinate 128,124 of NW_027361836.1, read as the reverse complement.
CAAAAGGAATGGAAAATGGCAGCTGGGGTGAAGTGCATGGCAAGAACAGTTTGTAACAGGCTCCTAGAGGCAGGGCTCAAGTCATGTAAAGCTAGAAAAAAGCCTTTCATCAATGAGATGCAAACGAGAGCCAGGCTGAAGTTTGCCAAAGACCATAAGGATTGGACCATAGAGGTCTGAACTAAGGTAATCTTCTCTGATGAGTCTGATTTTCAGTTTTGCCCAACACCTGTTCATCTAATGGATAGACGAAGACTTGGAGAGGCGTACAAGCCACAGTGTCTTGCACCCACTGTGAAATTTGGTGGAGGTTCAGTGATCATCTGGGGATGCTTCAGCAAGGCTGGAATTGGGCAGGGTAATCTTTGCGAAGGACGTATGAATCAAGGTTATCCTGGAAAAACAATTGATTCCTTCTGCTCAAGAAATGTTACTTAACTCTGAGGACTGGTTTTTCCAGCAGGACAATGCACCATGTCAAACAGCTAGGTCAATCAATGTGTGGATGAAGGACCACCACATCAAATCCCTGTCATGGCCAGCCCAATCTCCAGACCAGAACCCCATTGAAAACCTCTAGAATGTAATCAAGATGAATGGTCATAAGCCATCAAACAAAGAAAAACTGCTTACATTTTTATACCAGGAGCAGCATAAGGTGACCCAAAAGCAGTGTGAAAGACTGGTGGCGAGCATGCCAAGACGCATGAAAGCTGGAATTAAAAATCATGGTTATTCCACAAAATATTGATTTCTGATCTCTTCCTGAGTTAAAACATTAGTATTGTTGTTTCTAAATGATTATGAACTTTTTTTCTTAGCATTATTTGAGGTCTGCAAGCACTGCATTTTTTTTGTTCTTTTGACCATTTGTCATTTTCTGAAAATAAATACAAAATTTAGTGCTTGGAAATTTGAAGACATGTTGTCAGTAGTTTATAGAATAAAAGAGCAATTTATATTTTACACAAAAATATACCTATAAAGAGAAAAATCAGACAAACTGAAAATTTTGCAGTGGTCTCTTAATTTTTGCCAGAGCTGTATATTACTAATGCACTATACATTATGAAGATATACCTTACATCTTGACAAGGGCACGATGGGGAAAATCTTTTTGCTCATCTCAACGTCTTATAAATATGACTGCCAAAGTCCAGAAAATATCATTGACAATGGAAACTACAACAAAAACATTCTGGCGCCCCCAGGAGTATGGTCGCCACAGTGGCTTTGCTTATCTCCAGGGGAGGGTAATGCCAGGCTTGGAGGCAATGATGGGTCTCTCTCGCAGTCAATCCATACATGCAACACAGTTCCACTCCAGGCCAGCAGGGGGAACTCTGAACCAGGATTAGGGGGAGGGGTGCTCTCTGAGGGCCAAGAGGAAGGAGTGGTCAGTTAGTCAGCGGAGGGTGAAGTGTGCAGACGTGTGGGGAGAAGCTGGAGGTTGAGCTAGGAAGGAGAGCTCCCTCAGCTTGAGAGCACATGAACTGGAGCCTGGTCTCCACGGTTGTACGAACACTGACGGTCCTACAACAGATACCAGAGGAGTAGGAGGCTGTAAATGCCCTACTCCCGTCTAAGACTTGAGGCACAACAGCAGCTTGGATAGAGAGCCAGGACTCAAGAGAGAGGAGTCCCCGAGAGAGGCTACAGCTGTCTGCCGTGCAAGTAAGGTTCTTGGGAATATCTGACAGGAGGAACTTCAGAGTAACTTAGTACTGGAGTGCTTCATTCAAACCAGTGTTAGGAAGGAGACTGCACAGCCCGTCTGCTGAGTGAGAATCCCTGAGTTGCTTCCAGGCTAGCCTGCTCCGTTACCATCTGTAATCAGGACCCTGGACTGCAGTTATCAAGTAAAGGTACAGAAATTGCACCCCACTGTGTCTTGTCTGCTTCCTACCCTTACGGCACTGCTACATCCCCATGCCAATCACCTCTACACTGCCCTGGGACTATAGCTTCACCTGTGGGGAGCTTTTACATCCTTGCTGCACCCTACCATCAGTCCCAGCGGATCTGCATGCAGCATTGGCTTAACACCTCCCTTACCGAGCACCACAGGTGGCATCACGAACTATTCCATTCCATTAACTACATTCCCCCATTACTTGGGCGCCCAGGGCCACGGACCGGGTCACCGCTGCTGTGACACATTCCCCTGACACCGGCCCGGTACCGAGTACCTCACAGCCCTGGGAGGGCGACCCAACATCATTTTATGGCCTTTGGCCAATGCATAAATGCAAGGGGGAAGGCATTAAATTGGTTCTGTCAAGATATGTTGAGATCTTTAGTATAGTCCATAATGCTGATTAATCAATAATGATCAAAGTCTAACTATGATGAACCATTATTCCTGATGCTCGACAATGGTCAACTCACAACTGAAAGCCTACAATTTCCCAGATTCTATGAATTATGGCAATTTTGGTTGAATAGTTCACCATAAATAAACCAGAAATGAGACTGTTTTCTGATTTAATGGGTGGGTATACCTATTAATATTATATTAAGTCTAATATATCGTTACATTGTACTAGTTGGAGAGCTGTTTTTTTTTAATACATGCTTCCATATCTCTTGAATAATTCTTACATTTTTAAGATAAAACCTTTTGTTCCTGCAACCATCAGTAGATGAAGCTCAGGAGTTTACTGCGAACAACTCAAAATTAGAAGTCACTGAGGCAGAATGTACGTGAAAGCATATACAGATGTGTCCTCCACCGGCTTGCCAAATATAAAGACATATAGCATAAACAACTCCTAAAAGGATAGTGCAAAATTACATTTTGTTTTAAATCCACTCATCTTGGAGTATGTTGAGCAAGGACAAAATGTAACGAAGGGCATACAGTTGTAGCCAAAAGTATTGACACCCCTGGCAATTCTGTCAGATAATACTCAGTTTCTTCCTGAAAATGATTGCAAACACAAATTCTTTGGTATTATCATCTTCATTTAATTTGTCTTAAATGAAAAAACACAAAAAGAATTGTCCTAAAGCCAAATTGGATATAATTCCACACCAAACATAAAAAAGAGGGTGGACAAAAGTATTGGCACTGTTTGAAAAATCATGTGATGCTTCTCTAATTTGTGTAATAAACAGCACCTGTAACTTACCTGTGGCACGTAACAGGTGTTGGCAATAACTAAATCACACTTGCAGCCAGTTGACATGGATTAAAGTTGACTCAACCTCTGTCCTGTGTCCTTGTGTGTACCACATTGAGCATGCAGAAAAGAAAGAAGACCAAAGAACTGTCTGAGGACTTGAGAAACCAAATTGTGAGGAAGCATGAACAATCTCAAGGCTTCAAGTCCATCTCCAAAGACCTGAATGTTCCTGTGTCTACCGTGTGTAGTGTCATCAAGAAGTTTAAAGCCTATGGCACTGTGGCTAACCTCCCTAGATGTGGATGGAAAAGAAAAATTGACAAGAGATTTCAACGCAAGATTGTACGGATGTTGGATAAAGAACCTCAACTAACATGCAAACAAGTTCAAGCTGCCCTGCAGTCCGAGGGTACAACAGTGTCAACCCATACTATCCGTCGGCGTCTGAATGAAAAGGGACTGTATGGTAGGAGACCCAGGAAGACCTCACTTCTTACCCCGAGACATAAAAAAGCCAGGCTGGAGTTTGCCAAAACTTACCTGAAAAAGCCTAAAACGTTTTGGAAGAATGTTCTCTGGTCAGATGAGACAAAAGTAGAGCTTTTTGGGCAAAGGCATCAACATGGAGTTTACAGGAGAAATAAAGAGGCATTCAAAGAAAAGAACACGGTCCCTACAGTCAAACATGGCGGAGGTTCCCCGATGTTTTGGGGTTGCTTTGCTGCCTCTGGCACTGGACTGCTTGACCGTGTGCATGGCATTATGAAGTCAGAAGACTACCAACAAATTTTGCAGCATAATGTAGGGCCCAGTGTGCGAAAGCTGGGTCTCCCTCAGAGGTCATGGGTCTTCCAGCAGGACAGTGACCCAAAACACACTTCAAAAAGCACTAGAAAATGGTTTGAGAGAAAGCACTGGAGACTTCTAAGGTGGCCAGCAATGAGTCCAAACCTGAATCCCATAGAACACCTGTGGAGAGATCTAAAAATGGCAGTTTGGAGAAGGCACCCTTCAAATATCAGGGACCTGGAGCAGTTTGCCAAAGAAGAATGGTCTAAAATTCCAGCAGAGCATTGTAAGAAACTCATTGATGGTTACCGGAAGTGGTTGGTCGCAGTTATTTTGGCTAAAGGTTGTGCAACCAAGTATTAGGCTGAGGGTGCCAATACTTTTGTCTGGCCCATTTTTGGAGTTTTGTGTGAAATGATCAATGTTTTGCTTTTTGCTTCATTCTCTTTTGTTTTTTTTCATTTAAGACAAATTAAACGAAGATAATAATACCAAAGAATTTGTGTTTGCAATCATTTTCAGGAAGAAACTGAGTATTATCTAACAGAATTGCAGGGGTGTCAATACTTTTGGCCACAACTGTCTCTGTCGGATACTTAGTGGCATTTGTAGCTAGAAAGAGTTGCATTTTTCAACTTAATGTCTGTGTAGGGGAAATAGAATATATATATATATATATATATATATATATATATATATATATATATACTGTATATATATATATATATATACATGGAGTTCTGGGTGCTAATAAGGCATATTAGGAAATGAATTGGCATGGAATACATGACCAAACTACATAAGTAAAAGCAAACTTGTAGCATGGACACTGACGTTGACGTAATTCAGTTTTACTATTCTTTAATAGTTTCCTTAGAGTCTTTTCTGCTAAAATAATATTGCTTCCATCATGGTAGTTAGAGTCCTTGTTGAGTAAATGACCAACTGAGATTTCAAAGATAAAATATGAAAAATGGAATTTAAAAATGCGAATTTATACAAGTTTAGCAAACATATCATAATGATTTATATTATGGCTTCTTAACAGAATACACCAGCAACTGCACAAAATGTTCTGTTTATGGGTGTTGGAAACTGTGCCTACCCAATGTCACCAATGATTTGCATTAACAACTACAGGGTAATGTACTTTGTGCCTTCCACCATATTCCTGTCTTGTACCGCGCATTCCAAATTTAGTCATTTATCAGGTTCTAAATTAGATTTCCAATGAAGGATAAGTCAAACAGTCTACTGACTATTGAAGCCGAGCCATCACAATTATATGGTGTTTAGAGAAGTGCAATAGTTCGAAAACTGTTTTGAGAGAATGTAGTTTAGGAATATGATGTTCTGGGCTGGTTACATTTATAATCAGAATGAAGAGCGCATCCGGTCTACTGATTGTACAAGACGATCCTCTTATCCAGATGTTTCCAGCACGCACTGTAATATGTAGCTAGTCCAAATGATGTTAGCAAACAGCAACAATGAGATACATAACTTGTCGCAATTGGGTCCCAATGCAAGGTGTCTAGTAGGCCCCTTTCTTACAATGTTCCAGTTATAATGCTAGTAAATACCATGATGCAACAAACCTTAGAGCGCTTGTTTGGCTAAACTAAAAATTATACAGGGGGCCTGGATTGAGTGAAACTAACAAAATGTAAGACATTCACCTGTTGCCACCTCTGTGAATGTAGCACAAGTTACGAGTGGCCTACCTCTACCCCACAGCCAATAGCATTGACGCCACTCTTTCTCTGTCACTGGATCTCTAAAGCCAGTAACTGCCTGCAAAAGTTAGGTGGTTAGAAAGGTGCATCATCAGAAAACCATCTAGACATGCTCAAACGTGATGGAATATGGGAGTGTTTGGACATAGAGACAAGATTCTCTGGTAAGATGTTGGGAGTTGGGAAGGGGGGATGGGAGGGAGGGTAAATTGGTTACATGGAAAAGGTATAACCTATTAATTCTGTATGGATTTGTTATATATGTTGCATCTGATATGTGCTGTCAGCATTGGAAAGTGTATGTAACCATGGTTTGTTTTTCAATAAAAAAGATATGATTTAAAAAGAAAACCATCTAGACATGCTGGTCTAGTCACCTGACCGAAGCAGACAATTGCAGGCCTCAGTTGTCCTGTGGCAGCAGAATGGTGACATCATTACTTACGTAGCCTATGCTGTATCCACAGAGGTGACAGCAGGTAAATATGAAAGATTTTAATTTTTTTACCCTGTCTATACACTAAGTAATGTTTTTAATTACGTCGCACATTTAAAGAAGCACAGCTCCAGTCAAAATATTTATCCTCTTAGTATATTGCAATCATCATATTATACAGCACTATGTAGTTACAATTGCTCCGTTTGCCCTTTTACCCAGTTAATTCTTCTCTTTTCCATTAGGTCTATGACATCACATGATTAAAAACAGACTAGCTGAATCCTTCTAAGCTCTATGTAGAAACAGAAAGTATATTATCCCTGCATGAGTCATGATTCACTGCAGAAATCACTGGCGGGGGAGGAGGGTGGAGTTGGGTAAGGAGTTGATTAGGGGAGTAATAAATGTAGGGAAAAAGAGACTTCCTATTTCTGCATAGAGAAGAAGGCAAAATGAGCAATTGTAATTACAGAGTGCTATGTAATATGATGGCTGCAATATAATAAGAGAATATAAATATTGATGGGAGTGCTTCTTTAACACAGTAGAAGCCATAGAAAATGTTTAATCTGATAATTGGCTATGTGTTAAGTAGTGATGAGGAGCAAGCACTAAAATTCTCAGGTGCTCGTTACTCGAATCAAAGTTGTCGGACTGCTCAGGCGCTTGATTAAATAGTGGAAGCAAATGGGAAACTCAAGCATTTTTCCCGCAGACCCTCCCAGGAGGTCGGGGGGGGGGAGAGCAGTAAAATCGCTGAAACTGATGGAAAAAGAGCTCAAATGGAATGGAAAACAGCATGGGGAAGATGCCTGGATGCATCTCTGACTTGCAGGTCGCTGCTGGGATTAATGTTGTTAGAGTATTACACCAACACCGAAGATACACGGGTATTACATACCTGGTAATGTGTTTTTTCATGAGACATGACGGCACCACGAGAGAGGGGATCCGCCCAGCGAGGACAGGAAACCTTCAAGATAAAAGGGGCAGCTCCTCTCTCCGCATCAGTTGTTTTACAGAGCACGAGAGGAACTCCGCAGGTTAGTGTACACATAAATAATACAACTTTAACGCTGATAAATTTCCGACACCAAGGGAGTGTATAATACTAATAATGCACCCAACTAATGACGTGATCAAATAGGGAGGGAATATAAGGGTGCCGTCATGTCTCATGAAAAAACACATTACCAGGTATGTAATACCCGTGTTTTTCCATTCTACATGACGGCACCACGAGAGAGTTACAGAGATTTGTATTCTCTTTAGGGGGGGATCACTGCTTGTAACACTCTTCTCCCGAATGTGAGATCAGAGGTAGCAGATAGGTCTAATCTATAATGTCTGAAAAAGGTAGATGGAGAGGACCAAGTGGCCGCCTTACAGATCTGGTCGATGGAGGCGTCCGCTCTCTCCGCCCAGGACGTTGCCATGGCCCTCGTGGAATGGGCTTTTAGGCCCTCTGGAACAGCCCTACCTGCACTACTATATGCTAGTATGATGGCCTCTCTCACCCATCTAGCTATAGTTTGCTTAGAGGCTTTAAGGTCCTTCCTTGCCCCCTGATATGAAACAAACAGGGCCCTCTGTTTCCTCCAGGGTTTTGTCATCTCCAAATATTGTAGGATACATCTCCTAACATCTAAGCAATGTAGCCTCTCCTCCTTCTTGTTACCGGGGTTAGAACAAAAGGATGGCAAGACTATTTCTTGAGCTCTGTGGAATTTCGACACTACCTTAGGGAGGTATGCTGGGTCTAATCTTAAGACAACTCTATCGTCCATAATCTGAGTGTACGGCGGGTCTGCTGACAGTGCGTGTAAGTCCCCCACCCTACGTGCCGATGTAAGCGCTACTAATAAGGCTGTTTTTAAAGTTAACACTTTATCTGATGTCACGTCTAGTGGTTCAAATGGACTTTCTGTTAGAGATGATAGGACTAAGTTTAGATCCCAGGGAGGAGGTTTAGGAGATGGGACAGAGTTGGCTCTAGTACAGGCCCGGATAAACCTGGCCACCCATCTATCATTTGCTAGGTCATAATTGAATAATGCTGCCAGTGCTGAAACGTGTACTTTGAGGGTGCTGACAGCTAAGCCCAAGTCTAAACCCCTTTGCAGAAACTCTAGCACTGCCCTCACAGGTACTTCCCCCTCCTGTATTGGGCCCGAGGTGGACAAAAATTTTCTCCATATTCTCCCGTATATTTTTGTAGTCACTGGCTTTCTGCTACTGATTAGGGTGGAAATTAACCTTTGTGAAAACCCTTTTTTCTCTAACAGCGACCTTTCAAATTCCAGGCTGTCAAATGCAACCTGGAGTTCGGAGGGTGATTGAAGGGACCCTGTGTTAGGAGGTCGTGGTCCTCTGGGAGTACCCACGGGTCCGTCACTGACATCACTCTTAGCCAGTAGAACCATGGTCTTTTTGGCCAAAAGGGGGCTATCATAATTACTCTGGCTCGGTCCTCCCTGATCTTCTTCAGGACTAATGGAATGAGGCATATCGGAGGGAAGGCGTACAGGAGACCTGATGTCCATTTTATCCTGAAGTCGTCTACCGCCAGTGGCATGTCTGCCGGACTTAGAGAGCAGAACTTTTGAACCTTTCTGTTGGTTTTTGAGGCGAAGAGATCTATTATGGGTTTCCCCCACATAAGCATAATCCGTTGAAAAATGGACTCTTTTAGACACCATTCGCCTTGCTTCAACCGGTTCCTGCTCAGAAAGTCTGCCTTCAAGTTGTCCACACCTCGGATATGCAGGGCCGATAATGAGAGAAACTGACGTTCTGCTAGAGTCAGGATTCTTCCCGCTATCTTCATTAATGACCGAGAACGGGTGCCCCCCTGATGGTTCACATATGCTACTGCTGTCCGATTGTCTGATAGGACTTTCACGTGATGTCCTGTCAGGTGTGTCAGTAAACCTTCCAACGCCCTTTCGATGGCTAACAGCTCCCACTCGTTTGAGGATAGATCTCTTTCGTCCTGAGCCCAAGGATCTTGAAGCCATAGGGTGTCTAGATGGGCTCCCCAGCCCCAAGGGCTGGCATCTGTCGTGATTACTCTGGAGGCTGTGTATGTCCAGGGTACTCCCCTTGGAGAGGACTCTATCTGTAACCACCACCTGAGTGACTGGAGTACAGGGTCCGGGATGGTGAGTTTTTGCTCTAACTGCCCCTGAAGCCTCAGATCGTTTTGTAACACGCACCACTGAAGTTCCCTTGTGTGAAACTGAGCCCATTTTATTGCTGGTATGCAGGAAGTTAGGGATCCCAACACTGACATGGCTTTCCTCAGAGTCATTACTGGCTTTCTTAATGTTGTCCTGATTAGGTTTTTGATTTTTCCTTCTTTTTCCTCTGGGAGGCGACATTCCTGCACCACTGAGTCTATTGTTAGGCCCAAAAAATTCTGGATCATTGTTGGTTCCAGTTTGGATTTTTTGAGGTTCAGTTGCCAACCCAGAGTCTGAAGTGTCTCCATCACTATCTTGACTTGTTCCTGACAGTGAGAGAAATCTCTCCCCACTATCAGGAAGTCGTCCAGATATGGTATTACCAGGGCATCTTTTTCCCTGAGATGTGCCGAGACCTCCGCAATTAATTTCGTGAAGACCCGGGGGGCTATTGCTACCCCAAAGGGCAGAGCCCTCTATTGGAAGTGATGCCACTGAGATTTTATCTGGACTGCCACCCTGAGATATTTGTGGTCTTGCTGCCGGATCAGGACATGATAGTAAGCGTCCTTGAGATCCAGGACCGCCATGTAACACCGAGGAAAGAGGAGTTTCACTGCAGATCTTATGGTTTCCATCTTGAATGATGGGACTATCAAATATCTGTTGAGGCTTTTCAGGTTTATAATTGTCCTCCAGGAATTGTCTGGTTTCTTTATTAGAAATAGGGGGGAGTAAAAGCCTTCCTTTTTTTCTTTTTCCGGAACTTCTTCCAGTACGAGTTTCTGTATGAGTGACAATACCTCCTCTTCCAGACTCTCTTGTCTTTCTTGAGAAGATTGCACTGGAGTCTGAATGAATTTTTGTGGTGGCCAATGGTGGAACTTTAATTCCAGACCTGACCCCACTATCTGTCGGATCCAGGTGCTGGATGAGATTCTCTCCCAGGCTGGGAGGAAGTGAGAGAGCCTTCCCCCCACCTGAGAAGGACCGTCACTGGGAGGGCTTTTTGGCTTCCCTGGAGGGCTTACCGAAATAGAAGCCTCTCCCTCCTCTGTATCGTCTGTCAGAATTGTTTTTGTCTCGATCTCTGAATTGTTGCTTTCTGAATTTTCGGCCCCTCTGAAAGGAGCGCCGAAGCGCCTGAAATGGTTGTTTTGGAAAATTTTTCTTTGTATCACCCGCTTTTTCCAATACGTCATCCAACGCTGGTCCGAACAAGAAATTTCCCTCGCATGGCAGAGAGCACAGTTTCATCTTTGCCTGAGTGTCTCCCGGCCAGCATTTTAGCCATACTGCGCGCCGTCCTACATTGGTTAAGGCTGCTGACTTTGCTGCTAGTCTGGCCGAGTCTGCAGAAGCCTCTGCGAGAAAGTCTGCCGCCGCTCTAATAGCCGGTAATGCTTCCAGAATTGACTCTCTGGGCACTCCATGTTCTAGTTGATCCTCCAAGTTGTCTACCCATATCTTTAGAGACCTAGCCACACACGTAGCTGAGATAGCTGGTCTTAGTGCCCCAGCCGAGGTTTCCCAGGCTGTCTTAAGGCAACTGTCAGTCTTTCGGTCCAGCGGTTCTTTCAGAAACCCCAGATCCTCAAAGGGTAGGGAGGTTTTCCTGGCGACTTTTGATATCGCTAAGTCGATTTTGGGAGCTCTATCCCAGGATGAGGATGCCTCTTCCTCAAAGGGATACCTCCTCTTCAGAGAATTAGATATCTGGGACTTTTTCTCTGGTTTTTCCCATTCGCGTTTTATGAGCTCTTCTATTTGCTCATTAATAGTGGACTTTTTCTTTTGTAGTCCACTGAACATAAGTTCTTGGGCTGTCTTTTTTGCTCGCTCCTCTACCAGACCCATGGTAGATCTGATTGCTTTAATAAGTTCATCCGTAGATTCTACTGGGAACGTATCTTCCCCATCTGAGCTACTATCTGAATAGTGCGTTTTATCTGAGTCCTCCTCTGATCCTGTATAGTCTTCTTGAGAGACCCCTGAGGGGCTGGATCTATCCCTAGTTTTCCTATCTGCATCCGCAGTTTGCAATGCACTTACTGACTTACAAACCTCGGTTTGAATTAGGGACCTCAGACTATCCGAAAATGAGGGAGTCTCCTCCGCTATAGTTTTGTTAATACACTCCTGGCATAACTTTTTATTCCAGGCTGTTCCCACGGGACTTTTGCATAAAGCACATTCTTTATTCTTAGATTTTCCCCTACTTTTCCTAGGGACTTCCTATACTCCACCCCGCCAGTGTATGTAAGAGAGGGAGGAGAAGGAAGAGAGGAGACAAGAGAAAGAGAACAGACATTAGAGTACTGGACTTTCTCGTAGTTCACTCACCACTCGGACGCTTTCATAAAACGGGTACCGGATCTGGAGGCTGACTGGTCTTCTCACTGTCTCCCAAGGAGACTAGGGACCCCTCCTTCTTGCGTTGACGATCCGCCCGTGCGCTGCCCGAGCGGCTTCCACTGCTGCTGCGGCGTGTCTGGCTCTTTTCGTGTGAGCGTGACCGCCTTGCTTCCTGGCGTGGTTGTATATGCTCTGGTGAGGGGCTCTCCATCCTGCCGTATATGTCTGCTGCTATCTTGTGCTGAGAGCAGTCACACCCTACCATATAATGGTGTAGTGACGCCTGCCGCTACTGGTTTAAATAGCAGCCCCCAGCTTCCAGGTGCTTAGCAGGAGCCACTTAATGAGAGCAGTCACCTTCCGCCTAAGAGGGAAGGTTATTCCCCCCTTTTTTTTTTTTTTTTTTTCTAATTGGACCGCCTGGTCCCCGCGCCCTGCCTGCTCCCTGTGTGCGCGCGCGCGCGCCACCGCCTGTGCCCGCGCGTCCCCAGTAACTGCGCACACCCTCCTGTGTCTCTGCTGAGCGCGCCAGTACTACTTCCGGGTCGCCGCTTACCACTTCCGGTTTAGCGTCGGCTTCCTCCCAGCAAGGCCCCGCCATGCGTGCTCCCATGCGCGCATCCTTGCCGCCCCGGTGTGCTCAGCGGCGCGATCCCGGGTTGCCCGGTGAGCGCCTGGGCCCTATACCGGCCATCTGCTCCCTCTTACCTGAGGAGAAGAGGATGGGCGACCACTATACCACCAACGCATCCACCAGGTAAACCTTCCCCTGAATCTTGCAGGGACTGGCGTCGGGTCTCAACAGGGTGGGTACACCAACGTGGCACCCCCGAGGAGCAATATCTTCGCCCAGACACCGATGTGTCGCATGGGCTGCATGGCCACCGTACGTCGACAGGGAGGGAACACGAAAAGTGGCCTCCGTGGACGTTTTACGGGGTATTTTTACCTCTTGGAGGGTACACCACCTGTGGCCTCCAAGGTATCCAGCTTCACCCGGGCATCTGCCCCATGGGCTGTGGCCATGCACTCGCTCAGGGGGGACATAGGAATATATGACCCCCGAGGCGACTACCGGTACCTGGTATCAGGTGTAGCAGACCGGCGCCTGCTATTTGATCACCCGATCCAGGCCCAGGCATCCTCTTCTTTCTTCCATCAAGAGGTTTTCATCTTGAGGGTTTCCCATCGAGGACAGGAAACCAACTGATGCGGAGAGAGGAGCCGCCCCTTTTATCTTGAAGGTTTCCTGTCCTCGCTGGGCGGATCCCCTCTCTCGTGGTGCCGTCATGTAGAATGGAAAAAAAATGGATTTTACAGGAAAAAATGTTAGTAAACATTCTTTATAGTATAGTGACTTGTATATGCGTATAAGGCAAATTAAAAAAAAAAGATAAAAACAAAACGCCTCCTCCATCCCTTAGGCTATGTTCACACATATTGCTTTGTGGCATTTTTGCATTTTCTTATTGCTTTCAATGGTGAAAAAAAATTCATCGAAAAATGTAATTTTAACATTTTACTAACTTTTCTGAGCATGTGGTGTGTGACAAGGTCAGACATATCTTGTTTAATTTATGTAAGAGGGCCTCTGAAACTAGCCTATGCGGATAATGCAAGAACTGCCAAAAATTACAAGGATGAAGGACTCCGATACAGCCTATATTAGACATAAAAGAGGGCCTCATACACATTTTGTTATAATTGATAGGTCGTGGGACTCCTAGACTCATAAAGGCTATGCACTATGTGCAAGGGATGCCAAAAATTAAAAGGAGGCACTGCAATGCACCCTGGAAGAGACATAGAGGAGTGCCTCAGAAAACATTTTTTTCCCATTTAGAAGGATTAGGAGTCGAACTCCTAGGCTGGTAAGGCCGAGGCACTAAGTGCAGCGGCTGAAAAATATTTACTCCTGGGGCATTGCTGCTCACATGCTATCAGTTGACGGCATGTCAGGCAGCAGGTGTGACCAGCGGAAAAAAGGTTACTGCCGGTCACAGGCCACAGGCATCAGCTGATGAAAGTAATACTCTCATCATCCTAAACGTGCTCTCATTGATAACAGCAAGAGCAGGTGAGGCTGATGAAAGTATTCATCAGCCAGCGCCTATGCAATAAATAAATAAATTAAAAAAATGGAGTGGGTTCCCCTCTATTTTTGATAACCAATGCAGGTAAAGTTGACAGCTGCCGACTGCAACTGTTTATTGGCTGGCTATCAAAAGTAGAACAATCCCCACATTGTATTTTTTAATTATTTAAATAAATAGTTTAAAAAAATGGCATGGGGTCCCCCCATTTTTGAAAACCAGCCAAGATAAAGCAGACAGCTGGGGTACGGTAATCTCAGACTGGAAATGGGCCATTGATATTGGCCCTCCGCAGTCTAAAAATTGCAACCCACAACCGCCCCAGAATAGGGGCATCTATTAGATGTGCCAATTCTGGCACCTTGTCCAGCTCTTCCCAATGCCGTAATACAATGGCAAGTCGGGTAATAGTCGTGTGGTTGATGTCAGCTTTGTATTGTCAACTGACATCAAGCCAACAGGTTAGTAATGGATAGGCATCTATAAAATGCCCCCATTACTAACCCCATTGTCACATTGTAAAAAATGCACAATATGAATGAAGCTGTCAGGTGATCCGAGACCATGGGTTCCTTCCCTGTCACTAACACTAGGGGGTGCCCTAGCCCACCCTATTCTCTGGGCTACTTCTGAAGGTGAAGATACCAGGACTTCCCCTCCAGGGAAGAGGGGAGCTGCCGTGCACCGCAGTACACCAACCCAACAAACAAAGCAACACGAACAATGGTAGCTGAAAATACCAGGAATACAAATATTCACTCACATATAACAGAGGAATGCACCGAGGAGTTGAGGACAGGGGAAAAAACAAAGTAAGAGGAGGGAAGGGAATTATCACACTTAAAAACCCATGTAACAGTCACAGATAACTCCTCCAAACTCCTCATAAAACCACCAAAACACGCTCCTCCAAGCCATGTGGCATAAGCTAGCTTTGACGATGTATTTCAATCAGGACCCAGATTTAAAGGGGATAGGAGTGGCTAACCGAGCTCAGCTGTGAGCTCAGACTCCCATAGCTCCCGACATGGCTGATTAACCCCTGTTCTGCCAAAAGAAATTAATACCTTTTAATAAGAAGGTGAAGTGCTTCTTTTCAGCACAGGAGTAGGAGCAATCAGACACTGTGGTCTTGTGGCTCCTCTCTGTTGCGGTAACTCCATGATACTCATTTTCATCAGATTATACTCATATGAGGCAATGAGAAACAGAACAAGATGGCAAAAAACAAGAACTTGACTTGAGTGAAACTCAAGCTGTTGACGTGGATGTAGATGTAAAGATCTTACCCCCATTGCTGTAATGAAAATTGAAGAAACAATGCAAAGCAATGATGGGATGGAGAAGGCGGCAATCACTGTAAATAGTGAAGAGCAGAGGGTCAGAGCAGTTCAGTTAAAGACAGTGACAGGCCGTGTGTCAGTGGACCGATAACCTAACCAGGTGGACCTACACCCGCAGGAAGTGTGTGGTAAGTCACTGTCCATGGCTATTTTCTCAGAGACTCATGTCGAGAGAATGCATTTTAAAACCAGTGGGACTCCTACACTGCTATGTACTTAACACAAGGCTTGCTAGAAATTTAAAGGAGCGATTGCAGTACATACTGGAAGACACTTAGAAGAGGGCCTCAGAAGATGTTTATTTACCATTTTGAAGGAGTGGGACTCCTAGACTGGTTAAGCGCATAAGCTACGTGCAAGAGCTGCCAAAAATTAGAAAGAGGCACTGTGATACATCCTGGAAAAGACGTAAAGGAGGGCCTCAGAAAATAATTTTTTCCCGTTTGGAAGAAGTGGGACTCCTAGACTGGTAAAACCGATGCATTTAGTGTAAGGGCTGAAAAACATTTACCCCTGGGAGCTATGCATATGTATATGTAAGATATTTTTATAGGTAGGCCTCTAAAAAAGATTAACCCCTTCCTGACATCCGACGTACTATCCCGTCCACGGTACCAGGGCCCGTATGACCGTGGACGGGATAGTACGTCCAGCCCTTTAATGCGATACAGCGACTTAAGTCGTGGTGATCGCATTAAAATTCCGACGCCATCTCACCTTAGGGAAGATGGCGTCGGCCTCCCGGGCTGTGATCCCGTCCCCCCGCATCCAGAGCGCTGTGATTGGCTGTTCAATTCTGAACAGCCAATCGCAGCGTTTCTCATTGTTTTAGCCAATGAGAGTGGCTGAAACATTGAGGTCCTAGGCTAGGATTGGAGTACCGATGTACTCGATCCTAGAACCGGTGCCTGGCAATGCCAGGCACCGGCAAAAATCCCCTGGATTGGCGCGATCGCCGATCTAATTGATCGCGTCAATCGCAGGGCACAGTGGCACTATATCGCCGCTGTGCCCTGCCAGTACCGGCCCGTATCGGTGCTGTATTAGCACTGATCCTAGGCCGGAGCCTGGTGCAGGTCCAGCAGGGCCTGCAGGAGCTGGTTGGCGCGATCGATTAGATCGATTAGATAACGCTGTGACCGCTCTGTGCCCTGCTGGTGACCTGGCCATGACCTGCCTAGGAATCGGCGCTGTGAGTGCCGATCCTAGGCAGTTGTCATGGTCACCAGGCAGAGCAGGGATTGATGGGATCGATGTAATCATTCGATTCCACCAATGACAGGTCACAGCAGCGATGTGACCACTCTGTGACCTGTCTCTGACCTGCAGATGACCTGTCTGACATCTCTGCAGGGATCCTCACTCTAGCTGAGGATTCCTGCAGAGAGGTCAGACGCAGCAAGAGCTCCTGTGCTGGGTATTGTGGTGCCACAATTTGTAGCATCACAATCCCTGCAGAAAAAAAGAAAGAAAAAAATGCCAACTGTAAGTGTTCCTGATCCCTGATCCCCTGCCCTATCTATCTTCACCCCCCAGTTATCTTCATCAACCCCAATCCCCCTTCCCCTTCTTTTTACCCCCCTCCATCCCCCTTTTTGCGCCGCCTTCGTGCGCAGCCGCCGAGCGTTGATAGGTGACGCAGTTCACCGACCAACACTCGTGCTAGCTTTTTTCCCTTAGCCCCCTTTGTGCCACCTCCGTACACACATCCCGCAGCTGCAAAACTTGGGTAAGTGACACACGTCACTTATGAAAGCTTGTGCCTGCCGTTTTTCATTTTTTTCACCCCCCTTTGTGCCACCTAACTACAACCCTAACTGATCCCTGCCCAATCTCTCTTCATCCACCCCAATCCCCCATCCCCCATTTTTTACCCCCTCCACCCCCCTTTGTGCAGCCATCAAGCATTGATTGGTGATGCAGTTCACTGATCAACACTCGTGCTCTCTTTTTTTATCAGCCCCCTTAACGCCAACTCCGCACACACATCCCTCAGCTGCCAAACTTTGATAAGTGACACAGTTCACTTATCAGAGTTTGTGAGTGCTGTTTTCCTTTTTTTTTCACCCCCCCTCTTGCGCCACTCCCGTGCGCACATTCAGCAGCCTAATTTTAATAAGTGACAGGCAGTTCACTTATCAGAGCTAGGGCCTGCTGTTTTAGACTTTTTTCCACAGCTTTTTCTTTACAGAAAGTTTACAACAATCACTACCCCCCCACACATACACATTTTTCAATAAAGTGTACACCCAAGCACCATATTTACACAAAAATGTCATCAAATTCATCCCAACAGCGCTATTCAATTGAGCAGGCATATGCTATACTTGCCTCCGACACCGATAGCGAGGATGAGGACCCACTTTTCTTTATTTTTCAGATTCTGCATCCTCTTCCTCTTCCCCCTCCTCATCTTCCTCCTCGGGTCCTGCGGAACCGCCACGCAGACACTACAGGATAGAAGATGAGGCAGCGCCCACCATACCCGCAGCTGACCCAGCGATCCCCGTATGGACCTCGCCCCTGAAAATTACGAGCCACTGATTCCTGATTTTGTGGCAGAATCAGGAATCAAGTTTGACACCACCAGCCTCACAGAAATTGACTTTTTCAAAGTCTTTTTCTCTGAGGATTTTATTAACCTCATGGTGGAGCAAACTAATTTGTATGCTCGTCAATTTTTGGAGCAAAACCCGCGTTCATCATTTTCAAACTGGTCTCCTGTAGACGCAGTTGAAATGACACAGTTTTGGGGCCTGGTCCTCCATATGGGGATCCTGAAGAAGCCTGAACTTCGGCAATATTGGAGTGTTGATATTTTATTTAACACTCCATTGTTTTGAATGGTCATAGCCCGGACGTGTTTTTCAGGCCATCCACAAATTTCTGCATTATACTGATAATGCACAGTGTACCACACAAGATAACCCCAACTTTGACCGTCTTTTCAAAGTTCGGCCGGTCATCGAACATTTCAACAAAAAGTTTGCTGAGGTGTACGTGCCCCAAAGGGACATCTGTCTGGATGAGTCATTGGTTCACTTCAAGGGAAGGCTGCGGTTCCGTCAATACCTGCCCAGTAAGATGGCCAGGTATGGAATCAAACTCTATAAGCTGTGTGAGAGTACCTCTGGGTACACCCACAGGTTTAGAGTATATGAAGGGAAGGACACCCGGATTGAACCCCCTGAACACCCTCCTTTCCTTGGTGTGGGAAAATTGTGTGGGATTTGGTGCACCCACTGCTGCATAAAGGTTATCACCTCTACACTGATAACTTTTACACAAGCGTCCCACTCTACAAATTCCTCTCTGAGCGAGGTACCACAGCCTGCGGTACTGTCCACAAAAATCAGAGAGGCCTCCCGAAGACGCTGCTTGGGCAGATGCTCCGAAAAGGTGAGAGCAGAGCCCAATGTAGCGACCACCTTCCGGTGGTCAAGTACAAGGACAAGAGGGATGTCCATCTCTTTGACCACCATACACGGTGATGGCAGAACCCTCTGCACTGTACGAGGTACCTCTACACAGGTCCGCAAACCGACCTGAGTAGTGGGGTACAACAAAAACATGGGGGGCGTTGATCTCTCCTATCAACTCCTCCAACCGTACAATGCATTGAGGAAGGCCAAGGTGTGGTATAAAAAGCTGGCCATGCACATCATTCAAATGACAATGCTCAATGCATTCCTGCTGTCACAATGTGCATGCCACACCGATATGTCGTACCTTAATTTCCAGGAGGTAGTGGTTAAGGCCCTGATGTTTATAGCTCAGGAAGGAGCGGGCCCCAGTACGTCTGGAACTGAAGGTGCTCATATCGTATTGTACCAGGTCAGCATTTTCCGGGGGTGGTCGCGCCAACCCAAAGAAAAGGTAAGCCGCAAAAAAGGTGTTGAGTGTGTTACAAGAAAGGAATACGCAGGGACACCATTTATCAATGCGACACCTGCCCCAAAAAACCTGGCCTGTGTATCAAGGATTGCTTCAAATTGTACCACACCTCCATGCACTACTAATTCACATTAGATTAGTTGGGGGCACATCTAGATTTGTTCTTTGGGGGTCTAGTATCCAAAATGATGTCACATGTGGGTTTTTTTTTTCTTGTTTAGGCAAATCAGGGGCTCTGCAAATGGAACATGACGCCAGAAGACCATCAAAGTCTGCATTCCAAAACATCACTACTTCCCTTTCGAGCCCCGACGTGTGCCTACATAGTTTTTTCGCACATGTGGGGCACCAGAGTACTCAGGACAAATTGGACAACGACTTTTGGGATCCAATTTCTCCTGATACTCTTGGGAAAATTAAAAATTGGGAACTAAATAATCATTTATGTGGGAACAAAATAGGATTTTATATTTTCATGCCATTTCACGGCATTATAAACTTTAGCGAAACACTGGGGGTTCAAAGTGCTCAGCACACATCTAGATAAGTTCCTTAGGGGGTCTAGTTTCCAAAATTGGGTCACTTATGGGGGGTTTCTACTGTTTAGGCACATCAAGGGCTCTGCAAACGGAATATGACGCCCGCAGACCATTCTATCAAAGTCTGCATTCCAAAATGTCATTACTTCCCTTTCGAGCCCCGACGTGTGCCCAAACAGTAATTTTCTCCCACATGTGGGGTATCAGCGTACTCAAGACAAATTGGCCAACAACTTTTGGGGTCCAATTTCTCCTGTTACCCTTGGGAAAATTAAAAATTGGGGACGAAGAAATCATTTTTGTGGAAGAAAAAGTTATTTTTTTTTCACGCCCGGGCTTTATAAACTTTAGCAAAAACACTGGGGGGTTCAAAGTGCTCAGCACACATCTAGATAAGTTTCTTAGGGGGCCTAGTTTCCAAAATGGGGTCACTTATGGGGGGTTTCTACTGTTTAGGCACATCAAGGGCTCTGCAAACGGAACATGACGCCTGCAGACCATTCCATCAAAGTCTGCATTCCAAAACGTCATTGCTTCCCTTTTTGAGCCCCGACGTGTGCCCAAACAGTAGTTTTCTCCCACATTTGGGCTATCAACATACTCAGGACAAATTGGACAACAACTTTTGGGGTCCAATTTCTCCTGTTACCCTTGGGAAAATTAAAAATTGGGGATTAAGAAATCATTTTTGTGGAAAAAAATTATTATTTTTTTAACGCCCGGGCGCTATAAACTTCTGTAAAGCCCTTTGGGGTTCAAAGTTCTCACCACACATCTAGATAAGTTCTTTAGGGGGTCTAGATTCCAAAATGGGGTCACTTGTGGGGGGTTTCCACTGTTTAGGTACATCAGGCGCTCGTCAAACACAACATGGCGTCCGAACTCAATTCCAGCCAATTTTAGGTTGAAAAAGTCAAACGGCGCTCCTTCCCTTCTGAGCCCTGCCATGTGCCCAAACAGTGGTTCCCCCCACATATTGGGTATCAGCATACTCAGGACAAATTGGACAACTTTTGGGGTCCAATTTTTCCTGTTACCCTTGGGAAAACAAAATATTGGGGACTAAATGATCATGTTTGTGGAAAATATATGATTTTTTATTTTCACACCCGGGCATTATAAACTTCTGTGAAGCCCTTGGGGTTTCAAAGTGCTCACCACTAGGGATGAGCTTTCCGATATTGAAATATCAGAAATCGGCCCGATATTTGCGATATCAGAATTCCGATTCCGATATTTTTTTCATATCGGAAATCGGAAATCGGAAAGCAGAAGAAGACTAAGCATCGTTTAAAGGGAGTGTATCCGTTCCTCCACGTGGTGCTCCTGGAAACTCCCTGCAAAGCAAGGTGAGCTGAACGCAGACACATGTCAGTCAAAGGGCATATTGACACCACCACTGGCAGTTTTAATTTAAAAATGTAAAATCACCAACCCTAACCCTAACTATCCCTAACCCCTAACCCTTAACCCTTACCACTAACCCTAACTAACCCTAACCACTAACCCTAACCCCAACCCTAACCCTAAACTCTAACCCTAGTCCCTAACCCTGCTAACCATAAGCATAATCGTAACCCTAACCCTACTAACCCTAACCCCTAACCCTACTATTCATAAGCATAACCCTAAACCCTAACCCTACTAACCCTAACCCTACTAACTATAAGCATAACCCTAACTGTAAACCCTGACTCTACTAACCCTAACTAACCCTAACCCCTAATCCTTACCCTAACCCTACTAACCATAACCCTAACCCCTAACCCTACTAACCATAACCCCTAAACCTAATAACCCTAACTCTACTAACCATAAGCATAACCCTAATCCTAGCTAACCCTAACCCCTAACCCTTACCCTAACCCTATCCCTACTAACCCTAACCCTAACTCTAACCCTAACCCCTAACCCAAACCTTATTAACCCTACCCTTACTAACCATATGCATAACCCTAACCCTAACTAAACCTAACCCTAAACTCTAACCCCTAACCCTACTATCCATAAGCATAACCCTAACCCTAACTAACCCTAACCCCTACCCTAACCCTACTAACCCTAACCATAACCCTAACTAACCCTAACCCCTAACCCTAACCCTACTAACCATAAACCCTAACCCTGCCCCAACTAATCCTAACCCAAAGAAAAAACACCACTGTTAAGAAGATGGTGACCAGTTTTCCTGCTACAGCTTTCGCTCTGTGCATTTTTCTAGCGATTTTTTTTGCTCCTCTGCCTCTGCAAACTCCTTCCCCATTATCCTGAGGTGTTTCCCCTCCATTTTATCCATTATATAGCACTGTAGTGGTCATTTTGTAATTCCAATTTTTTTCTCCCATTGACTTGCATTGATATCGGAAATCGGAAATTCCGATACGATATCGGGCAATATCGCTCATCCCTACTCACCACACATCTAGATAAGTTTCTTACGGGGTCTAATTTCCAAAATGGGGTCACTTGTGGGGGGTTTCATTGTTTAGGCACATCAGACGCTCGTCAAACGCGACATGGTGTTCGATCTCAATTCCAGCCAATTTTAGGTTGAAAAAGTCAAATGGCGCTCCTTCCCTTCTGAGCCCTGCCATGTGCCCAAACAGGGGTTCATGGAAATATACCAGTAAAAAAATGAACATTTTGTTTTGGCTTTATGTTCCACTGCTTTCATCCGGTGGGATTGAGAAGTCTGAGCCCATCCAGGCCTTGTTCATTTTGATAGTAGTAATTCTGTCAGCATTTTCAGTTGACAGGCGGGTGCACCTGTCAGATATTATGTAACTGCCGCACTGAAAATCCACTCTGACAAAACACTAGAGGCAGGGAAGGCCAGCACCTCAAAGGCCTAGAGAGACAGTTCATGCCCAGTGTCAAGCTTGGATATCCAATAGTTGTACTGCACAGAGGAATCAGGCAGGATGCTAGTTTAGTTACCTAGGTATTCCTTCACAATCTTCCAAAATGTTTCCCTCCTTGAGTTCCCCGCGCATCAGGGACTGTGCTGTACGAGGATTTAATGAAACTCTCCAATACATTTGATAGTCTTCCCTTGCGTCTGTTGGACCTTGTGTGTCTCCCTCATCTGTCCTCCTTGGTTGGAGCTATGACCTCTGCCGCCAGCATTGGAACAAGGGAATTTTTTTCTAATTTTCCAGCTAAGGTGGGTAGCATTTCCTCTTGTGCTGCCTCAGGGCATCAGATACCCCGAGGTTTCATATAGATTGGAGGAGTTGTTGAAATATAGCGTCATTTATCTCCTGGGAGACATTTTTAAATGAAAACTCCTGGACCACATGGGTGAAACTTCTCCAATTCATCATGGGGCACAAGAGATGCATGTTGAGGGCCTTTCATCCATTCACTAAATGCAGATTTACTTATGGTACATAAGCTTTAATACAACTCCCGGGGTGGACATATCGTTGATGCAATCTGTGCAGCTGCATAGGTGCACAAGAGGTAAGGGAGCTCATTTCTACCTCCACTATGTGCAATGAGTTCCAAAAATTAGGAGGCACTCCAATGCATCCCGGAAGACATGCAGTGAAGGGCCTCAGAAAACATTTTTTCCCATTATTAAATGAGTGGGACTCCTAGAGTGTAAACCATATGCACTATGTGCAAAAACTGACAAAAATTAGGAGTCACTGTGATACACCGTAAAAGTGACCTAGAGCAGGGCCTCAGAGATTTTTTTTTCCCATTTTAAGGAGTGGGATTCCTAGACTCCCAAATCCGATGCACTATGTGCAAGGTCTGCTAAAAATTAGAGGGAGGCACTGCGATACTCTCTGAAAGAGACGCAGAAAACATTTTTTTCCCATTTGGAAGAAGTTGGACTCCTAGACTGGTAAAGCCCTTTCACTAAGGGCAAAGGCTGAAAAACATTTACCCCTGGGGGTATACATACATGTACAGTATATGTAGGAGAATTTTAGAGTTAGGCCTCTAAAAATTATATAGTAGAGCATAATACACACTCTTGAAAAAAAATAAGAAGCATCATGACCCTCTTGACATGTTGGAGAAAGAGGAGGAGAACACAAAAAATTAGAAAACAAGAACTGTATACCCTTGTTTGGGTGGGAATGGGTGTATGGGAATACGCCAGAAAAAAAGGAACATTTTATTTGACTTTATGGTCCACTGCTGTTGTAAGGAGGAAGACCGGGCTGCGGATACCTGCATTGAGCTGTGTCCGGAACTGTCGAGGCTGTGTCCAGTGTGGCCTGACGGAAGGAATAGGGGATCGGACAGGTCCCATGACCCGGGAAGAGGGGGCGTGTTTAAGCCAGAAGGTGAACTGAAAGCGCGCGAAGGGGCAGAGAGTTTCCCACCATCAGGGAGAGTGCAGCAGGGTGAGCAACGTGCTCTGCATCAAGCGCAGCGCAGGCAAGGCATGCTATGACCAGGCTTACCTTCACGCTCCAGTGGGATTAAAGCAACAAATATGAACCTAGCACTCAACTTAAAGGTATTTGTAAGGCGGTTTATTGTAGTACACGAAAAAAGACATTTCGGTCAATGTGACCTTCTTCAGTTACTACAAGGGTAAATATAATTACAAAACAAAACATCATATAAAACAGAAAAAAATAACAAAGGAAAAAAAAGGGAAAAAAACAAAGGAAAACAGAAGTATATACAAACAATAGTCAAAATGGTCATACAAAAATGGGATAAATTGGTCGCAGATAACGCCAGGTATCCCACACTGCCCATAGCACGCCAAATAATTTAAAAAGAGCCAAAGAAAATATATAGCAGCAATCCATAAGAATGTCAAACATACCGTGTGGTATATAGATTGTGTAGAGCTTATAGGCATCTATCAGAAAGGACGATGGTGCTTTAGGCATCTAAAAAACAAGATGCGGTGAAATGGAGCGTATGATAGTAGTAGTGAATCATGTAGCAGGAAAAAAAAAAAAAAAAAAAACATTACATACACTGAGTGTTGACTCTAATTTTGTAAGGGGCTTATGTGAGATGTAGTTTTTTTACAAAAATGCTGATATTTCATAATCCCTATTTAACCCTCGAAACTATGAGCCCGAGAGAGTCATCTCCTGCCTGATGGTTTCTAACCTGTATGGCAGACAGCATGAGCCTATATCATGGGTACTGTCCTTTTCACTGTCAGTCCCCTGCTCTTGGTCTGCTGCCGTGCCTTCAGGTGTTCGGTGTGGCCAGGGAGCTTGCAGTCCCCTGCCCTCCAGATTCGGCTGTCAGGGCATACAGCACCCACCCAGCCAATGACTCTGGCGTCATTTTTTATCAGCGCTCCGCTCTGGGGTCAGCGATATGCAATTTTAGTTCCCCATAGCCCTTGTCTCTGCTCCTGTCCCTTCCCTCTCCACAGACCAACTGCCAAATCTCCTCTCTCACTGTCCTGTCATGAGCTCCAGCTGGCTCCCTTTTAAATTTATTTAAATACTTGAAATAGATCACTCTGTTTATAATGACTCTATATAATATGGGTTTCACTTTTTGTATTGAAGAACTGAAATAAATTAACTTTTTGATGTTATTCTAATATGGTGAGGAGCGCCTTTATATATGAACACTCTAAAGTGTATAAGACTTTATTGAGCTCTTGCATTTTTCTACTACATACTATTTTTAAGTGTGTTTCTATCTGCGCATCACCTTATATATTCCATTTTTTTCATGTAATATTTTTCAGGTGTGTTTTTTTATTCTTGTATTTATCTACTTTTGCATTGTAACTATCTAATCCATCTCCCATATTTATTTTACTGTCATTATTATCATGAATGTGTAGCTATCCATCTGTGTCAGCCTAATTTCTTATACTGATGTGTATCTAGGCAGCTTCACTATCTTGCCACTTCCTTCTTTTATTTGCTCCGGACCATGTATTATTTTCCATTATACTATCTTGCCATTAGACTGGGCGCATGCGCCTCTCCTGCCTGCTTGATGTGATTCATGCCGCATCTCTTTCCTTGCCTGGACAAGGTCATGTGACCAATTATATGATATCTAACGTGATCTGAGGTCCGCTCGCATCACCGGCTTCGGCTCTTGGATGACACGACGTGTGATGCTTCCTGTTAGTTTGAGAATGCCGCGATGTAACGACTATAGTCGCTGGCTCTTTAATACATTATAATTTCATTGGTCCGGACTCATATAAATAATGTCTTCTGCTGCTCTGATGCCATGCCCCTGACAAGGTCTAAATGCCAAAAAGCATGTCGGGACCTGGCCTAGTGCCATTCCAGCAGGAGGAGATGATTTCTGGTTTGCGCACTTATACACTTTACACTGTGTTCCAAATTATTATGCAAAAAGAGTTTAGGAGTGATAAGGTTAGAATTTTTTTGTTTGTCATTTAAACTTATTGATGGTGATGTGTGTCAGGGCTCTTTATATCACTGAAAACAATTGCAGATACCTGTGCAAATTAGTTTGCCAGGTGTGTCCAAATAAAGGCAAGATTACTTAAGAAGGCTGTTCCACATTATTAAGCAGCCTACATTTTTTGCCAAAATGGGAAAGAAAAAGGATGTGTCGGCTGCTGAGAAGCAACAAATTGTGGAGTATTTAGGTCAAGGCATGACTACAATCAACATTGCCAAGACACTTCATCGTGATCATCGCACAATCAAGAAGTATGTAGCTGATTCCCAGCACACACGTGTGTGTGCTGATAAGGAAAAATTGAGGACTCTTTCCAACAAGCAATTGCGTCAGGTTAAAAGAGCAGCTGCAAAAATGCCTTGTCATAGCAGCAGACAAGTTTTGAAAGCTGCTGGTGCCTCCAACGTCCCCCGAACAACAAGATGCAGGGTCCTTCAGAGGTTTGCAGCTGTGCGTAAGCCATCCTGTCGACCACCTCTATCCACTGCACACAAGCAGAAACGGCTCCAGTGGGTCAAACGATACATGAAGACTGACTTCCAAACTGTTATGTTCACCGATGAGTGCCGTGCAACGCTCGATGGTCCAGATGGATGGAGTGGAGGATGGCTGGTTGATGGACACCCCATGAAAACACCAATAAGGTGCCAACAAGGAGGAGGTGGAGAAATGTTTTGGACTGGAATCATGGGGAGAGAGATTGTCGGCCCCTTTAGGATCCATGAAGGGGTAAAGATGAACTCCATAATCTATGTGGAGTTTCTAAAACAGCACTTCCTGCCATGGTTCAAGAGGAAGAACCGTGCTTTCCGCAGCAAGATCATTTTCATGCATGATAATGCACAGTCTCATGCTGAAAATAACACATCTGCATCTCTGGCTGCTATGGGCATAAAAGAGGACAAACTTATGGTGTGGCCACCATCTTCCCCTGACCTCAACCCCATTGAGAACCTCTGGAGCATCATCAAAAGGAGTGTCTATGATGGCGTGAGGCAGTTCACATCTAAGCAACAGCTCTGGGAGGGTATTCTGTCCACATGCAAAACAATTGAAGCACAAACCATCCAAAAACTAACAAATTCAATGGATGAGAGAGTTCAGAAGCTTCTTTCAAACATGTGCAAATGTAAGATCACCTAGTATAAAGTTTTGACTTGAAAACTGTTTGATTTCATTTTGTAATAAGCAGATAATGCTTAAAATTTCACAATTGACCATTTTTTTGTTTAAAATAAAAATAAAAAGGTTGAAAACGCTGCTGTGCATAATAATTTGGAACATGCATTTTGAGTGTTTCTTATTTTTAAAAATATACTGTTTTCATAGGCAGTTTGTTCAAAAACATTGCAATTATACTAGAATAGTAGATGACTGGAAAATAACAATGACTGCAATTCATATAGGTAATTTAGAGAAAATATGAGTAAATATTATTTGCATAATAATTTGGAACACAGTGTATATACCCCCCCTTCCCGGTACAATATATTTTGTTCATCTTGGCAGTCATATTGTTACTAGTTACAGTATATATTATATTTAGTCCCTTATCTATTTTATTATGAGCTTCACTGTAAATTTGTACACACCATATGTCAGCTGGTTTACTATCCCATCTCCTCCTGCTGTTTTGTGTCGCCCCTTGTGTGTACCCATTGTGCATTCTTTAATCCTTTATGATATTTGTTAAGTTGTGAAGATTTATAGATTTTCTTAAACAGTCTTGGGGTTATACTTTTCTTGTGGATTAGCTATCATATCTATGTATGGCTACACTTTTATTGCCATTGAGATGACCATGAGAGATTACATTTAATAAATAAATATATATATATTATAAAATATTTGCAATTTATTTATTTGCTAGTTATTATATATACCACATGCAAACCTTTTTTGTGGCTGATCTTTTGCTCTACATAAATCTGGATAGGGGCTTCAGTTTAGGCACTTGTGCAGCCTCACTATGGGTAAGGGGACTTTTTGAATGCTCTGACTTGGTCAGGCTTAGGGTGCGACTGGGGTTACACCTTGCCCTTAAGGATGCATGTATTTGCATCTTAGTGTACTTTGGCCAAGATATTATATGCTAAGCACCATGATGACACAAGACCCACTGCACCAACCCCATTTAACTCTAATACGAAATAAGACAAAATATCAAAATACCCACACTTGACTTGTTTGAAAAGCCAGGTTATTGGAGTAACATCAATTCTCAGCTCTATAGTGAGCACAGTGGATAGATGAGTAACTCACCAGCCATGCAACCTTTGAGCATGAGGAAATAGAGAAACGAAAGTGAGGTCATTGCAGCAAAAGCAAATGAGAGCCAATATACAACTTAAGATTTTTTTGACTGCCATCTTCCAATTCTATGAATCAATGAATCAGATAACCTAAACGAGCAGCAATTGTAGCCGAACCAATCAAGAATGTGTCACGAATAGTGTTGAGCATTCCGATACCGCAAGTATCGGCCGATATTAGCTGTATCGGAATTCCGATACTGTTAGGCATGTAGGCATGTTAACTACTGGCATGGCTGTGATTGGCTGCTGAAATGATGTCATGATGCACTATAAAAACCGCAGCAGCCAACATTTCGGGTTCACTCTGCTGTGAATTCAGTTAGGGACAGGCTGCTGTTGAAGACTGTGAGGGACAGTTAGAAATAGCGATCATCAAACATATCTATTGCTCTACCCAGGCTACATAATCCACCACTGTAGCATTTTTTTAGCCCAGCAGCGCTGTTTTAACAGCTGTCTGCAAGGGCTGTGTGAGTGCAGACCCACGCTGTGTAGTGTGTCCTGCAGGCACGTCTGCTTGTAGGCTGCCCAGCGTGTGTCTCTGCCTCATACACATTTTTCTTTTATTGCTGCTTTTTTTTTCTCCTGTATAGTGTGCTTCCATACGTATCCATATACGTTGGTTGCAAACACTAAAGGAGTGGACAGTGGAGCCTTTCAGCAGCCTTTCAGTGCTATAGCCCATTTCTTTGCACTGTTTTTGGCTGTCTGACAGGTCTCTCTGTGTGTGAGTGCAGCTCACGTTGCAGTGTGTTCTACAGCCACCGCTGGTTGTAGTCCGCTCAGCATGCGTCACTGCCTCATACATAGTCCTTTTTTTGCAGCTAATTTGTCCAGATTTTTGCTCCTATATTAGTGTGCTTCCATCCGCATCCATTGTCATTGGTTGGTTGCAAACACTATATAGGATTAGATAGAGGAGCCTTTTTGCTGGCTTGTGCCCTTCAGGGCCAGCCAGACTAGTATCACCCTATTTTTTGGAGCCCTATCAATTGCATTGTAGGTTAGCTTCCTGCATTGTAATCTCTCCAAAAAGTTTGGTCACATCCTTTTATTTTCCCCCCCCCAAAAAAAAAAAGAAATAAAGTTCACCAAACACTCCACTTTAAAGTTGTGTAGGCCACATTAGATCATATTAAAGTGTAGTACACACACTGTTAGCAAAATTAGTGTTTCTTATACTGGTTAGCAGGTGTTCAGGAATAAGAACACTAAGCCCCCCCTTTTTTACTTTTCTGCCTATCTTTATCAGTCTACCAAGATGAAGAAGGCAGGGAGTAAGGCACGTGGTCGTGGCCGTGGAGTTTCAGCAGGGAGAGGACGGGGGGATTCAGCAGGGAGAGGACGTGGGGATTCGGTGTCTGCTGCGGCCACCAGTGACCGGGCATCCCCCACTTTTACCAGGCAACAGTCCTTCATGCGCAGCTTTGTAGGACCTCGCCGTACCCCACTGCTGCGTGACGAACAAATTGAAGCCGTTGTCGGATGGATGGCAGCTAACGCATCCACTTCAATGACTTCCGCATCCTCTCAGGGCCAGAGCAGTGAAGAGCAACCATCTGTCTCTTCACCACCTGCCAAATTGCCCAGGCAGTCTGAGAGCCCTGGACAGGAGCCATCTCAATCTTTACTTCTGTTCTCAGAATCTGTTGGCTTGGAAAGAGGTGGCCAGCCATGCAGCATTCTAGAGCGTGAAGAAGAGGGAGTATGCAGTGATGCGCAACTGCTTTGTCCCTCTGAATCTGAAGAGGCGGGTGTGCCAGTGCCTATTGTCAGCACATCTCAGTACTCATCTGATGATGATGAGACTCAGTTGCCAATTTCTGGTGCGTATGGTGCTGGCGAGACAACCCAGGACCAGCCGGTGCTTGAAGAGGGGAGTGGAGATGATGAGGTCCTTGACCCATCATGGCGTCAGCCACAGGAAGGTGGTGGGAGCAGCTCTGAGGAAGAGATTCCCCGAATGGCCAAAAGAGGAGGGAGAGGGTGGGGGCAGACTTGGTTGCCTGTAGCCTCCACTTTGGCACCCGTGAGGAGCAATCCTCTTCCAAAACACAAAACGGGCGCTCCCAGGACTTGCAGTGCGTGGTCTTTTTTTGACCCAGTTGCAGATGACATTTGCTTTGTCAAATGCAAGCTGTGTCATCAGAAAGTTAAACGAGGGAAAAATGTGAGCAACCTCAATACCACAAATATGTGGAAACATATGCGTACCAAGCACGAGGTGGAGTTACACAGACACACTGAAGATGTAGACTGTTGTGAGTTCATTTTTCCCTTCACCATTGAGGTCTGATGAACTCCCTCCTCTGGTGAAGGAAGGTAGTGAGGCTGATTACCAAACACCTGGGCAGCTAGATGATAACTGGGTGGCTGGAATTGAGGACTGGATATAAGGCTGCCGATGCCCTTCTTCCTGGCTGGTGATTTTCCTGCTGGATTCTTGGAGACCAGTCTGATTCCTGCATCTCAAAGCTAAGTTTTTCTGCTCTGCTTTGTACTCTTCAGTTTTGTTTTTGTTTTGCCTTGTTTTTTGGGAGTTCTGCCATCCCCGGCCGGGGGTGAGCTGAATTCCATTTTTGTCTCTGATCTGTTGATCTTTTGCTCTGTCTTCAGAATATACCTGAGTGCTGATATAGTCTTTTGAAGCCTAGCGACTTCAGGGCCTGTTTTTCCTATCAGTCAGTTGGCTCATTTTGATAGGGTTTTTGCGGATGGCAGACAGCAGCTTTCCTATCCTGTCCTATGTAGTTAGCTTGGGCCCCATCATTTGCTCAACCTATCTTTCTCTCTGTGTTAGTGTTTTCATCTTGCTTCACCGTCATTATATGTTGGGGGCTGCCTATTGCTTTGGGGTCTGCTCTGGGGCAGTTTAGTTTTTCCCCTTTCTGTCTTTAGGCTATGTAGTTCTCCGGCTGTGATCGAGGGGTCTAGGGCACCGTAGGAACCCCCCACGGCTACTGCTAGTTGTTGTGGATAGGTCCAGGGGTCTGCAATCCGATAGCTGCCAACCTCTCTGGTTTTTCTGGACTTAGCTGGTATTTTGTTTTTTCCTCCTTCGGTGACTCATCATAACAGTAGACCAACCTTCAGCAGCACCTACCACCTCTTCAGCTCGTGTTGGGGCCTCTTCCTCCAGCTCACACACAGCTGGTTCGGCTTCCTCACTGGAACGCCATGGAAGAACCTCTGCCACTGTTGTCCAGAGACCCAGTGAAATTCCACCCACTGAACCACGTTCTCAGTCATCAGCACACTCCCAGGCCAATCACCAGCAATCGGTAGCACAGGCATGGGAGAAAAAGCAGCCATACTCAGCAAACCATACCCGAGCACTGTCTCTGAATGCCGGCATTGCCAAACTACTGGCCCTTGAGATGCTGTCATTCAGGCTGGTGGAGACTGACACCTTCCGGAACTTGATGTCATTGGCAGTTCCACAATACAATGTGCCCAGCCGCTTTTATTTCAGCAGGCAAGCCGTCCCTGCCCTGCAAAAGCATGTGGAGGGAAAAATTAAAAATGCGCTACTAAACGCCGTCAGTAGCAAGGTCCACCTGACCACCGATGCGTGGACCAGTAGCCATGGACAGGGACGATACCTTTCCCTCACTGCCCATTGGGTCAATGGTGTGGAGTCGGGTACAGATCTGGAGAGTGGCTCTGTACGTATTCTGCCAACTCCAAGGATTGCAGGAATGCAGTCTGTACATATTGAGTCCTCCTCCTACTCTAGTTCCTCGGAATCAGCACTGCATGAGCCTGTTAGGCCAGATATGAGCACAGGTGTGGCCAAATGTCAACAGGCCATCCTTAAATTAATTTCTTTGGGGAATCGGAGCCACACAGCACAGGAGCTCTGGAATGCCATCAAGCAGGAGAGCGATGTGTGGTTTGTGCCAGCGAATCTCCAGCCAGGTTTGGTAGTGAGTGACAATGGCCGAAATCTAGTTGCAGCTCTGGGCCTAGGCAACCTCACTCACATACAATGTCTGGCACACGTGCTCAATTTGGTCGTGCAGAGCTTTCTGAGGGACTATCCGGATCTTGATGCACTGCTCCACAAGGTTCGGCTAGAGTTTGCTCACTTGCGGCGTTCCAGCATGGCAAGATCGCGCATTGCATCTCTGCAACGCCGATTCCGCCTGCCAGAACATCGCATCATATGTGACCTCCCCACCAGGTGGAATTCAGCGTTACATATGTTGGAGCGGTTGTGTGAGCAGCAGGCAGCAGTAATGGAGTACCAGCTGCATCAGGCGCAAACAAGTCGCACTGTGCGCCGGACACACTTCACCACCACTGAGTGGGCCACTATGAGGGACATCTGCCAAGTTTTGCATGCCTTCGATGACTCCACGCGGATGGCCAGTGCAGATGATGCACTAGTCAGCATGACTGTCCCCCTTATCTGTCTGCTTCAGAAAACCTTACAAGCACTAAGTGAGGAGGTTTTTGAAGAGGTCGAGGATGAGGAGTCAGAAATGCCATCTGCTTCTGGCAAGTCTGCGCAACGTGCTTCCACACAAAGGCCCAGGCAAGGGACACTTAGTGAGGAGGATGACGAGGAGTCAATGGAGGAGGAGGAACACATCTCTCCAGAGGAGAGAGGTACACAAGGCTCTAGTAGTCAGTGTGTACAGCGAGGGTGGGGTGATGCTGAGCAGGCTGAGATGCTGCCTCAAGCTGGGGACAGCGTTTCCGGTCCAGTTGGCAGTCTGCAGCACATGGTTGATTTCATGCTGCAGTGCTTATTAAATGACCGCTGCATCGCCAACATTCTCCACACTGCTGATTATTGGGTGTACACCCTCCTAGATCCTCGCTACCGGGACAACTTACAAAGCCTCATACCACAGTCGAACCGGGAGCGTAAAATGCGGGAGTACCAAGAAACACTTGTGCAGGCCATCATGTTCTCCATTCCCTCCGCAAGTGTTGCTGGTAGTGCTTTTCAAATCAGCCATGTGGGTAGAGGCAGTGGAGGAAGCTCTGCACAAAGAGGTAGCAGAGGCAGTGCCGCAGGACAAGGCAAGGCCAGTATGGCCCAAATGTGGAAAAGTTTTGTGGGACCGCCACAAACGGCTACACCATCACAGACGGCTCCAGTCAGCAGGAGGCAACGTTTCCGTCAGATGGTGACAGACTACTTGTCTTGCCCTGTTAGTGTACTCCCAGACGGCTCTTCCCCGTTCAAGTTTTGGGTCTCTAAGCTGGATACATGGCCAGAGTTTAGCCAGTATGCATTGGAGGTGCTGGCTTGCCCTGCTGCCAGTGTATTATCGGAACGTGTCTTTAGTGCTGCAGGTGGTGTGGTAACAGACCGTCGCACCCGACTATCCGCCGATAATGTTGACCGGCTTACTTTTGTGAAAATGAACAAGGCCTGGATCTCACCTGAATTTGCCAGTCCTCTTTCAGAATAAATAATTGGCTGGCAACAGGATCTAGGTCTCCTGTTGTGTTCATGTTTCTATGACCTGAACTTTCTTTCCTGGGCTACAGCAATGCCCGTTGTTGCTCAGAAGTGCTGTCCACACAGACAAAACACTCTTCATGTGTAAGTGGGGTTTGGTAACGTCAGCTGATCCCCTGCTGTGTGTATGGCAAAGTGTCCTGCTCCCTCCAAACTCAAAGTACCTCAGATTTACACCTGGCTCCAAGTAGGCCTCGGCCTACTACCTGATTTTCCCTGGGCTCCGACAACGCCAGTTGGTGCTCAGAAGTGCTGTCCACACAGAAAAAACACTCGTTCATGTGTAAGTGGGGTTCGGTAACGTCTGCTGATCCCCTGCTGTGTGTACGGCAAACTCTCCTGCTGCCTACAACTTCTGACTACCTCTGATTTAATATGTTCTCTGATTTGCCCTCTGTCTCCACTCTGTTTTGAGTATTTCCTCCGGCCTCCAACACCGCCTGTTTCTGCTCTCAAGTGCCGTCTGCACAATCAACACTTGTTCCTGTGTTACCTGGGTCCTGTAACATCTGCTCATCTCCAGAGGTGAGTCCGGCAATGTCTCCTGCTTTGTCTACATTCCCACTTCTTGTAGTGGAAAAGTGGACAGAGCAGGAGACATTGCCTGACTCACCTCTAGGGAGAAGCTGCTGTTACAGAACCCCAGTAACACAGGAACAAGTGTTGGTTGTGCAGACGGCATTTCAGAGCAGCAACTGGCATGGTTGGAAGCCAGAGGAAATACTCGAAACAGAGTGAAGACAGAGGCCTAATTGGAGTACGTTGACAGTTAGTAGTAGTGTAGAAACAATCTAAAACTGCCACCAAGTAGGCCTCAGCCTACTACCTGATTTTCCCTGGGCTCCGACACCACCAGTTGGTGCTCAGAAGTGCTGTCCACACAGAAAAAACACTTGTTCATGTGTAAGTGGGGTTCAGTAACGTCTGCTGATCCCCTCCTGTGTGTATGGCAAAGTGTCCTGCTCCCTCCAAACTCAAAGTACCTCAGATTTACACCTGGCTCCAAGTAGGCCTCGGCATACTACCTGATTTTCCCTGGGCTCCGACAACGCCAATTGGTGCTCAGAAGTGCTGTACGCACAGACAAAACACTTGCTCATGTGTAAGTGGGGTTTGGTAACGTCAGCTGATCCCCTGCTGTGTGTACGGCAAACACTCCTGCTGCCTTCAACTTCTGACTACCTCTGATTTAATATGTTCTCTGATTTGCCCTCTGTCTCCACTCTGTTTTGAGTATTTCCTCCGGCCTCCAACACCGCCTGTTTCTGCTCTCAAGTGCCGTCTGCACAATCAACACTTGTTCCTGTGTTACCTGGGTCCTGTAACATCTGCTCATCTCCAGAGGTGAGTCCGGCAATGTCTCCTGCTTTGTCTACATTCCCACTTCTTGTAGTGGAAAAGTGGACAGAGCAGGAGACATTGCCTGACTCACCTCTAGGGAGAAGCTGCTGTTACAGAACCCCAGTAACACAGGAACAAGTGTTGGTTGTGCAGACGGCATTTCAGAGCAGCAACTGGCGTGGTTAGAAGCCAGAGGAAATACTAGAAACAGAGTGAAGACAGAGGCCTAATTGGAGTACGTTGACAGTTAGTAGTTGTCTAGAAACAATCTAAAACTGCCACCAAGTAGGGCACAGCCTACTACCTGATTTTTCCTGGGCTCCGACGACGCCAGTTTGTGCTCAGAAGTGCTGTACGCACAGAAAAAACACTCGCTCATGTGTAAGTGGGGTTTGGTAATGTCAGCTGATCCCCTGCTGTGTGTATGGTAAAGTGTCCTGCTCCCTCCAAATTCAAACGACCTCTGATTTACACCTGGCTCCAAGTAGGCCTCAACCTACTACCTGATTTTCCCTGGGCTCCGACTACGCCAGTTGGTGCTCAGAAGTGCTGTACGCACAGAAAAAACACTCGCTCATGTGTAAGTGGGGTTCGGTAACGTCAGCTGATCCCCTGCTGTGTGTATGGCAAAGTGTCCTGCTCCCTCCACAGTCAAACAACCTCAGATTTACACCTGGCTCCAAGTTGGCCTCAGCCTACTACCTGATTTTCCCTGGGCTCCGACACCGCCAGTTGGTGCTCAGATGTGCTGTCCACACAGAAAAAACACTTGTTCATGTGTAAGTGGGGTTTGGTAACGTCAGCTGATCTCCTGCTGTGTGTATGGCAAAGTGTCCTGCTCCCTCCACAGTCAAACAACCTCAGATTTACACCTGGCTCCAAGTGGGCCTCAGCCTACTACCTGATTTTCCCTGGGCTCTGACACCGCCAGTTGGTGCTCAGATGTGCTGTCCACACAGAAAAAACACTTGTTCATGTGTAAGTGGGGTTCGGTAACGTCAGCTGATCCCCTGCTGTGTGTATGGCAAACTCTCCTGCTGCCTCCAAATTCAAACAACGTCTTATCTTAAACTGCCTCCAAGTAGGCCTCAGCCTACAAAATTACTATCCCTGGGCTCCAACATCGTCAGTTGTTGCTCGGAAGTGCTGTCCACACAGAAAAAAACTCTCGTTCATGTGAAAGTGGGGGTCAGTAACGTCAGCTGATCCCCTGCTGTGTGGAGGGCAAACTGCTGCTGCCTCCAAATTGTAACTACTTCTGATTTAAACATTCTCTGATTTGGCCTCTGTCTCCACTCTGTCTCTAGTATTTCCCCTGACCTCCAACACCGCCAGTTCCTGCTCACAGTTGCCGTCCACGCCTTCCACACTTGTTCCTGTGTTCCTGGTGTTCTGTTACATGAGCTGATCCCCCAATGTGTGTCCGGCACTGTCTCCCGCACTGTCTGCCTTCCCACTACAAGTGGTGGGAATGTGGACAGAGCAGCAGACATTGCCAGACACACATCAGGGGATCTACTGACATTACAGAACCCCAGTAACACAGGAACACGTGTGGATTGGGCAGACGGCTACAGTACGCATAAACTGGCGGTGTTGGTGGTCAGGTGAAATCCTGGAAACAGAGTGGAGACAGATGCCTAATTGGAGCACGTTGACAGTCTGTTGTAGTCTACAACCTATATAATACTGCCAGCAAGTAGGCCTCGGCCTACACCATGATTGTCCCTGGGCTCCAACACCGCCAGTTGGTGCTCGGAAGTGCTGTCCACACAGAAAAAAACACTTGTTCATGTGAAAGTGGAGTTCGGTAACGTCAGCTGATCCCCGTTGTGTATATGGCAAAGTGTCCTGCTCCCTCCAAAGTCAAAATACCTCCGATTTACACCTGGCTCCTAATAGGCCTCAGCCTACACCATGATTGTCCCTGGGCTCCAACAATGCCAGTTGGTGCTCGGAAGTGCTGTCCACACAGAAAAAAAACACTCGTTCATGTGAAAGTGGGGGTCAGTAACGTCAGCTGATCCCCTGCTGTGTGGAGGGCAAACTGCTGCTGCCTCCAAATTGCAACTACTTCTGATTTAAACATTCTCTGATTTGGCCTCTGTCTCTAGTATTTCCCCTGACCTCCAACACCGCCAGTTCCTGCTCACAGTTGCCGTCCACGCATTCCACACTTGTTCCTGTGTTCCTGGTGTTCTGTTACGTGAGCTGATCCCCCAATGTGTGTCCGGCACTGTCTCCCGCGCTGTCCGCCTTCCTACTACAAGTGGTGGGAAAGTGGACAGAGCAGGAGACATTGCCAGACACACATCAGGGGATCTGCTGACATTACAGAACCCCAGTAACACAGGAACACGTGTGGATTGGGCAGACGGCTACTGTACGCATAAACTGGCGGTGTTGGTGGTCAGGTGAAATCCTGGAAACAGAGTGGAGACAGATGCCTAATTGGAGCACATTGACAGTCTGTTGTAGTCTACAACCTATATAATACTGCCAGCAAGTAGGCCTCGGCCTACACCATGATTGTCCCTGGGCTCCAACACCGCCAGTTGGTGCTCGGAAGTGCTGTCCACACTGAAAAAAACACTTGTTCATGTGAAAGTGGGGTTCGGTAACGTCAGCTGATCCCCTGCTGTGTGTATGGCAAAGTGTCCTTCTCCCTTCAAAGTCAAAATACCTCCGATTTACACCTGGCTCCTAGTAGGCCTCAGCCTACACCATGATTGTCCCTGGGCTCCAACAATGCCAGTTGGTGCTTGGAAGTGCTGTCCACACAGAAAAAAACACTCGTTCATGTGAAAGTGGGGGTCAGTAACGTCAGCTGATCCCCTGCTGTGTGGAGGGCAAACTACTGCTGCCTCCAAATTGTAACTACTTCTGACTTAAACATTCTCTGATTTGGCCTCTGTCTCTACTCTGTCTCTAGTATTTCCCCTGACCTCCAACACCGCCAGTTCCTGCTCACAGTTGCCGTCCACGCATTCCACACTTGTTCATGTGTTCCTGGTGTTCTGTTACGTGAGCTGATCCCCCAATGTGTGTCCGGCACTGTCTCCCGCGCTGTCCGCCTTCCCACTACAAGTGGTGGGAATGTGGACAGAGCAGGAGACATTGCCAGACACACATCAGCGGATCTGCTGACATTACAGAACCCCAGTAACACAGGAACACGTGTGGATTGGGCAGACGGCTACTGTACCCATAAACTGGCGGTGTTGGTGGTCAGGTGAAATCCTGGAAACAGAGTGGAGACAGATGCCTAATTGGAGCACGTTGATAATCTGTTGTAGTCTACAACCTATATAATACTGCCACCAAGTAGGCCTCGGACTACACCATGATTGTCCCTGGGCTCCAACATCACCAGTTGCTGCTCAGAAGTTTCGTTGGCACGGGTACTCCCTCCTGCCCAGCCTGGTTCCAGCACGCCAGCTGTTTCCGGGTAGTGTCAAGGTCACTTTGCCACCAATCCGTTGTCCTGTCGTCTTGCGGCCGGGTTAGCTGACTCTACGGTGCCTGCAGTTTAGGTGACTCCTATGTGGACTGCGGGATCTGTCACTGAAGGCTGGATCCGTAGTGCCAATGGGACATGGACCCCCTGTAGGACTGTGGGTTTCGGTAACTGCAGCCGGCTTGCAGCCTGGCTACTTTGCTTTGGATGGGTACCTTCTGCTACCCATCCGGGGGCCAGCACTGTCAGCTGGTTCTCGCCAGAGCCTTTGTCCTAGGTGCCTCCATCTCGGTATCCGAGGTCCAGCAACGTCAGCTGGTCCTTGATAGTGCTTTTTAGCACAGGTACGTTCTGCTTAGTAACCGTGGTCCAGCAGTTGGTCCTCGGTAGTGCCATTGGCTCTTGTTCCTTCTGCTACCCATCCGGGTGCCAGCACTGTCAGCTGGTTCTCGCCAGAGCCTTTGGCCTAGGTGCCTCCATCTTGGTATCCGAGGTCCAGCAATGTCAGCTGGTCCTTGGTAGTACTTTTTAGCACAGGTACCTTCTGCTTAGTAACCGGGGTCCAGCACCGTCAGCTGTTCCTCAGTAGTGCCATTGGCTCTTGTTCCTTCTGCTGCCACTACGGGTTCCAGTACTGTCAGCTGGTTCTCGCCAGTTTCTCAGCCTTCTTGTACCTTCTGCTACATTTCCAATATCAAGCTTTTTGAAATTGTCTTTGGTAATCCTTATTGATCTCCATGACGACGACCCTGATGACGACGACCCTGAAGACCACACCAAAGCAGACCAGAAATATGACCCTAAATAATATGACCAAGAGGTCAAAGAACATGAAGACAACCACCAAGATACAGAACAAAAGACAGAAGAACAAGAAGCAGAAGAAGCAAAAGCAGAAGAACAGAAAGCAGAAGAACATTAAGCATAAGACTAAAAATCAGCATAGAAGATATCAAAATTATAAGCAGAAGAAGACTAAGCAGTAAATGGGGGTGAGTCCGTTCCTCCTCGTGGTGCCCCTGGAAAATGCCTGCTGCTGCAGGCCAAACTGAACGCGGACAAATCCTGTTGTAAATCTTTTGTGACAGGCAGAACGTAAGGTGTAATCTTATAACTTTTATAGATAAGTACTACAGGAACGCCTGTCACCATAAGAAAATGCAGAAAAAGAAGAATAGGAAGAAGATGAAGAAATAGCATATGAAAATTAATAATAGCTGAATAAGAAGAATATGAAGAATGGAAAAAAAAATTAATGGGAAGAAGGTGAAGAAGAAGAAGATGAATAAGGTGAAGAAAAAGTTGATGAAAAAAATGCTACTGCTGCGGATCATGAAGGAGAAAGTGTAGGAGAAGTACAAAAGAAGGTGAAGAGCATGGAAGTTGTGAAACATATCTGACAAAATATAAAAAAGTTAACATAGTCAATATCTTTTTAACTCCGAACGTCTTGAAAAAAAAAATTGGAATTAATGCTATGCCATGTGATTTGAATAAACCACTATGCCTTTAATGTCTCCTCCACCTCCCACAATACATTCTACATGATTCTTATTTGTTTTCAATTATGTAGAATTAGCCAACAAGGAAATAAAGGGCTTTTTTTAATTCCGATACCGGAAGTCCCATTGACTTGAATGGGACTTCCGGTATCGGAATCGGCGATACCCGATATTTTTTTCGTATCGGGCGATACCATCCGATACGATATTTTTGGGTATCGAACGGTATCGCTCAACACTAGTCACGAAATGACTTGCCCTGTGTGACGCGACCAGCCGGTTGGTAACTAAAACAACAAGACAAACAAGGGGACATCGGGGACACAGTTACAACGGTGGGCCCTACAATAGGGAACAGGGACGTGGACACCTCCTGCACTCTCCTGAGGCTGTGTCCCTGAACACTCCTAACGTTCCCTATACAGGTTCTTCACCTGTCACCGATCAGGATACCTGAATCCCTCACTAGCCCTGCACATATCCCTTACTAGGGAACTGGCTAGTGCGGACACTGGTCCCTCCGCTGTACTAATATAACATTAGGGAAAATAACGAACAGGGAAAAACAAACAACTTAGTTTTCTCTGTTGCCAATGCTCCTGAGGCAACAGAGTACGGCACCCGGATACAGCTTCCAATTGAACAGCTGAAACACCAAAGCTCTGGATGAGCTACAAAGCACTGCTCCCAATAGCTCCTCTCTCCTCCAAGGTTGGTTAGGAAATGACTAGTATCGCCAACAGTGATCCAGAGCACCTGAGACCCTTTTATAGGAAGGAAGGGAGGGTTAACACCTGCTGGCTAATTTACACATGCAGTAACCCCAGCGGCCACCGGGGACAGCCCATTAGCAGCAACCAAGGTTGTAAT
The DNA here is from genome assembly GCF_039654945.1 of Dendrobates tinctorius. Classification (NCBI taxonomy): domain Eukaryota; kingdom Metazoa; phylum Chordata; class Amphibia; order Anura; family Dendrobatidae; genus Dendrobates; species Dendrobates tinctorius. The sequence continues at coordinate 87,278 of NW_027361836.1, read as the reverse complement.
AACCCCAGCGGCCACTGGGGGCAAAAACTAACATTAAGCCAGAGGCTTGAAGGAAAAAAAAGGTTAAATTTGAGCCCAGATCTGCCACAGATCCAAACAAGGATTATGACAGAATAAAAGGGAAGTGAACCTAAAGCCATCAACGAGATGCTGACTCAAGCATTTCTTTAAAATAAAATTGAACTGATAAATGGTTGCAAGGCAACCGTTGCTATGACATGATAAAGGACCATGGGCGGATCCCTTACATTATACCAACCTTTCACATTGCTAACTGGGCAAACTGAAGAATCTGGACATCGAAAAAAGAGTGACCGATGCACCTCTATCACAATGGTTCATCTTGGATTTTCGTAAAAAAAATCAACCTAATAAATGCAGAAACCTGGAAATCCGACAGACAGAAAAACACACTAGCTGAGCAGGAAGCCGAAACCAATACACTGACCCTGATTGTAGCAAAAAAAAGAGTCACTACAAAAGCTGCATAAAGAAAAGAAAGAGTAAGGTCGCAATCATCAAGGCAAACCTTCTCTAAGGCACCGAATAACCTAACAGGGCTTCAGTAATATTATGATGGAGGAAGGTTGCAGGTGTTGATTCCGCTTGCTAAAAGATTAGGAAGCAGCAAGAAAAACCTGAAAAGAATGAATACTCATGCCGGTATTTGTACTAGCTGCCTATTTACATACTGCCTCATTAACCCCTTTCTGACATGAGACGTACTATTCCGTCCATGGGAACTGGGCCCTTATGCCCATGGATGTTATAGTACGTCTACCGCGATAAGCGGCGCTCACGGGGTGAGTGCTACTGATCGCGGCCGGGTATCAGCTGATTATCACAGCTGACACCCGGTACTATGTGTCAAGGGCGGTCACGGACCACCCCCAGCACATTAACCTCCGGCACACTGCAATCAAACACGATCGCAGTGTACCGGGGATTTAGGGAAGCATTGTGAGGGAGGGGGCTCCCTCCTTGCTTCCCTGAGTCCCCACAGCAGCGCGATGTGCAGCACTGCTGCGGAGGGCCTCTCCCCTGCAGGTCCCCGGATCCAATATGGCACTGGGGACCTTCTGGGGTCTGCAGGGAGATGGCTTCCTCACTGCCTGCAAAGCGCAGGCATGAGGAAGTCTGATTCTATGCCTGTGACAGATCGCTGATCTGTCACAGCGATCTGTGATGTCACAGATTAGCAATCTGTCACATGACAGTGATGTCCCCCCTGGGACAGTATAATAAAGTTAAAGAAAAAGTGTAAAAATAATTTATACAAAAATCGCTAACTAAATTAAAAACAAAATATTCCCTAATAAATTCATTTTTTGGAAATAAAAAAAACAAAACAATAAAAGTACACATATTTAGCATTGCCGCGTCCGTAACGACCTACCCTATAAAACTGTCCCATTAGTTAACCCCTTTAGCGAACCCCTTAAAAAATAAAAATAAAAAACAAAGCAAAAAATAATGCTTTATTATCATACTGCCGAACAAAAAGTGCAAAAACGCGCGATCAAAAAGATGCATATAAATATCCATGGTACCGCTGAAAACGTCATCTTGTACCGCAAAAAACGAGCCACCACACAGTGTCATCAGAGAAAAAATAAAAAAGTTATAGCTCGCAGAATAAAGTGATGCAAAAATAATTATTTTTTACATAAAATTGTTTTCATTGCATAAAAGTGCCAAAACATAAAAAACAACATAAATGAGGTATCGCTGTAATCGTACTGACCCGAAGAATAAAACCTCCTTATCAATTTTACCGCACGCTAAACGGTGTAAACGCACCCCCCAAAAGAAATTCTTGAAATGGTGGTTTTTGTTCAATCTGCATCCCAAAAATCGGAATAAAAAGCGATCAAAAAATGTCACGTGCCCGAAAATGGTACCAATAAAAACGTCAACTCGTCCCGCAAAAAATAAGACCTCAATTACCTGTGTGGTTCAAAATATGGAAAAATTATAGCTCTCAAAATGTGGTGATGCAAAAACTATTTTTACAATAAAAAGCGTCAAACATAAAAACCTGCCATAAATAGTAAATCAAACCCTCCTTTATCACCCCATTAGTTAGGGAAAAATAAAAAAATGTTTTTATTTCCATTTTCCCATTAGGGTTAGGGCTAGGGTTAGGGCTGAGATTAGGGTTAGGGGTGTGTTGGGGTTCGGGTTGGAGTTAGAATTGGGGGGTTTCCACTGTTTAGGCACATCAGGTGCTCTCCAAACGCAACATGGCATCTGATCTCAATTCCAGCTAATTCTGCGTTGAAAAAGTCAAATGGTGCTCCTTCCCTTCCAAGCTCTGCCATGCGCCCAAACAGTGTTTTACCCCCACATATAGGGTATCAGCCTGCTCAGGACAAATTGCAAAACAACTTTTGGGGTCCAATTTCTCCTGTTACCCTTTGGAAAATAAAAAATTGGAGCCAAAAATATCATTTTTGTGGTAAAAAGATTTTTTTATTTTCACGCCCGGGCGTTATAAACTTCTGTTAAGCACAGGGGGGGTTCAAAGTGCTCACCATACATCTAGATAATTTCCGTGGGGGGTCTAGTCTCCAAAATGTGGTCACTTGTGGAGAGGTTCAACAGTTTAGGCACATCAGAGGCTCTCCAACTGCGACATGACACCCGCAGACCATTCCATCAAAGTCTGCATTCCAAAACATGACTACTTCGCTTCCGAGCCCCGACGTGTGCCCATACACTAGTTTCTCCCACATATGGGGTATCAGTGTACTCAGGACAAACTGGACAGCAACTTTTGGGGTCCAATTTCTCTTGTTACTCTTGGGAAAATAAAAGAATTGGGGACTAAAAGATCATGTTTGTGGAAAAAATATGTTTTTTTTATTTTCACTCCCAGGCGTTATAAACTTCTGTGAAGCACTGAGGGGTTCAAAGTGCTCACCACACATCTAGATAAGTTCCATAGGGGGTTTAGTTTCCAAAATGGGGTTACTTGTTGGGGGTTTACACTGTTTAGGTACGTCAGGGGCTCTCCAAAGGCAACATGACACCCGCAGACCATTCCATCAAAGTCTGCATTCCAAAACCTCACTACTTCCCATCCGAGCCCCGACGTGTGCCCATACAGTAGTTTTCTCCTACATATGGGGTATCAGCATACTCAGGACAAATTGGACAACAACTTTTGGGGTCCAATTTCTCCTGGTACCCTTGGGAAAATAAAAGAATTGGGGACTAAAAGATCATGTTTGTGGAAAAAATATGATTTTTTTATTTTCACGCCCGGGCGTTATAAACTTCTATGAAGCTCTGGGGAGTTCAAAGTGCTCACCACACATCTAGATAAGTTCCTTAGGGGGTCTAGTTTCCAAAATGGGGTAACTTGTGTGGGGAGTTTCCACTATTTAGACACATCAGGGGCTTTCCAAATGCGGCATGGCGTCCAATCCCAATTCCAGCCAAAAAAGTCAAATGGCCCTGCTTCCCTTCCGGGCTCTGCCATGCGCCCAAATAGTGGTTTACCCCCACATGTGGGGTATCAGCGTACTCAGGACAAATTGCACAATAACTTTTAGGGTCCTGTTACCCCTGGGAAAATAAAAACTGGGGGTGAAAAGATCATTTTTGTGGAAAAAATATGATTTTTTAATTGTACGGCTGTACGTTATAAGCTTCTGTGAAGCCCTTGTGGGTTCAAAGTTTTCACCACATATCTAGTTTAGTTCCTTGGGGGGTCTAGTTTCCAAAATGGGGTTACTTGTGGGGGTTTCCACTGTTTAGGTACATCAGGGGCTCTCCAAATGTGACATGGTGTCCAATCTGAATTCCAGCCAATTTCTCCATGCGCCGAATAAGTGGTTCCACCCCACATATCAGGTATCAGCGTACTCAGGACAAATTGCATAATAACTTTTGCAGTCCAATTTCTCCTGTTACCCTTGGTAAAATAAATAAAATTGGACCTGAAGTAATTTTTTTGTGAAAAAAGTTAAATGTTCATTTTTTTAAACGTTAAAAAAATTCTTGTGAAGCACCTCAAGGGTTAATAAACTTCTTGAATATGTTTTTGAGCATATTGAGGGGTGCAGTTTTTAGGATGGTGTCACTTTTGGGTATTTTCTATCATATTGACCCCTCAAAGTGACTTCGAATGTGATGTGGTCCCTAAAAATAAAATGGTGTTGCAAAAACGAGAAATCGCTGGTCAACTTTTAACCCTTATAACTTCCTAAGAAAAAAAAATTCTGGTTCCAAAATTGTGCTGATGTAAAGTAAACATGTGGGAAATGTTACTTATTAAGTTTTTTGTGTGACATTTCTTTGTGATTTAAGGGCATAAAAATTCAAATTTTAAAAATTTGCGAAATTTTCAAAATTTTCGGCTAATTTCCTTTTTTTTCACAAATATACGCAAGTTATTTGAATGAAATTTTACCACTAACATGAAGTACAATATGTCACGAGAAAACAATGTCAGAATCATCGGGATCCATGGAAGCGTTTCAGAGTTATTACCTCATAAAGGGACAGTGGTCAGAATTGTAAAAAATTGGCCGGGTCATGAACGTGCAAATCACCCTTGGAGGTAAAGGGGTTAAAAGCAAAACAAAAACTTTCATCAAAGGCGAGCCACGCCAAGCTACCAAAATGTCTATAAGCTGCTAAAATGGCATTGAAGTGCTGAAATAATCTACAATGCAGTGTAGTTTCCTTGCACCCAATATAGATGTATAATTTGCAAACGCAACCAATTATTAAACGATTTAACCAGAATAAATAATAAATAATTAAATAACAAATATAGTAGAATACTAAAACCAATCCACCCAGATTACTGGGCGACTTTACTTGAGATCAAACCAAAATAAATAACAAATAAATAATATTAAAATAAATCCGCCCAGATTACTGGGCGATTTTACCTCTAATAACGCAGGTCAGAGCCTCCTTCATACAGGCCTCTGACAACATAAAATACCAAAAACCAATCCGCCCAGATTACTGGGGGAACTTAACTATTAGCTGAGCCAACCACAATCTGCTCAGTAGGTAAATTATTAATAGCTTGAGAAATAGACTGGAAAGTAAAATATTTTAAGAGCTGTATCAACTCAAGATCACAACATTAAATGAAGCAATATGATGCTCACCAAACTCCATGCAGTGAAGATGTCTACCATCTGCAATCACTGCACCCTCTGTGACAGTAGACATACGAAGGAGGGAAGAAGAGGGCCAGCTTTCGGGTCTGTGGCTCGGTGGTCCTGCTTTATCCGTTGACAGCGGAACTCCCCATGTTTCTTCAGCTGTGCTCCGCTCAGATGCTTGGGGACCCTGCCTGACACCTTTTGGATGCTCTTCATGAATGGTGGGAAAGTTCACGTGGACAGCTGCTTCTCCGAAGCCCGGTGTCTCCCTGAGAGTGGAGGTGAGAAAATTTCTCTCCTAGTGCACAGTTTAATCTCACAGTTCACTAAGCCGAAAGGCGCTAATATGACAGGCAAATCTGAGGAAATAAGTTTGTCAATATGGCTGATAAGCTCCTGCAGTGCCAGGACCAACACGATCTAAGCAATCCTGTAACCAGACTTCCGCTCCGGCTGAACTAGCCCTAAGCAGCAGACACTGGATGAAATCATCCATGACACGATTTAGTGTCAGCACTAGATGATAAATTAAAGAATTTTTAAGTTGTTCTGCAGTCTTGTCAGTAATGTAGGTCTATTTATAGATTACATTTTGGCGCCCTTTCTCTGGCCCAATCATATCAGACTAGTGATGTGTCGTTCGTGAATGATCCGACACAAAGAGCCGGCTCCCTGCTGTGAACGATGGGATGGTACCCCAGTGACAGCCACTAAAATCCCCCAATGGCTCTCACTGGGTGTAAAATCCAGTTGTTCAGCAGATGTAACTCCGCCCACCCGAACAAAACTTCGCCCATTCAGCAATTTAATTGATCCATAGAAAATGGGCGGGGATTATGCGGCAGGTGGGCGGGGTTTCAGACGCCTGAACATGTATGCAATAGGGATCCATTTAGGATCCAAAAAGCCATGGTGAGCGGAGCTGTGAGAGCCGGATCACCAAAAAGAGCCGGACTGCCCATCACTATATCAGACCTGCTCTGAGGAGAGAAAAAAACAATCAAACACAAACTCATTTAAGCTGTTGCTGAGCCCCCAGTAAGATTAACCCCTGATAAACCGAACTAAAATTAATACAATGCCAGGTCTGTGACATCATGCAACCACAAGCTTATGCAGTTTTCCATTACAGTGGTGGATGCCGGGTTCACTGTATAGTCGTGTGCTCATTTGCATCTTGCTACATTGGTCTAACTGATATCATTGATCTGCTACCCTATGTTACGTCTGTGTCCCTCACCATAACGTCTTTAAATCGCTCATTTGTGCTGCGTCACGGTTTTATCACTGCCTGCCTGATTTTTATTACTATTGTTGTAACTTGTGGCAATACTTAATTGTGTCCTATTTAATTGTTAATAAAGACTTTTAAGGGCCTGTCACACTAAGCGATATTGCTATAACGTCTCTGGTTTTGTGACGCAGCAGCGATATCGCTATGTCTGATACTTACCTCCGACCGGCTCCCCCGCTGGTTATCGCTGATCACGCGAGAACGTCCTGGACCTGCGGCGCTTCCTGCTGTGACGACGAGCGACGCGTGGACGCAGGCGGGAGGACGTCAGGATCGCCGCGTCTGACAGGTAAGTAGCGACCCCCGTCCCCAGCGATGTCGCTGGTGAGATCTGCCTGTGTGGCAGCTCACTAGCGACCACTTAGCAATGTACCAGCGATCCTGACCGCGTCATATCGCTGGACGGGATCACTGGTGCATCGCTAAGTGTGACAGTACCTTTAGATTAAACCTGGGGATTTACTTATTATTTTACCAAGATCTTTTTGATCATTAGAGATTTAAGCTCCCAATTTTCCTTCTTATGCTATTCACGTAATTCTGGATCAGCGCAGTCTCACTGCCCTGAATATCTGTCCTTTGCTGCCATCTGCTGGTGAAATGATGCACTGTCTCTGCATTACATGAACTGTTTTACTATTTATACAACTGATTCTCTAATGAGTTTTCTGTCCAAGTTTTATCCAAAAACTGATTTTTTTTTTGTTATTAAAACTTCCTGCAGCCAAATAGCCTCAGGAAAGTAACCCAACCAAGCCTTCAGATACTTGGCAACATTCTTAGTCTATGTTTACACATTGCGTTTTTCCAGCGTTCTTTTTTTTTCAGCTTTTTGAATGCAAATTAAAAGCTGCTTTTTTACAGCACCATCAAAAGCTGTGGGTTTTCAGAAATCTCATGCACAGGTTCTTTTTCTGACTGAACTAGAAAACTGCAGCATTTTAAAAATCTGCAACATGCCAATTCTTCCAGGTTTTTTTGCGGTATTTTTTTCACCCATAGAAAGCAATGAGAAAATGAAAAAAATCCAAAAAATCAGAAAGGTGTTTTGCACTGTGTTTTTGCTGTGTTTTTAGTGAATAAAACTAACTTTATTAGATATCTAAAAAAACACCATGAAAAACTCTGGGAAAATGCTTTTTTAGCGCTGTGCTTCATGCGCAATAGAAACGCATGCAAAAACGCATCGTGCATTTTGCTTGTGTTTGCTTTTTTAGGTGCATGTGTTTCTAGCCATGTTACCTCTTAAAACACAGAGTAAAACAGCCCTGGCTCACTTCGCAAACTCAACTTCTCCAGCGATGCTCCAGGAGTGCTGAACGCCTATGGAGAAAAACCCGCACACCAGAAGACTTCATCCACTTCAAATTTATGTTAAGAACCTATAACGCTGCCCTTCACCTCGCCAAACAGACCTACTTCACCACCCTGGTCTCCTCACTAGCCAACAACCCCAAGAAACTTTTTGACACTTTTCACTCCCTCCTCAGGCCAAAAGCACAAGCCCCTATCACAGACATTTGTGTTGATGACCTGGCTTCCCACTTTACAGAAAAAATAGATAATATCCGTCAAGAAATCTGCTCCCAACCACCAAGTGCTGTGACTCCCATCCCTTCCTGCATCTCCCCTGGCTCACTTTCCACATTTGATCCCATCACAGAAGAAGAAGTCTCCAGACTCCTCTCTTCTTCTCATCCGACTACATGCACTACTGACCCCATTCCCTCACATCTCCTCCAGTCTCTCTCTCCAGTCGTCACAACCCACCTAACTACAATCTTTAATCTCTCCCTCTCCTCGGGCATTTTCCCATCCTCCTTCAAACACGCCATTGTTACTCCATTACTAAAGAAACCCGCTCTCGACCCATCCTGCACAAACAATTACAGACCAGTCTCCAATCTACCCTTCATCTCTAAACTTTTGGAAAGCCTAGTTTACTCCCGCCTTACCCGTTACCTCTCCATTCACTCCCTTCACAGTCCGGCTTCCGCCCCCTACATTCGACTGAAACTGCACTCATCAAAGTGACCAATGACCTTCTGACAGCAAAACGTAACAGTGACCACTCTCTGCTCATTCTTCTTGACCTATCTAATAATAGGTTTCTGACAACGATGAGAGACAATTACCTTTCACAACTGGTTCAGGACCCAACAAGATGGGGGGCACTGCTAGACCTAATATTAACCAACAGGCCAGACCGCATATCAAATGTAAGGGTTGAGGGTCACTTGGGTAATAGTGATCACAAATTAATAAGTTTTCATGTATCCTTTAATAAGATGTGTAGTAGAGGGGTTACAAGGACACTAAACTTCAGGAAGGCAAATTTCCAACGGATGAGAGATGATCTTGGTGCAATTAACTGGGACGATATCCTGAGACATAAAAATACACAAAGAAAATGGGAGATGTTTATTAGCATCCTGAATAGGACCTGTGCACAATATATACCGTATGGGAATAAACATGCGAGAAATAGGAGGAAACCACTATGGCTAAATAGAGCTGTAAGGGGCGCAATAAGAGATAAAAATAAAGCATTTAGAGAATTAAAGCAAGTAGGTAGTGATGAGGCATTAAATAAATACAGAAGATTAAATAAATTCTGTAAAAAGCAAATCAAGACAGCAAAGATTGAGACAGAGAGATTCATTGCCAGAGAAAGTAAAAATAATCCCAAAATATTCTTTAACTACATAAATAGTAAGAAGCTAAAAAATGATAGTGTTGGTCCCCTTAAAAATAGTCTGGGTGAAATGGTGGATGAGGATGAGGAAAAAGCCAATATGCTAAATGACTTTTTTTCAACAGTATTTACACAAGAAAATCCCATGACGGATAACATGATCAGGGATAAAAATTCTCCATTAAATGTCACCTGCTTAACCCAGCAGGAAGTACGGCGGCGTCTACAAATCACTAAAATTGACAAATCCCCGGGCCCGGATGGGATACACCCCCGAGTACTGCAGGAATTAAACACAGTCATAGATAGACCACTATTTTTAATCTTTAAAGATTCCATAATAACAGGGTCTGTACCACAGGACTAGGGTATAGCAAATGTGGTGCCAATATTCAAAAAGGGGACAAAAACTGAACTTGGAAATTATAGGCCAGTAAGTTTAACCTCAACTGTGGGTAAAATCCTGGAGGGTTTTCTAAGAGATACTATACTGGAGTATCTGGAGAAGAATAACCTTATGACCCAATATCAACATGGGTTTACAAGAGACCGTTCCTGTCAGACTAATCTGATAAGCTTTTATGAAGAGGTAAGTTCCGGACTGGACCAAGGGAATGCAGTGGACGTGGTGTACATGGACTTTTCAAAAGCTTTTGATACGGTGCCACACAAAAGGTTGATACATAAAATGAGAACAATGGGGATAGGGGAAAATATGTGTAGGTGGGTTAAGAGCTGGCTCAGGGATAGGAAACAAAGGGTGGTTATTAATGGAGCACACTCGGACTGGGTCACGGTTAGCAGTGGGGTACCACAGGGGTCAGTTTTGGGACCGCTTCTTTTTAACATATTTATTAATGACCTTGTAGGGGGCATAGAGAGTAGAATTTCAATATTTGCAGATGACACTAAACTCTGCAGGGTAATTAATACAGAGGAGGACAATTTTATATTACAGGAGGATTTATGTAAACTAGAAGCTTGGGCTGATAAATGGCAAATGAGCTTTAATTGGGAAAAATGTAAGGTCATGCACTTGGGTAGAACGAACAAGTTGTATAATTATGTGCTTAATTGTAAAACACTGGGCAAAACAGTCACTGAAAAAGACCTGGGTGTATGGGTGGACGACAAACTCACATTTAGTGGCCAGAGTCAAGCAGCTGCTGCAAAGGCAAATAAAATAATGGGATGCATTAAAAGAGGCATAGATGCTCATGAGGAGAAAATAATTTTACCTCTATATAAGTCACTAATGCGACCACACTTAGAATACTGTGTACAGTTCTGGTCTCCGGTGTATAAGAAAGACATAGCTGAACTGGAGCGGGTGCAGAGAAGAGCGACCAAGGTTATTAGGGAACTAGGGGGTCTGCAATACCAAGACAGGTTATTACACTTGGGGTTATTTAGTTTGGAGAATCGAAGGCTTAGGGGTGATCTTATTACAATGTATAAATATATGTGGGGACAATACAAAGACCTTTCTAATGATCTTTTTACTCTTAGACCTGTGACGGGGACAAGGGGGCATCCTCTACGTCTGGAGGAAAGAAGGTTTAAGCATACTCACAGACGCGGATTCTTTACTGTAAGAGCAGTGAGACTATGGAACTCTCTGCCATATGATGTTGTAATGAGTGATTCACTACTTAAATTTAAGAAGGGACTGGATGCCTTTCTTGAAAAGTATAATATTACAGGGTATATACACTAGTCTCCTTAATATTGCGTTGATCCAGGGAGCTAGTCTGATTGCCGTATGTGGAGTCGGGAAGGAATTTTTTTCCCCAATGTGAAGCTTACTGTTGCCACATGGGTTTTTTTTGCCTTCCTCTGGATCAACATGTTAGGGCAAGTTAGGATAGGATATGGGTTGAACTAGATGGACTTAAAGTCTCCCTTCAACCTTAATAACTATGTTACTATGTTACTATGTTACTATCTGCAGCTTTCGATACTGTTGACCACCATCTCCTACTCTCTAGGCTCCAGTCACTGGGCATTAAGGACACTGCACTCTCCTGGTTCTCTTCCTATCTCTCTGACCGCTCCTTCAGTGTTTTGTTCTCTGGCTCCATGTCATCTCCTCTTCCTCTTGCTGTCGGGGTACCTCAGGGCTCAGTCCTTGGCCCCCTTCTTTTCTCTCTCTACACGGCCCCAATTGGACAGACCATCAGCAGATTTGGCTTTCAGTACCATCTTTATGCTGATGACACACAACTATACACGTCTTCCCCCGACCTTACCCCCGCTGTACTACAGAACGCCAGTGACTGTCTGTCCGCAGTCTCCAATATCATGTCCACTCTCTATCTGAAACTCAACCTCTCTAAAACTGAACTTCTTCTGCTCCCGCCATCTACTAACCTCCCTAAATCTGACATTTCCCTCTCCGTGGGTGGTACCACAATAACACCCCGGCAGCAGGTGCGGTGTCTGGGTGTTATGTATGACACCAATCTCTCTTTCACATCCCATATACAATCTCTTGCCCGCTCTTGCCGCTTACACCTAAAGAACATCTCTAGAATCCGCCCTTTTCTCACTATGGAAACAACAAAAACCCTCACTGTTGCATTGATCCACTCCCGCCTGGATTACTGCAACGCTCTATTAATTGGCCTCCCCGTCACTCGACTATCCCCTCTCCAGTCCATACTTAATGCAGCGGCCAGGATCGTCCACCTGGCTAATCGGTACTCAGACGCGTCCGCTCTTCGCGTCCTTACATTGGCTGCCCATTCATTATAGAATCCAATTCAAAGTACTTGTTCTCACCCACAAAGCTCTCCACAGTGCGGCACCCCCTTACATCTCTTCCCTTATTTCTGTCTATCGGCCTAGCCGATTGCTGCGCTCTGCAAACGACTTTCGACTAACCTCTGCACTAATCCGTACCTCCCACTCCCGACTCCAAGACTTCTCCCGTGCTGCTCCTGTCCTCTGGAATGCTCTACCTCAAGAAATCAGGATGATCCACAATTTGCATAGTTTTAGGCGCTCCCTCAAAACACACTTGTTCAGAGCGGCCTATCACGTTCACTAATCAAAGTCATTCTCTGTGTAAGTGTGCGTGTGTAGCCCATTCAATATCTCCATACATCCTTCACTCCATCAAGATGGCTGGACCTGCATTGTAAATACACAATTGTAAATACACACCTGTACTTTGTATCTCCCTCACCTCATTGTAGATTGTAAGCTCTCACGAGCAGGGTCGTCATATTTTGCTTGAATTATTGTATTGTGACTTGTGTTTTGAAACTGTTAAATTGTAAAGCGCTGCGGAATATGTTGGCGCTATATAAATAAAGATTATTATTATTATTATTATTATTATTAAAACGCATGCGATTTTAAACGCAGGCGTGTGCATATCCATGCGCACGCCTGCGTTCCCATAGACTGTAATGTGCTATTTTGGTGCATTCCGTGCGCATTCCGTGCGCATGTGTTTCTTTGACACAGGTTGAACGGACCAAAAATGCAACAGGTTGCGTCCGGCGCGCCTAGGCGCACACTACAAAAAACGCATGTGCATGAAAACGCATACAAACGTGTGCAAATGCTAGACCATGCGCCCCCATGTTAAACATAGGGGCGCATGGTGCATGCGCATGGACGCGCACGATGCGCTACGCTAAAAAACGCTAATGTGAAACCAGCCTTAGGATATGTGCACACGCTGCGAATTCTGCTGTGTATCCGCAGCGGATTTGGCCTCTGCGGATCCGCAGCAGTTCTGCAGACAGTGTACAGTACCATGTAAGTCTATGGGGTTTACAATCCACAGTGCACATGCTGCCGTTTTTTGACTGTGGAAACGCTGCGGTTTTAAATCCGCAGAAAGAATTAACATGTCAATTCTTTCTGTGGATTCTGCTGTGGTTTGACACCTATTCCATTGTCCAGGTGTCAAACCGCAGGGGGAAAACCGCTGGCCAATCCGCAGGTAAAACCGCAGGTCACTTTACCTGTGGTTTTACCTGCGGATCCGCATGGAAAAATCCGCTGGTGAATCCGCAGCCTGTGCACATAGCCTAAATGCAGCATTTTTACTACCAGGTTTTGGCTGCAGATAAAAACTCGGCAAACACAGTGTGTATGAACATAGACTATCTCTTCCTTTCTGCTCAGTGTGAAGTTAACGTCTTTCAGGGAGACACTGACTACTGTAAACTACATTTCCCACAGGCCTCTGCTTCTCCTCCAGGCTCCTTGCTCTCCTGCCCACAGGTGACATTTGCTTTGCCTCTAACCTTCTCTGTGATCTACCATTAGCAACAGGGGCAGAGCTAACAGGCAAAGAAATCTGTATGACAACATTTATTGATGAGCTTATTAAATTAATTAATTTAATATCAATCAATGTAATAAATTTCTGCCTCCACCACCCAATGTTGAAGTTTATTATCATCCTGAAAAATTCTGTCTTTGTTATGGCAATAGATACAAGGAATCATATGGTATTATGTATAGTTAGGGGTAATATTCTAGATCATGCATGTCAAACTCTGGCACATGGACCAAATCTGACCCACAGGGTGATTATATTGGGCCCACCAGTCAGGGGCTGTTGCTAGACACTTTGATTTGGGGCCCACACACTGAATTTATAAATGCAAAGCCCCAGATCTTTTGGGCTGCGCATTTCAGTTTTAAATAAAGTTCACTTTATTCAAATAGAAGTTACTGCAACAGCAGAACTCACACACCAGCGTCTCAGTCCATGCACGCATGCTGACCCTTCCGCCCATCTCCTGCTCTCCTCAACCTGTAACCATAGAGCCCCATCCAGGCCCTCAGCCTGTGTAGAGCGTCTTTTTCTCACTCTCTCACCCAAGGACTATGGTACTGATGGAGGTGAGAATCTCTCCTTCTGACTGTCATCTTTTTTAAAGCAGTAATGGTTGCAGAATATTAAATTTGAGTTATTTACTGACTCTCTGTGTTTGAAGCTCCATGCTGGTGGATGCAGGATCAGGTTTCTCAGCCACGCACATCCTGGCCATCAAAAGGTCACATATCATGGTTTCTGATCTCTGACAGGGCAGCCTCCTGTCACTGCTGCTCTGATGAACCCAAGCTGGGCCTGATCCCTGTCCCCTGTCCCATGACCTTGGAAACACAAGCAATCAGAAAAATATCTAGAGATGAGCGGATCCACATCAGTGCTCTCTGGCCATGGACAGGTGGCAGTTACTACTGATAAAATTATATTCCTGTAGCTCCTCGAGCTCCCGTCTGCATAGAATTTTATCAGTAACTAGCTGAAGGTCCCTAACTGTGGGTCCCGCTGTCTTCCTTAATAGCCCGGCTCTCCACCCTCCATCACGCTCTCCTTCTGCAGCCCCGCTCTCCACCCACCGTCCCGTTCTATCGCTCCGCTCTACATCCTTGTCCCGGTGTCCCTCCACAGCCCTGCTCTCTTCTTCCACAGCCCTGCTGTCCTGCTCTCTCCCTCCACAGCCCCGGTCTCTTCTTTCACATCCCTGCTGTCCCGCTCTCTCCCTCCACAGCCTTGGTTTTTTCGTCCACAGCCCTGCTGTCCCGCTCTCTCCCTCCACAGCCCCGGACTCTTCTTCCACAGCCCTGCTGTCCTGCTCTCTCCCTCCACAGCCCCGGTCTCTTCTTTTACAGCCCTGCTGTCCCGCTCTCTCCCTCCACAGCTGCGGTTTCTTCGTCCAAAGCCCTGCTGTCCCGCTCTCTCCCTCCACTGCCCCGGTCTCTTCTTCCACAGCCCCGCTGTCCTGCTCTCTCCCTCCACAGCCCCGGTCTCTTCGTCCACAGCCCTGCTGTCCCGCTCTGTCCCTCCACAGCCCTGGTCTCTTCGTCCACAGCCCTGCTGTCCCGCTCTCTCCCTCCACAGCGCCGGTCTCTTCGTCCACAGCCCTGCTGTCCTGCTCTCTCCCTCCACAGCCCCGGTCTCTTCTTCCACAGTCCTTCTGTCCCACTCTCTCCCTCCACAACCCCGTTCTCTTCGACCACAGCCCTGCTGTCCCGCTCTCTCCCTCCACAGCTCTGCTGTCCCGCTCTCTCCCTCCACAGCCCCAGTCTCTTCTTTCATAGCCCTGCTGTCTCGCTCTCTCCCTCCACGGCTCCGGTCTCTTCTTCCACAGTCCTGCTGTCCCGCTTTCTCCCTCCACAGCCCCGGTCTCTTCATCCACAGCCCTGTGCTCCCGCTCTCTCCCTCCACAGCCCCGTTCTCTTCCTTCACAGCCTTGCTCTCCCCGTACACAGCCCCATTCTCTTCCTTCGCAGCCCTGCTCTCCCGCTTTCTCCCTCTACAGCCCTGCTGTCTTCCTTCCTCCACATCCCCGCTCTCCATGAACCATATGTGGTGACGCCGGAACCAGGAGAGAGAGGTGCGCAGATTGTTCGCTCAGCTGGAGTGGGCGGAGCTTGGTGGAGTGGGTGGAGTTAGAGCAGAGCTGCAATGCATGTGATTGAGCAGCCTGCAGGGGCATGGCCTAGCGCTGTAGTAGGCCGCAGTAGAAGCCGGGGACTAAATTTAGGCCGGGAAGCTGCAGGGGAGAGGGGGGATAGCGCAGTTGGCGACGGGGAGCGCCGACTGAGCCGGGACAGGGTTGGGAGGGTGCCGGCACTATTCGGCCCCTGTCCTGAAGACTGTCTTCCTCCACAGCCCGGCTCTCCATGCGCTGACCTGCTGTATCCGTCCTCAGCCCCGCTCTCCATCCGCGTCCCACTCTGATGCTTCGTGATTGGTTGGTGTCCCACTGTGCTGCTTCGTGATTGGTTGGTGATACACACACATTCAGATTTATATATAGAGATAACAGATATCACCTGTCTTAGTAATGTAAAAGTCGGCCTTCACTGAATAAAGATTTTACCCAGAAATTGAGAATTTTGAGAGTGAAAGATCAGTCCAGAAGAAAGAAGCAGATTTCTCTGACAAAATATATCACAACGTTACTTGTTTTCATATAAGGTATTGATTTATGATTTATGAAATAAAAATTAAAATGACGGTTACACTTAAAGTCTGATAAGATAAATAAAAGTTATTGGATATGATGGTGGATATATATCTTTGTACCGTGTTAGCCAGTAGTTAGAAAAATATTCGGAATTAATTCTGAATATTTTTGGATATGACGGGACACTACTGTATAGGTCAGTCTCATGTAAAGGCTCAATTAAATAAAGCCAGATGACTACTAATCAACTACCAAACAATGTCTGTAGTAACAATATGTGGTAAGAAGACATGAGACAAAGATTAACAAACTAAAACAAAGAATAATCATAATAATAATAACAAAAAGTGGGAATGTGCTCTTATATTTTGTACATATACTTGCATACAGTCCGGCTCAGCTTTTTGGTTTTGCTCTAATTTTTTGTACTCTTTACAAACACGGGGCGTGTCCCCCCTTTCTGAGCTAATTATTCCATCTGTATAGCTTTTCATGGATGGGTGTCTTTTTTAAGGGCTCTATCCTGCTTTGCCCTTATTCATATTGGCATCGCATAACACATGATAAGGTTTTAATATTATGCAGGTTAGGACCATCCCATTGGGAACACCATAACGTGGTTGGATGGCTATTATAATTTTTTGATCAAAATAGCATTAAATAAGTCTCCTATTTTATTTACATGTACTATTACTATTTACTTATTTACTTACTGTAGAGTCTATGCTCATTTTGTTTTTTTCTCTTGGATTTTGTTAAAGAAGAATAAAGTATAGCAAAAAAAACAATGTAGTAATATTGCCGTAAAATAATATTGGTACACTGGTCATTAGAAGCATAGTAATTACCTGAGTGAGAGAAAAGCAAATGGAATAGTGCTAGGTATGAAAAAAGGAGCAAAAGTATGGAGAGAAAGAGTGTATTGTGATACCCAGTGCACTTACCAGATGGTGAAGACATGGAAAGAACCAAATACATAATTGATTCTAGGGAGATGAGATGGTATAAATTTTTATTTATTTATTTTACTCATTTATATAGCAACATTAATTCCATAGCGCTTTACAGACATTATTGTATAATATAAACCCAGCACTCAACTTATTGATGTAAGAAGTGAATTTTAATAAAATCCATGTTTTTAGTACAAACATCAAAACGTTTCGGTCACTTTGACGCTGTCATGTCTCAGGGAATGCTTCCCTTAAAGTGACATACTTTTCTCAGAACAACATGCTGCACGAATAGTCCGTAACTGATGAAGGTCAAAGCGACGGAAGCATTTTGATGTTTCCACTACAAACCTGGACTTCATTAAAATTCACTTCTTGCATCCATAAGTTGAGTGCTGGGTTTATTTTATACATTGTCTCACGGTTCGGGAATCTACCCAAGCACCTATTACAGTAGTGCTCACAGTGTTTCTTTATGTACAGACCTTATTGGTACTGTCCCCGATAGGGTTCACAATCTAAATTCCCTTTCAGTATGTCTTTGGAATGTGGGAGGAAACCGGAGGAAACCCACGCAAACATGGGGAGAACATACAAACTCCTTGCAACTGTTGTCTTTGTTGGGATTTGAACCTAGGATCCTAGGTTAGCAGTGCTAACCACTTACCCAAGGTTATGGCTCAGGAGAAGCAACACAAATCCATAAGATATGCATGTATCATCAAAAAGAGTCATACAGATGTAGAATCAAATCGGTAGGTCATATTCCTGGTTAAGACCTGAAGGTGCTAAGGTATGTAGCATTGTGTGGATTCAATAGGATTCTTGTTGCTTTAGGAGGGTGATGTGATCTCCACCCCTGCCTGGTCTGGGTAGCTGTTCAATAAACAGGTATTTTAGTTGTGCTAGTGAGTGATTGGCCTTTTTAAAGTGGGAAGGTATGGGCATCCGGGATCCAGATGCGGTTTCGTCTGACAGTGCATTTTTGACTTGCTAGTCTATCCTATATGGCCTGGGTTGTTTTACCTATGAATAAGAGCCCACGGGGCATTTAATATATAGACCCAAAATTTGCAGTCACATTTGTGGAAGCCTTTGCTTGGGTAGGCTTTACCTGTAAGGGGGTGTAGAATATGGTCAGATGTATTAATATTAGAGCAGCTTGCCCAGTGGAGACGGGGTAAGGTATCCTGTTTATTATTAGCTGGCTGTTGTGATGGTTTAAGGCTGCCTATATCCACTCTCCTGATATGATCTTTAATGTTGCAAGGTATTTTAAGGTACATCATCCTTGATGAGTCAAATGCTTTGATGCTATGGTAGCCTCTCTGTAAGAATGGCCAGAGTCTCTGAATTATATGTTGTACTCCTGAAATTGTTGGATGGTAGGCATAGATTATAGGGGCCCAGTTAGGGTGTCGTTCTTGTCTTGGTATGGAGGAATGGATTAGAGATCTCTGTTTTTCCTATTGTAAGAAAGTATTAGGGTAACAACTTGTGGAAAATTTAGATGACATCTCATCCAACCTGATGAAAAACAAAGAACTAATGGATGCAATGGTGTTGGAATATGTTTGGTGCAACAACTCCATTCCTGTCTATGTGTATTTAGTTGCTAGATTTGTATGCTGTTCATAAAGCTAGAACAAAAAAACAACTCCCAGAGGCTCACACAGGGAGAGCATGTGACTGTATTTTCTGTTATTCCTGTGTCTGTGCATGAGAGAAGCAGCCTGCTGTAAATGCTGCATAGATAGAGACACACAAATGATTTATTCCTGATCTATTAAGCTTATCATATAATGTTCCTGATTGTTCCTGAATAAAGAAATTCTGCTGCCACATGCTTGGAGAGTATTCTGAATAATCCACTGCCACCAGGTTATGGGCCCAGAGTGACACAAAACCCCAGAGTATCACAGCAACAGAAGCCCAGAGCAAAAGCAGCACAGAGCAACAGAGAAGATGTCCACTAGCAGCAACCCTGTCAAGTTCTCAGCGCCAAGCAACACTAACCAGAAATACCAGTCCTGGAAATTCACGGTGAAGATGCTGCTCATAAGAGAAGGTACGTGGAAATATATTCAGGATCAAGTGCCTCATGCATTACCAGATGATTAGCTAGAGAAGGATCAGAAAGCACAAAGCATGATCTCCCTCAGTGTAGATGATAATCAGATTGTGCATATATGCAAGTATGCAACTGCAAAGGACATGTGGGATGAGTTACAGAAAGTGCATGAAAGATCAAATCTCAGTAATAAACTTTATCTCATGAGAAAGCTGTATTAGTCTAAGCTAGGTGATGAACAGAATATGCAGGACTATATAAGAAACACCCTAGAAATTGTGGAGCATCTCAGGGGTATTGGAGAAGAAATTAGAGATTTTCATGTTGCTGCACTTCTATGAAGTGGTCTTTCAGAGAGTTATGACACACTCGTGACTGCATTAGATGCACGGCCAGATGATGAGCTGACACTAGAGAGTGTTGAAGGCAAACTTGTGGATGAATTCAAGAGAAAAAAGCAGCATGTAAGCAGCAGTAATGAATCCAGAGCAGAAACTGCATTAAAGACACAGGATTTCCCTAAATATAAGAGCAATCTAAGAGAAGCTTGTGAATGTTTTGTCTGTAAAAATGTTGGCCACCTTAAAGCAGACAAAGAAACTCAAAGGCTAAATCTTAAGATATCTGCATAAGAACATCTCACTCTCAGAGGTTATGTGGATGCAGATTGGGCTGGAGATTCAAGTGAATGGAAATCACAAATGATTACTTGTTCAAGTTAGCAGAAAATTCAATTTCTTGGTCCAGCACAAAACAAGTGTCAGTCGCATTATCGTCTACAGAAGCAGATTATATGTCTGCTGCTTATGCAAGTCAAGAAGTAATTTGGTTTAAACAACTTTTGGAAGATTTCAGCAAGCCATTAGCTCAACCAACAGTTATCTATGAGCAGGGCCAGACTGGGATTGCAAATCAGCCCTGGCACACAAGCCAAAGCAGCCCACATTCAAATCAATAAAAAAGGAGTGTATCTTCTATGCAGCCTTTTCTGTACAGTTTGTGGGTGAGAACAATAAGGGAGTTAAATAGGTGAAAAATTACAGTTTACGTCCCTCCTTGTCTTTAAAAGGTGGGCGATATGGCATTCTATGACTGCGCATTTGCCCAATGACCCTGCTGACATTTTTGGTTTTGAAAAGAAAAAAAAAATTGCAGCATGCTACAAGCATCTCCCAAATCAGATCACGTGCACCTATACAAGTCTATGGGTGTGGGTCGCCCTTCACACCCAGGGCAGCGGGGTACCCGGTACCGGGCCGGTGTCAGGGGGAATGTGTCACAGCAACAGTGACCCGGTCCGTGGCCCTGGGCGCCCAATATCGATGGCGGTGATTTTAATAGTGTTATAGTTTATTTGAATAGTTCGTGACGCCACCCGTGGTGTTTGGCAAGGGAGATGGTAAGCCAACGCTGCATGCAGATCTGCTGGGACTGATGGTGTGGTGCAGCAAAGATGGTATAGCTCCCCACAGGTGGAGCTGTAGTCCCAGGGCAGTGTAGGTGCAATGGATGAGGAGAGGCGCTGAATGATATAGATGCTGGTACCCAGATGTAGCGGTGCTGAAGTGTTAGCGGTGAATGAATGGAGGACACCAGGGCTGCAGTTTCAAAGCGTTACTCACAGTTCGTGGTACCCACTGGTGCCTGCCTCCGTGCCGTGTCCTCCGTGGTAGAGACTCAATCAACCTCCCGGGCAAGTCAGGGTTCTCCTCTCCAACACTCCGCCAACATGTACCTTTCTTGAACGACTCCTCTATTGTGCCTTTAGTGTGAAGAGCTCCAGTACCGTGGTACTCTGAAGTTCCTCCTGTTAGATGTTCCTAACAACTCTACTTGTATAAAGTCAATATAGAATCACTGCACACATAAAATATGCTTTAGTGAGCTTTTTTATTATTTATTTGACGGTGATGAAGCGACAGCTGACGTTTCGGCCTAACAACGGCCTTTATCACATAGTCGCCCTTTTGAAATAGAGTTTTGGTAGTCACCGGTTGATAGTTTATCACTGCTAGGCAATATTTCAGAAAAATGCAGATTATCCAATATAGCCAATAGTCCAGGTGCTAGAGGAGCAGAGATCCTGTTGGTATGGCAAAAAAACATTGGTGGCGCAGTGGGGGATGCAGGCACCGCCGTGCCTCAGCAGTGCCTGCATCCCCCACTGCGCCACCAATGTTTTTTTGCCATACCAACAGGATCTCTGCTCCTCTAGCACCTGGACTATTGGCTATATTGGATAATCCGCATTTTCTGAAATATTGCCTAGCAGTGATAAACTATCAACCGGTGACTACCAAAACTCTACTTCAAAAGGGCGACTATGTGATAAAGGCCGTTGTTAGGCCGAAACGTCAGCTGTCACTTCATCACCGTCAAATAAATAATAAAAAGCTCACTAAAGCATATTTTATGTGTGCATTGATTCTATATTGACTTTATATTGACGGGACCAGAGGCTCCCTTTTCACTAGCACCATGTATTCATTATACTAGTCGAGTGCTAGCCATCTTCCATATCAACTCTACTTGTATGACAGACAGCTGTAGCCTCTATCGGGGACTCCCTTCTCAGAAGTCCTGGCTCTCAATCCAGTTGCTGTTTTGTCCCAAGTCTTTGATGGGAGTAGTGCATTTACAGCCAACTACTCCACCGGTGTCTGCTGCAGAACCATAAGTGTCCATACAGCCTCGGGGACCGGACCCCGGCCTTGCACTGAGAACCTATAGGCAGGGTTCCTCTTCCAACCCACAACTCCTCTCTGTTCTCCTACTCCTTCGTTCCGCGCTGTTCCTTCTCTCTCTTATGGAAGCTTATGTTGCAGGTCTACGTCTTTCTCCTTCTCTTCTCTTTCCCGTTCCAGCTGGCTCAGATCACTGAGGCAGCTGCAGCACTCTTTCTAAACTGAACTCAAAACCAACTTCAGAACTGAACTCGTCTCGCCTGACCTCCCGTCAGACTGACCCGCAATTCTAAACCTTCCCACTCTTTTATATGGATCTCTACTCCACCCACCTCCCAGCACATCTCGTGTTACGAAGCAAGGAATCACCAGAGGTGCTCTGCTACCCTCTAAGCATGAGCCGCAATGTGATCAGTGCCGAACTATCCTGTGTGTGGGATGCAGGTGTTGGAGTGTGGAAAGGAGTTCCCAACTTACCTAGTTGGTGGGGCACTACATCTTAGGAGAAGGTGCAGTACCTCTGTGGCGACTGAGCCTCAGGGGCGCCACAGGTGCGTGTGACACATCGGACTACAGTCTGATTTAAGTTGACACAAAGAATGGAAAAGATGGAATAATGTAGATTCTCCGTCTCCTCCACACCTGTGATACCGTTATCTCATGCGAGAGAATCAGATCACCGTAAACTGACACTGATCAAAATTCAGATCAGAGTGTGATCAATGTCATTACCATAATCGATCCGATTCTCTGGCATCATCAATCGTGTGAACAAGCCCTTAATGATACACCACATAAAGAAAAAATTAAAGGGATTGTCCATCTACTAAAAATGTCCAGTCGTTCACCAGGAGCTTATTTAGCCCATAAGATCTGATTTATATAGAGACTAATTGTCCGGCACTGATAGAAATCAGATATTCTTGGCTAAATAAGCTCCTGGTGCAAAACTGGCTGGAGGACTGGGAAAAAATATAATTCTCATCAGACCCAAAAGTCAGCCACCAGCCAGTTCTGGACCAGAGAATGGAAACATGAATATTAAGGGTGTGTGCACACGCAGCGGATTCTGCTGCAGATCCGCAGCAGATTTGGCCCTGCGGATCTGCAGCAGTTTTAGCTGCGGTGTACAGTACCATTCTATCCTATGAAAATCAAAAACCGCAGTGCCCACGGTGCAGAATTTTGCGCACGGTTTTGCTGCGGTTTCAAAACCGCAGCATGTCACTTCTTTGTGCAGATTCAGCAGCGGTTTGGCATCTGCTCCATGACAGGTGTCAAACCGCAGGAGAAACTGCAGACCAAACAGCTGAAAATCCGCAGATTTAGTGAAATCCACGCTGAAAATTTTGCAGGACAATCCGCAGGGTGTGCACACACCCTTAAAGGGGTTGTCCACTACTTTAACACTGATGACCGCTCCTTAGGATAGGTCATCATGTTTGATCGGTGTTAGTGCGACAACTGGCACCACCGCAGGTCAGCTGTTCCCAGTGCTGGCGGGAACTGCACAGAAAGGGTATGTGCACACGTTGCGGATTTGGCTGTGGATTTTTCCGTGCAGATTTTGCTAAATCCACAGGTAAAATGACCTGCGCTTTACCTGCAGATTTTCTACAGATTTTGTGTGGATTTTGCCTGCGTTTTTACACCTGTGGATTCCTATAATGGAAGAGGTGTAAAAACGCAGCGGAGTCCGCACAAAGAATTTACATGCTGCGGAAAATAAATTGCTGCATTTCTGCGTGGAATTTTCCGCAGCATGTGCACAGCGGATTTGGTTTTCCATAGGTTCCATAGGTTTACTGTACACCGCATGGAAAACTGCTGCGGATCCGCAGGGCCAAATCCGCAATGTGTGCACATACCCTTACAGAACTGCACAGCTCAATCTACTGTAAAGTGGCCACAATCGGGTTCTGCATGTCCGCCCCTTTATTTAAATAGGTACCAAATGTGCAGTATCTGAGCAATTCCAGCACTGAGTACAGCTGATCTGTGGTGGTAGCGGCAGGCGTCGCACCCACACAGATCAGACCTTGATCACCTATCCTAAGAAAAAGTCATCAAAGTTAAAGCAATGTACACCTCCTTAACCCCTACCTTACCGATGACGGAATAGTACGTCATTGGTAAGGATCCCCTGCTTTGAGGTGGACTTCGGCGGTTATAAACAGCTGACATGTGCCCGCAATAGGCGTGAGCGGAACTAAATCCTGCTGTCAAAGCTGACAGCGGGAATTTAAATAGCACTTCCAGCCGCCGGGCTGGAAGTGAGCTCATCGCCGACCCCCATCACGTAATCGTAATCATAGAGACCTCTATGGTTGCTGCAGGCAGATCGCTTTGAGTGCCGCCCGGTGGCCGGTGCTCAAAGCACTGCAGTAAATTTGCTACATATGGGCGATCTGCTCCTCGCCTATATGTAGCAGAGCCGATCAAGTTGTGCATGCTTCAAGCCTCCTATGAAGGCTATTGAAGCATGCCAAAAGTAAAAAAAAAGTTTATAAAAATAAAAAAAACCTAAAAGTTCAAATCACCTCCCTTTCGCCCCAATCAAAATAATTAAAAAAAAAAAATTAAACCAACATACACACATTAGGTATCGCTGCGTTCAGAATCGCCTGATCAATTTAAAAAAAAAAGTATTAACCCAATCGCTAAGCGGCGTAGAGAGAAAAAAATTCAAAACGCCAGAATTACCCTTTTTGGTTGCTGTGACATTGCATTAAACGGGCGATCAAAAGAACATATCTGCACAAAAGTGGTATCATTGAAAATGTCAGCACGGCATGCAAAGACAGTCCTCACTCGACCCCAGATGATGAAAAATGGAAATGCTACGGGTCTCAGAAAATTGCGCAAATTTTTTTAAATTTTTTTTTAAGCAACCTTTGGAATTTTTTTTCACCAGAATGCCATAGACATCATTGGTGTCTATGAACTCATAATGACCTGGAGAATCATAATGGCAGGTCAGTTTTAGCAATTAGTGAACCTAGCAAAAAAGCCAAACAAAAAACAAGTGTGGGATTGCACTTTTTTGCAATTTTACCGCACGTGGAATTTTTTTTTCCCATTATCGAGTACACAACATGGTAAAACCAATGGTGTCGTTTAAAAGTACAACTCGTCCCACAAAAAACAAGCCCTCACATGGCCATATTGACGGAAAAATAAAAAAAAGTTATGGCTCTGGAAAGAAAGGGAGCGAAAAGCAAAACCGAAAAATCGAAAAACGCTTCGGGAGTTAAATTTATTAAATTTGTCCCTGGGTTGAGATAGACACTAAGGCCGGGATCACACTGGCGAGGAATACGGGAGAGTGAGAGGCGCAAAAAGCACGCATTAGACACGGACAAATGATTTTCTATGGGGTCACTCGCACCAGCCATATATTTCTCATCCGTATTCTACGGTCCGTGCCAATTGCAGCATGCTGCGATTGTCAGCGTACTACGGCCGTAGTATGCCAATGCAAGTCTATGGGTGCGCAAAAAATAAGGATTACACATGGACCACACGTGTGACTTGCGAGAAATACGCACTCGATGTCTTTTCGCAAAGGCGGCAATTCAGTGCGCTATACAGTAAACTCACACTGACAGGTTTAATAAAGAAGCGAAAGAATAGATATAGACACATAGAATACATACATATATATATATATATATATATATATGCATTCTATGTGTCTATATATAGTCTTTCATTTCTTTATTAAAACTGTCATAGGGCTCCATTATATGTCCATTTTGCAAGCCTGCGAGAAAATCTCGCCATACGGATTGCATACGGATTGCATACGGATGCTGACATGCGCAAAATACGCGACCACACCTTGATTACGGATGACATACGGAGCACTATTTAGGGGTCTGTCATCCGTATTACGCATGTAAAATACTGACCGTATTTTGCGCAGGTTAGTGTGACTCCAGCCTTACTCAACCAGTGACCCAGATTGGGGCAGGAAGGACAACACACATTGGCCAATTGCTAGACTGGAGCTAATTGGGGAAGGCCAGAGGTGTACATAGAAATCATGGGGCCCCAGAGCAAAAGTCCTAATTGCCATGCACATAATATCATGGCCCTATATACAGTCCTGCACATATTATAATGGCCCCACATATAAATCCCCATATACAGTATAATAGATATATATATCTCTCATCACCACCTGCCTCGCTGCCCCACTGAGCCCAGCTCCTGCACACGCCAGCCAGTCCCACTGAGCCCGGCTCCTGCACACGCCAGCCGCCCCACTGAGCCCGGCTCCTGCACACGCCAGCCGCCCCACTGAGCTCGGCTCCTGCACACGCCAGCCGCCCTACTGAGCCCGGCTCCTGCACACGCCAGCCGCCCCACTGAGCCCGACTCCTGCACACGCCAGCCGCCCCACTGAGCCCGACTCCTGCACACGCCACACCGCCCCACTGAGCCCGGCTCCTGCACACGCCAGCCGCCCCACTGAGCCTGGCTCCAGCACACGCCAGCCGCCCCACTGAGCCCAGCTCCTGCACACGCCAGCCAGCCCCACTGAGCCCAGCTCCTGTATTCACTCACTCACCAGGTCCCAGACATGACAGTTGCTCCAATACCGGCAGGCTTTCAGTGATTACAGTTGGGGGTGGGTAGGCCGGGCGTCCTGAGCCTCTCATCTCCTCAGTGCTGCAGCCTGGCCCTGGAGCAGCAGAGCGCGCTCTCTCCGCCCACAAGAACGTCCTGACGTGCAATGTCAGACGTTCTTATTCTTAACCCCCTCCTGTGCCACTGGTGAGTAAAGATGCAGCTGGGTACTGTGTAAAACCGCCGTGCCGGCAGATTTAAAAGGCCGGCGGCAGGAATCTAAAAGGGGCTGGTGTTTTAATCAGCGGTGGCCGGATAAGCGGGTGCCGCCACTCCAGCAGCCCACAGAGGCACATATATGGCGGCCCAGCGGGAAAATGCCCGGTTTGCCAGATTACCAATCTGGGCCTGTCTATGAGGACAACCAAGGATTCATTAAACTTGCCAGCAGTGAGAAGATTAGTGCAAGGATTAAACACATTGATGTAAAACATCACCACTTATGTGACTTAGTGGAACGTGGTGTACTCGAGTTTCTTTATTGCGAGTCTGAAAAGATGATAGCCGATGGTATGACAAATCCATTATCAAGAGCAAAGTTTGTGAACTTCAGAACAGCAATGGGACTAACAGGATAAGTAGTTGTTGAGTGGGCGTGTAGGAATATGTTTGGTGCAACAACTCCATTCCTGTCTATGAGTTTTTAATTGCTAGATTTGCATGCTGTTCATAACGTTAGAACAAAAAAAAAACTCCCAGAAGCTCACATAGGGAGAGCATGTGACTGTATTTCCTGTTTTTCTTGTGTCTGTGTTTAAGAGAAGCAGCCTGCTTTAGATGATGCACAGATAGAGACACAAATGATTTATTCCTGATCTGTTAAACTTATCATATATTGTTCCTGTTTGTTCCTAAATAAAGAAGCTCTGTTGTCACACACAGAGAGTATCCTGAATAATTCGCTGCCAACAGAAAAGGATTACTATTTGTGTCTTGGATGGCAGCTAGTGTGGTGTAGGAACGCATTCTTGTCATTTAGTTTGGAGTACATTTCAGTGCTCATAGTGCCTTCTTTGCTTTTTCCTAATCAAGGTAAACAGGTTTCATAAGGGCTGAAATGAGGAGTGAATTGTAATTCAGGCCAGATGATTCAGGTAAGTGCAAAATGCAGAAGATGCTTTCAATGTATCTATGCCAACAGTGGCATGATATTTGTACAGATTCCTGATATAGATATATGTGTTTGAAAGCAGCACATTTGCCCAATAGCTGCAAGTTAACCCTTGTCTATATGTTGAACTCAACCCGAAGGAAAAATTCAAATAGAATGCTATGGAGCAGAGTCAAGCTAAATGTGATTGGGTTTAGGGTAAGGTGTGCCATTTCAATCAAATTTTTAACTGTTTCAAGTCCCTGCTTGTATTCGATGGATGTACTCTATATAAGATATGGGGTGACTAGTATGCTTTCTGGGGAGATCTTAGCTTTGTTTAAATGATTTTAAGAAAATGGTTACTATCCAGTATGAATTACTTGTTTGTTTTTTAAATTAAGGGGGTTAAACATTTTTCTAGCTAGATTGACAGTGGTGGCACAATGAAATTTGTGGATCAGGCAACCTAGAGTTTTGGCTAGTGACTTATGGATTTTATTTTAGCCAAGATGTAAAACACCGCAGTAGATGGATGTTGTTTAGTGAGGAATGTGGCTGTAGATGAATCAATGGCATCAGATTGCAAGGGTCTGTTAAAAGGAATCTGTCACCACATTTTCGGCCTATAAGCAGCAGCCACCTCCATCAGGGGCTTATCTACAGCATTCTGTAATGCTGTAGATAAGCCCCCAATGTAACCTGAAAGAGAAGAAAAACAAGTTAGATTATATTCACCGGGGCGCGGGGGTGGGTGTGGTTGGTGTTGTGGTCCGGCGCCTCACATCTTCTAGAGATGTCATCCTCCTCCTTACTTCTGCCACGGCTCCTGCACAGGCATACTTTATCTGCCCTGTTGAGGGCTGAGTAAAGTACTGCAGTGCGCAGATGCCTGGAAAGGTCAGAGAGGTCCGGCGCCTGAGCACTGCAGTACTTTACTCTGCCCTCAACAGGGCAGAAAAAGTATGCCTGCGAAGGAGCCACGGCAGAAGTAAGAAGGAGGACGTCATCGTATGAAGATGGGAGGCGCCGGACCGGACTGTGACACCCATCGGACCAGACCAGATCCCCGGTGAGTATAATCTAACTCTTTTTTCTTATCTTTCAGGTTACATCAGGGGCTTATCTACTGCATTACAGAATGCTGTAGATAAGCCCCTGATGGCGGTGGTCGCATCTTATAGGCCAAAAATGGGGTGACATATTCCCTTTAAGATGTTTTGGATAATTTTACTAATGGTGGGAATAGGGTCATTGGAGTCTTGTCATTGCCATAAGTCTAGGTGTCTATGTTCAAGTCTTGGTTTCTGAAAGTCGTCTCTATACTTCAATTGGGATAGTCTTAGTGGTATATCATGACTATTGCAGCCAATTTGTTTGCCAGCTTAATGATAATGTTCCTATTAGTTTGTAAAGAGCAGAGGGTGTTCTTTAGTGGTGTTTGATTCTGGCATAGAGGAAATGTACCTAGGTTTTGTTGTTTAAGAATTTCTTTTATGTCTCTGTCAATAAAGTCAATTACCTCTTCTGCGGTGTGTTAAATGTGGGGTGGGTTGAAGTTGCTATGGTTACCTAGACCAAGCTTAGTGAAAGAAAGTTTTGAAATGGGTTGCCACTCAGAAGAGAGTACTCTATTATGTTGAACTGTCTTGAGAAGTCAAAAATGGATTTTGAGCCTTATGCGTCTATAAAATATGACAATGTCTTGGTCCAATTGAAAGGAATTCCATGAGGAGTAGGACAGAAGGAGTGGCCTTTCTGCAAGAACATTAGTTTCAGATGTGTAAAGGTGTATACTGATGTTCATTACCAGATTGCAAGTTTTGCAAACACTATGGGAGACGTACTTCCTAATAATGGGAACGATTTTTCATGAGGCACTCAAGTACGTCTCGTCAAAGGGGTATTGGTGTTACGGATCTGTAGCACAGGACTAGGGAAGAAAGGGGAAAACTGACCCTGCACTACGACTAGGCTGATACCCTACGATGCAGTGGGCGACCCATTCCTTCTGAATAGACCCACCAACGATCCTAGGTTAATCTCAAGTGAAGACCTCTAGATGTTATGAACGGCGGAACACACTAAATAAAAATATAAATAAAGTGTGTTCGCCACTCGGGGTCCACCGTGCGGTGGATGGAAAAACCGCAGCAAGGAGATGACAGAGCACTATGGCGATAGTGTGCACAGGGTTTGATTTCACCCAGGTGCCACAAGCAATCTCTGTTGAAGACACAGAGCTACTATAACAAATAATAAATAACGCAACGATGAGCCTGTTAGCAGCACAGAGACTCAGCGACACACAATTGGTAAAAGGTCACCGGAGTAGCCAAGACCTACCGTTAGTGTGAATAGTGTTGCTACTTCCAACGCACAACAAAAGGCTGCTACAGCAGCGCGGCGGAGAGGAAGCTGCAATATAACACCGCAGTAATGCTGGTGCGATGTTAGACGCTAGCAGGTGTTGCTGTGAAGCTATGGCGCGCTGGCACTAATACTGGCTGTAACTCAATCCCTCACACATTTGTAATATCATAGAAATGGGGTTTCAAATGAGTCATTCACCAGATCATGCATCCATCAACAAACACACAGCAAGTATGACTACACTAGCGCATGGCGGAACAGCCATGCGCGCCTTTTATAGCAAACAGGACCTTACAGAAGTCTCTAGAACTCTGAGCTGGACCAATGGAATCAGGAGCAGGACCTGAGCACCTGACTCCTGAACTCCAATGGGAGATCATCCTACAAGCATGCTCAGAGGATGGAATAAAGGACTTAGCCTCCGGAGAGAGTTGCTGCAAAGCAATCCCCTCTACAATCTCTTCTGCAGTGGACAGAGAGCAGGAGATTGCAGAACATGAGGGTCTAGATTCCTGCATAGTAAGGGCAGAAATCTGACTCCTAACATTACCCCCCCTTCTAGGGTCCTCCCCTCCATGAACCCTCCGATCCACCAGCCTGTGCCCGACAGTGGCACAGGCCTCAGACTCGTCCAAAGGCAAGCCTGATGTCCTGGTAGGTGAAACAGAAAACTGGGACACACGGAAGGTATCAGCGGAGGCCAGGTCGCCAGGTTTCAGGAGGGACACCTGGGAGATAGTGGGAGCAGGAGTTTCAGGGGAACGCCACCGTGTGTCGACGGCCGTTGCCACACTCCATCTGGGAAGGCTATCCCGAGCACATGAGGTGCATGCCCGAATAAACTTTTTAATGTCCCGAGCCCTGTGCGGCCACCAATACGATCCAGCCAGAGACTTCGTGGTCTGCATATAACCACGGTGGTTGTCCGCATTGGATGCGTGTGACCACGCGAGAATCTTAGGCCACAGGCGAGGAGGGACAAAGGTCTCGCCGACCGACTCACAATCAGACCATGGCGGGGCGCTGTCTTCCTGAGAAGCAGCGTGTAGATGGTGACAACCGCACATGGACTCTTGAGCCGGGCATGTCTCAAAAATGGTGCGAGACACCTCCATGGGCTCTGGGGGTAGAACCTCTGGCTCGGGCAGCTCTAGATGCTCAATAAAGTTGGGAGCCGGAGTACGTCTCCGTTTGGAGTGAGCACGCTCCATACCGCGCTCCGAAAAACGGAGATCGATACGAGTGGAGATGGAAATTAACTCCTCCAGACTAGTAGGGAACTCTCTAGTAGAAAGAGCATCCTTTACGTGCTCCGCTAAACCTCTCCAAAAGACAGGGATAAGTGCCTTATCGGACCACTCCAGCTCAGACGCCAGTGTCCGAAAACGGTCGGCGTACTGGCTAACCGAGAGGGATCCCTGAGACAAGGCAAGCAACTGAAGAGAGGTATCATGGGTGACCCGTGGACCGAGGAAGACTTGCTTGATGCCTGTTAGCAAGTGGGCAGCGGTCCGAATCTCGGGGTCCCCACGCTCCCATAAAGGCGTAGCCCATTCCAACGCCTTGCCCGACAGTAGGGAAATAATAAATGCCACTTTGGCCCGTTCAGTAGGGAATTGCGCAGCCAGCAGCTCCAGGTGGATTGAGCACTGGCTGATGAAACCCCTGCAGGAGGTGCCATCACCAGAGTATTTCTCGGGCAACAGGAGGCGGGTAACTGTCGGTGCAAGGGAGAACATGGACATACGCCCTACCGCTTCTGTGAGTGCCTGTACAGCAGCATCAGTGGCTTGCGCAGCTGCGAGAGCCCTCTCAAGAGTGGTCAAGTGACCCTCGAGCTGCCGCCCACACTGCAGGAGTTGCTGCTGATCTGCCATCACTAGCTAGACCCTGGCGCTAGTATAATGTTATGAACGGCGGAACACACTAAATAAAGATATAAATAAAGTGTGTTCGCCACTCGGGGTCCACCGTGCGGTGGATGGAAAAAACGCAGCAAGGAGATGACAGAGCACTATGGCGATAGTGTGCACAGGGTTTGATTTCACCCAGGTGCCACAAGCAATCTCTGTTGAAGACACAGAGCTGCTATAACAAGTAATAAATAACGCAACGCTGAGCCTGTTAGCAGCACAGGGACTCAGCGACACCCAATTGGTAAAAGGTCACCGGAGTAGCCAAGACCTACCGTTAGTGTGAATAGCGTTGCTACTGCCAACGCACAACAAAAGGCTGCTAAGCAGCGCGGCATAGAGGAAGCCGCAATATAACACCGCAGTAACACTGGCGCGATGTTAGACGCTAGCAGGTGTTGCTGTGAAGCTATGGCGCGCTGGCGCTAATATTGGCTCTAACTCAATCCCTTACACTTTTGTAATATCATAGGAATGGGGTTTCAAATGAGTTATTCACCAGATCATGCATCCATAAACAAACACACAGCAGCAAGTATGACTATGCTAGCGCATGACGGAACAGCCATGCGCCCCTTTTACAGCAAACGGGACCTTACAGAGGTCTCCAGAACTCTGAGCTGGACCAATGGAATCAGGAGCAGGACCTGAGCACCTGACTCCTGAACTCCAATGGGAGATCGTCCTATGAGCATGCTCAGAGGATGGAATGAAGGACTTAGCCTCCAGAGAGAGTTGCTGCAAAGCAATCCCCTCTGCAATCTCTTCTGCAGTGGACAGAGAGCAGGAGACTGCAGAATGTGAGGGTCTAGATTCCTGCATAGTAAGGGCAGAAATCTGACTCCTAACAATAGATAGGGGAATGGGGTCCCTGAAAGATCTAAGTACTAGGTACAAAAACGGGTCACCTTCTAATAGAAAACAAAGAGAAGGCTGGAGAAACAAACTGAATACAGAAACTAAGACTAGCAGAACCAGAGGTCCCAGCACTGAACTAATTAAACACACAGAAGCAAAGCAAAGCTCCAAACCAGAACTCAAGCGGATTAACACTGTTGTCCAGCAAGGACTGGGAGACAGGTGCAGGCTAATAAAGGGTGATACAATCACCTGACCCAAGACAAACCCAGCACCAAAGGAAAAAGACCAGCAGCCAGAACACTACAAGAAAATGGCAGATAGTCACAAACTAAACAGATTCTTGCAATTGGGGTGCGCCCAAATTTTGGCTAGCCATGCCACTTACTGAATAAGCAAACACTAAGGGAGACCCACTCCCTAATAATGGGAACATTTTTTCATGAGGCCCTCCTGTATGTCTCATCAGGACCGATATTGAGGTGCATCCACATTTTTGACAGCACTGCCACTCACTGCATATGAAATAACAGTATAGGATGCCAACTGTTTAATAATGGGAACAACAATGCATAACCGGCTGATGGCTCTCTAACAATAGTGAGGGCCGATTGCTGGCTCTTTAAGAATAGTAACGGCCGCCTGATGGCCCAATATAAATAGGCTTTGTGACTTTCAGAGACTCTTCTTCATAAATGAAACAGTATATGTCTGATGATGTGTCACACCCCACATGGCCAAATAAGGTTGTAAAATGTTAAAATGACATTTCCCAGTGAATGCATTTGCCTTGGTTGAAAGCAAGGCTAAAGTTCAAAAGCGCATCAAAAAACATTACGTGTTAACATAGCCCAAGGTGTGGAGGCGCATTTTTTTGGGGGGATTATTTAATTTGCCTTATATACAAGTCATTACCCTGGAAAGGATGTTCCTTAACATATTTCCCAGGAAAATCCATTTTGGTTTCGTTTTTGTGTGTTTTATTGTGAGTCTGTAAAAGTGGCCTAACACTCTGACAACATTATTCACAGCAGTGACCTGGGAGTCAGAAATGCATGCAGGGGTCTTCCCCATGCTGTTCCCATGTCATTTGAGCACTGTTCCCATCGATTTCCGCAATTTCTAGCCCCTCTGCAGACTGCCGGAAAAATGCTCGAGTTTCCAAGAGACTGACATTGGGCTTGTTGCTTGGGTAGAGCACCCGATCATTCCAATTTGCTCAACCTGAGCAACGAGCACCAGAGCATTTTAGTGCTTGCCCATCACTAGAGCTAAGGCAAGGTACATGGCCCCAGCATCTTTACCATCAGACGTATTTCGGGGAATAGGATGAGCTAGGGCACCCCTAGTGTTAGGGACAGGGATGGAGCCCTTGGTCCTGGGACACCCAGCAACAGAGTCATGACAACAGGTGTGTGTCTTGGTAAGCCATACAGTATATAGGCCCA
Organism: Dendrobates tinctorius; assembly: GCF_039654945.1. Classification (NCBI taxonomy): domain Eukaryota; kingdom Metazoa; phylum Chordata; class Amphibia; order Anura; family Dendrobatidae; genus Dendrobates; species Dendrobates tinctorius. The sequence goes on along the minus strand of NW_027361836.1, from coordinate 53,194 downwards.
GGCAAATGGTCACACGAGATCATGGCATGCCATCTACAAAGCCTGACTTGGAACACAAAAGAATTAAGCATACTGGGGTGAGGAGAGCAAAGCCCTGATCTGAGATGGGTGTGTAACAATTTTGGCCTTTTTTAACCACATATAAAGAAAGTAATACAAATATAAAAAAATAAAATAAAGTTTAGTTGACATCTAAAGTTAAACGCAAAACCCTCTTCTCTGAAAAGGGCAAATTCTGTGTGTCTCATGTTCATCTCACCATAACATAATCTCACCGGTTATCCTGTCTGGTTTCTCCCAAAGCCCTTCTTTATGGAGTAATGGTTTTCCAAATCTTGCACTGATGAGACTAACAAGCTGGAAACAGAGATTTAAAAGCTGGAACATGTGGATTAACAGTTTTAATGTAAGTTGTATTTGTGCTACCCAGCAGTGGTTCAGTTTGCACACTATATTAGTCATAGGGGCGAAAAGGAATGACATGCATGGCTGTCCCTGTAATCCTAAAATAATAGCCCCCTTATTTTTTAGATCTGTGTTGTAATTCATTACATACAAATACTATCCTTCTAACATATGCAGCATGAGGGAAGAAGAATTTGGCAAATCTTGAAATAAAACTAATTATATTAAAAAATGAATGATGAGGGGATTTTCTAGTAATGAAATAAATAAAATTGCTCCAACTACTAATTTAAAAAAAAAAAATCAATATACTTATAATTTACCTCTACTCGCTGTCCTGTCCATGTACTCTGTTTGCAAAGGGTTATTTCCTTTCAGAAAAATGCTCTAAGTTACTGACATGGCTGGATAATGAGATGTATACACATTAATATTTGCAGCTGATTTTCCTGCTGCAGAAACCAGAGTATTGGCAGGAAAATATTGCATAAATTACAAGTGTGTTTACTATGCTTTTGCTGCATTTCTACTTGTGTTTTTGCTGCATTTTTACTTGAGTTTTTTCCTATTCATTTGAATGGGTGAAGCACACCACACAAATTCTGAAAGAATTCACATAGGCCAATTTGAAAAAAGCTTTGAAGGTTCAAATCTACAAGAAAAAGTAAGCAGCATGTACATGAGATTTCAGAAAACACATTCACTTTGCTGGTTCTATACAATGTGTCAAAAAACTCACAGGTTAACAAGCTTTCAGTGTTCTATCCATCAGAACTATATATTCTCACACGCTTGTTTTGCCTTAATCTCCTCTTCTTTGATTGACAGTTCTGACTCCATGGAGCCAGTAGAGAAGATGAATTGGAAAAGGCAGGTGTGAGGTGCAATTAAGTGTATGGCCGCACTATAGGAGTGGTGGAGGTGATGTAGTAATCCTTGACACGTTAAATGGTTGAGTGTATTTTATATTGATGTATGTTATGTGAAACTAAAACCCTCTGGGACTGCAGTTTATCCTAGACAGGGTTAACTGTAACGGCCAGCCCAGATTAGGGGAGCTGAGACATAGTGTCAAGTTCAGGAAGTGCCAAGTACAGTTAGAGAAAGTGTGGTGAAGTGGAAGCAGTGATCTCAGGCTATAGGCTGCTAGGGACAGCGTGAGCCTGATACTATAGGTAGTGGATTGCCATAGAACCCTGTGAATCTGTCTGTTTGCTTGGGAACTTTGAGATGGACATTGGGGCATTTGGGAGCAAATAGCAGAGCTGCAGAGATAGATGGACTCAAACGCTCAGAAGCAGGAGGTGATAGAATCCGGGTACACTGCTTGTGGTGGAGAAGAATTCTTAGTGCTAGGGGACTTAGTGTAGAGACACATGGTTAGTGGATGCTTTCGTTCACTGGCCTGGCTTTCTTTAGAAAGACTTCATGGACCAGAGATCATACCACTGAACGCCCACTCTTTCCCATCGTCAGCAGAACACTACTCAGACAACACAGGGTGAAGGTAAAACAGCATGGCATATTAAACCACCAATATGCAATAGCATATAGAATAGACCCAGCAAATAACCAAGATGGTGCAAATTACAGAGCCTCACTGTTCCGCTGACTTGCCGGGATTATAGCTGCTTCCAGGGCCGAATACCTCCACCAGTGGCTCCCTGTTTTTGGCGGGCCCCCACAGAGAGGAGATAATGACAAGCTTAGGAAACAAACCGAGAGCAGTGAGGTATGTGGCCAAGTGACCAGATTGTCCCAATCTGAATTCTTTAAGACGTGTCTGGGGTTTCAGTAATGGTCAATGAAGAAGTCTGGTGTTCTTCCAGCTGGGGCCCTTGTCACCTAAGCTGATAACCTGTATAGTCACTTGGACTAGAAAAAGTCTCTTTATGTAGTTCACAACTGGCTTTCAACCAGCATCCAAAGGTCAGAGAGAGATGTGCATTGTTTGATTATGTAATCTCTTTGCATATTTTTTCCTCCTCTGTTTGGAATGCCAACAAACGAGCTGGTATGAACAATGTAAGTAGTAAACATATCAGCAAACATCATTATTCAGTGGCCATGCATTACTGTTTTGCAAAGATAACAGAGAATAAACTGCAGTAGATAATATTAGAGGTAAATATTTGTCCTATAACAAGAGTTAATACTTAAGACAAACATTTATGATTCCAGGTCTACTCAATTTATGTCTGGCACAAATAAGAAGAAATGTTGTGTCACCACAAATATTCAGAGAGATGCTCTACCCATATCGAGAGTCCTCAGTATTTTGATACCTTTTAATGGCTAACTGGTATCAACTACTGAGGACTCTCAATCCTGAATATTTTTCTATCCACTGGCTAACACGGTACAAAGATATACATCTTTCCTACCCATATCGAGAACTGGGGCTGCAGTTAAGTCCATTACCTGTGTGAAAGACTGTAACGCGTTGGGCATTATCCTATATGCCTGATTGTAATGATCATAAGCTGCCAAATAAAAGACTGCTTTAATGAATTCAGTGTCCCCTGGATTGCTTGCTGCGAAGGTTCTGGAAGATGAAAGCCTGGAGCCAGTAGAGACCTATGGGCCACAAGCAAGTGTGATGCACCCCACATGCGGCAGTACACCTGGACTGGGACACATTTTGTCAGTAGGGTGCCAGAGCAAGCAGAAGCAGCAGCTCGCCCATGACTACTTCACTAAGGTACCTTACAGCACCATAATGCACAAAGCTCCTGTACTTAGTTTGAAGAGTCATTCTATTCTGGGTCGCCCTCCCAGGGCTGTGGGGTACTCGGTACCGGGCCGGTGTCAGTGGGATGTGTCACAGCAGCGGTGACCCGGTCCGTGGCCCTGGGCGCCCAAATCAATGGTGGTTTTGTGATATAGTTTATGTGATAGTTCGTGACGCCACCTGTGGTGTTTGGCAAGCAAGATGTTAAGCCAACGCTGCGTGCAGATCCTCTGGGGTTGATGGTGTGTTGCAGAAAAGATGATGTAGCTCCCCACAGGTGAAGCTGTAACCCCAGTGCAGTGTAATTGCGATAGATGAGGATAGGCGCAGGCAGTGTGAGAAATGCTGGTACCCAGATGTAGCGGTGTTGGCGGTGTTAGCGCACAAATGAATGGAAGACACCAGGGCTTGCAGTTCCAAAGCTTTACTCACAGTCCGTGGTACACACTGGTGCCTGCCTCCGTGCCTTGTCCTCCAGGGCAGAGACTCAATCAACCTCCCGGGCAAGTCAGGATTCTCCTCTACAACACTCCGCCAACATGTACCTTTCCTGAACGACTCCTTTAATGCGCCTTAAGGTGTGAAGAGCTCCAGTACTGTGGTACTCTGAAGTTCCTCCTGTCAGATGTTCCTAACAACTCTACTCGTATGGCAGACAGCTGTAGCCTCTCTCGGGGACTCCCTTCTCCGGAGTCCTGGTTCTCTATTCAGTTGCTGTTGTGCCCCAAGTCTTAGATGGGAGTAGTACATTTATAGCCAACTACTCCACCGGTGTCTGCTGCAGAACCATAAGCTTCCATACAACCTCGGGGACCGGGCCCTGGCCTTGCACTGAGAACCTATAGGCAGGGTTCCTCTTCCGACCCACAACTCCTCTCTGTTCTCCTACTCCTTCGTTCCACACTGTTCCTTCTCTCTCTTATGGAAGCTTAGGTTGCAGTTCTACATCTTTCTCTCTCTTGCTCCTTTCCCATGCCAGCTGGCTCAGATCACTGAGGCAGCTGCAGTACTCCTCCTCGGACCCATCCTCAGACTCTCCTGACTGACTGTCCTTCTCCTGCCTGACCTCCCGTCATACTCACCCTCCAGACTGAACCTGTAATTCTAAACCTTCCCAACCTTTTATATGGATCTCAACTAAACCCACCTCCCAGCACATCCAGTGTTCCAAGCAGGGAACCACCAGAGGTGCTCTGCTACTCTCTAAGCACTGAAGCGCAATGTGGTTATGCAGAACTACCGGGTTGTGTGGGATGCGAGTGTTGGAGTGTGGAAAGGAGTTCCCAACTTACCTAGGTGGTGGGGCACTGCACCTTAGGAGAAGGTGCAGTACCTCTGTGGTGACTGAGCCTCAGGGGCGCCATATACCCCACCGTTAAACACAGCACGTCCACGGGCTGCAAGACAACAAAGTTGACAGCACAAGAACATACAAAATTTTATAATGCTGCATAAACAATTCTTATACTAAACTTCCTAGTATAGGAGGTACTTATTCTTGAACGTTACAAACAATTCTTACTTAACTATCTAAATTTCAAGTCAAAAAGTGCAATTTTTCATTCTAAGTGCCATTATCTGTGACTCACTATCACTTCAGTATTTTTCAGCTTTTCCTTCCTTTAGTACACATTTCTTTATCATTTTTCTACTTTCACTGTCTCTTCTAGACGCAAGATGCTGACCGCAAGTACCTGGTCCGTCACCTGTCTACTTTCAAATTGTTTATTCTTAATTCTGTATCAAAACATTTCCCACTCTATCTAAAAGCCATTTCTCCGTTACTAATACTCTTATAAAACACATTATCAAATACTTCACAGTAAAACATTCAACAATTATTCTTGTAAGTGCTGGACGCTGCTCCTAGCCGGGATCGCTTGCATTGTCCTTTGAGGAAGGCATCATCTTCGAAAAGTGTCCATGCAAAACATCATCTTCACAAAGTGTCTTTATGTAAAACCAAGAGAGAGCACCTAAAGAGGTGCAAACTATTTACAAGAGAGTTTGTGATACACTCCAAATTCATGATCACTGTAGTTCAAAATTGAAGAACGCTGCCACTGCAAAAATTAGGCAACAAAAGTGCTACCAGAAAAACATGCTAATTATGCAAATTGTCTCTTCAGAAAAACATGATAACAACAAAAATATAAACAGGCACAATGGTGCAAACAAACCCTCCTGGGTAACGAGATTTACTGTAAATTTTCTAATTGTGGTCCCCTCCTGGGGTTCTGGAAGCCGAACTGGAACTGTCCTCATCCTGATTCTGGCTGCTCGCTAACCGCATGTACTCTGCTTTCCACAGGGAGAGATAGGGACTGGTCGGGGTAATTGAAAGGGCCATAGAAACGTCTACTGCCTGCGGGGACGGCATATCCGCTACCTCCGATTCCGCTTCTGCGGCTGTTGGGGACTCAGAAAAAAACCCTAAATGCAATACTTTATTATTAAAAGACCCAAAAAGGTCACACCACAAAGTGAACAAGACTAAACAAAACCGTGTCCAATGACATCCAATTACATAAACACATGTAATGGGGAATTCTAGGAGTCCCTAATACAGTCTAACGCTCACTCCTTCCTTGCCGCGGAGGTTGGCACCCTAGGGGGGACGTTGTGGCGCCCCCGCTCAACGATGGCTGTCCCTAGGGACCCTATTGAACCCTGCAGCCACTAGGGGATCCCTTCCCCGATACTAAAGGGACCCCTAACATTAGACAAAGACCACCTACAATAAGGAGGACCCTAATCCCCAAGAGGATTAAAAGCATAAGGAACACATTAATATGATGGCATTATAGTGACACGAGCCAAACAGATAAAGGCAAAGAGATCCACAGCGTATAATATATCAAATTTCATTTATATGAAATTAAGTCTTATGGCGCCAGATCACTATGCAAGCATAAAGATAGATCCACAACTGGTAATATGTTCATATCCAAAAAAGCAATGTGGACCGGATTTTGCATATATGTGTTGAAAAAGAGATCACAACCTCTGAGCTAATAACCACTGAATTGTATGATAAGTCACATGAGTCCCTATACAGATATCAAAAGTGAAATGCTCAAGAGTAAATAATCATCATATAGATAACCAAAAACTTGCATGAAAAGTGACAATGATCATGCCACTAGATTAAATGTCGGGTACCATTAAAGACATAATTCAACACTCAGTAATCAATGCTGCAGATACTCATCATGTCAAACGCCATCTGCCATATAAGTGAAGCGCCTCAACGCGTTTCGCCCCATCTGGGCTCATCAGGAGGGCCGATCTCAACAACAATTGTGTCCTGATGTGGTATAGTAAATGTGCTGGCATGATACCCCTTATTTTATAATTACCGCCACAGCGTTCGCCAGCTCCAGACGCTATGTAGGGACACACCCCCTTAGCCCTTCTGCGCATGTCCGTACTCGAAAGGACTCACCCATTGGTTATACAGAGTGTCTCATTTACTTCCTCTCATCAAGTGCGCATATCACTCTTTCATTAACGCACCTGTCATGGGGGTATAACAAATCCCACCCAAGCCCCGTCATTAGACTGCGTTTAACGATGAGGAAAATGGCGCCAATTCTCGGGGGATGCATATGTATAAACCGGAACATATATTAGTATTTCCGGGTGAGTTTGCCCTAGTTCTTACTGCGCATGTCGTTCTTTGATTGGCAGACCTGTCCCTGGAGTTCCACCCACATCCTATCATAAGTATGCGCTTACCAATAAAACATATTATGCCAATGCCCGGGGCTTACATATGTACAACCCGGAACTATTAGTATTATTTCCGGGTGAGTCAAAGGTGGCTCTCACTGTGCACACTCACAGCCTCTCGAAAGCACAATCGCTGCATCTATGACACACAAGTGTCTACCGCGCAGACTCCAGCTGGAAGGCACCACCATTGTGAATCCCCATTACTGCGCATGTCCCCCACCGGCCATTCAATGCCCGTGTTCACATTGTGTGCACAGTGCCCAATGGAAACCGGCAGGATGCATCCACAACAAAAGCACAAAACCAATGGGTGAACCCAATCTTTCATTTTTAATTAGCAAAACAAGAAAAATATATACTACCAGCCCCATAATCAACATACATTTGATGCCCATGTTCATCTCTTATAAACAGTGCCAAATAGACACACACAAGATATATCCATGATCAAGGCATCATGTTGATGGGTGCATTAGATCCTTTGTTTATGTATATTTTGCTTATGGCCTGGTTAAACATATAAAGGAGCTCGCAGCCCCATACTCAACATACATCTGTGATCGGCCATTATCAGACCTAAAATCATCTTGATGATCATCTGAATGGTCCCATAAAGCTGGGTGTCAAGTCCCTAATGGTATAAGGGAACAATAATCGTCAAAAGGATTTTTCATGGTAGATCCATGAGGGTCTTTATCCTAGACCCTAACAAGAATTTGGAAAACAATCCAGTCTCACGTATTGGTCCTCATTGGAACTATGTCTGGGTTTAGTATAAAGGATAGTGTAGAGCAAACCCATAAATAAGGATGAAAGATCACAAAAAACAGGCAAAGGACAGTTGTTCATTTAATCCCCTTGGTTCAAGACTCTCCATCCTAAAGATCCATTCACACTCTCTTTTAAGGATGGTTTTATCCGTATTGCCTCCTCTGGGGTTAATATTCACTACCTCAATAATCGTGAACTTGACCTCTGCAAGGGAATTGTTATGGAATAAATACATGTGCTTAGCCAAGGGGGTGTCCCTCCCATTCCTGATGTCCCCCATGTGCTCACCTACTCTACGTCTGAATTCCCTTTTCGTCTTCCCAATATAATCCTTAGGGCAAGAGCAAGTAGCCAGATAGACCACTCCAGTGGTCTTACAATTTGAGAAATTGCGTTGGTAGAAGGTCTTCCGCGTGGCAGCACTACAAAAGAACTTATTGGGCTTCATCCATCTACACAGGCTACAGTCCCCACACTTGAAAAAACCAATAGGTTTCCTCTCAAGCCAAGTACCCTTCAGTTCCGGTCTCTTGTATTGACTATGCACCAACATGTCTCTAATGGACTTCCCTTTCATGAATGTAATATTAGGGTGTTCGCCTATCAGACTTCCAATATCCGGATCTAATCTCAGAATATCCCAATGTCTTGCAATAATTCTCCTAACTTCTTGATGTTTATTATCAAATGTACCTATAATTCTCACTATTTCAGATGTATCTCGTTCAGTACGTTTCTGTAGGAGTTGCTGCCTATCGGCTCTTTCGGCAAATTTTAATGCTGTATCCAAGACATGTGTCGGATATCCCTTTTCTCTGAATCTATTATACATATCCCCAGCCTGACTATAGAAGAGGTCATTCCTCGAACAATTTCTCCTCAATCTGAGGAACTGGCCTTTAGGGATTCCTCTCTTGAGAGGGACAGGGTGGTGACTCTGCCAATGAAGTAGACTGTTAGAACTTGTAGGTTTACGATGAATTCTCGTTGAAATATTCCCGAAAGATTCTCTCCTGATTTTAATATCCAAAAAGGCCAATTCTTGCTTCTCAATTTCAAAAGTAAATCTGAGATTAATATCATTGTGGTTAAGCTCATTGACAAACATCTCAAATTGTTCTTTCGATCCTGACCATACAACAAAAACATCATCTATATAGCGATACCACATAGAGATGTGTTGCTGCCACCACTTAGTGTCACCTCCGAACACAATAGTCTCCTCCCACCAGCCCAGGAACAAATTAGCATACGACAGGGCACAGGGACTCCCCATCACAGTGCCCCTGAGCTGGTGGAAAAACCTACCATCGAAGGTGAAAACATTATGCGTGAGGGTGAAATTGAGAAGAGATGATACAAAGCTATTATGCTTTCTACAAGCAATTGATCTTTGCTGTAAATAGTGCTCAACACTGCTGATCCCTTCCTTGTGTGGGATACTACTGTATAATGCTTCTATATCAATAGACCCCAGCCAAGTACCTTCCTCAAGATGAATACCTTCCAATTTTAATAGTAGGTCCGACGTATCCCTCAAATAAGAGGGAACAGAAATAACAAATGGACGCAGGATTTGGTCTACATAAATCCCACAGTTTTGTATCAGGGAATCCACCCCTGAGACAATTGGGCGTCCTTTCAAAGGATCTATACCTTTATGCACTTTTGGAAGTGCATAAAAGGTCGCCATCATTGGAAACTTAGGTACAAGGAAATCAGATTCGGTTTTCGAGATTAATTTATTCAACAGAGCCTCATCAACTAGAGTTCTAAGTTCTGCCTTATAGTCCATTAATGGACTTACCTTCAGGACCTCATAGGTGAAAGCATCCTGCAGAATATTTAGGCACATCTTGCGATATTCTAGATGATTCATAATCACAAGGTTACCACCTTTGTCAGATGATTTAATAATCAAATGACCATTTCTCTTCAGACCCATGAGGGCATCCCGTTCCCCCATCGCCAGATTCTCCTCATCATCCCAGTTAGTTCTTTTCATAATCATTTTGAGATCTCTCTCAACTAGTGATGCAAAAATGTCAATGTTCTTAGTATCCCCTTGGGGTGGCATCTTTTCACTCTTATTTTTAAGTTTAGTAAAGGGACCTTTTCCATCCTCTGGGAAATTCTCATTCTCTCTGAGGAGGCCCATGAGTGCTTGATAGCTCTCAATGTCCTCATCGCTGAGGCCTTGTCTATGGCACTCCTCCCGGTCATTATGTCTGAAAAATTTTTTCCATTTTAGTTTTCTGCAGAACAGATTGAGGTCCTTAACCCACTCAAAACAGTTATAACTATTAGTGGGGACAAAATTCAGCCCTCTTGATAGCACATTAGATTCTTCTTTACTTAAGGTGTGCAAGGACAGATTTATAATTTGACCCTTAATTAGTTGAACCGGGTTCTTAGATGATAACCTGCCCTCGCACCCCGCTCCAAAAAAGAGGAAGAAGAGGATAAGGGTGTAATGGAGGAGGGGGCAGTCAAAGAAGATGGTCCCGCAGGTACCGATGACATATTTACTTTTGAGTAAGATACTTCTTGTCTCATACTGCCCCTGTATGACCCCCTTCCCTTTCTTCTCCCCCTTCCACCCTGCCATCTTTGTTTCGGGAAAGTACCTCTGAATGATGGTACACTCTCTGCTCTCTCTGTGTCTGAGGCTTCCAAGTCAGACGACGATGCCTCTGACTGTCTTTCTGTTTGAAAATTGAAAACTTGGTTCTCACTAAAATCCCTCAGATCCCTTTGAAACTGAAGGTCTTTTCTTTCCTTCAGAAGGGCCTGATATCTTTCCACAGAGGTTTGTAACAATCCTTCCCTCCTGGCAAAATCAGAGTCTGTTTTATGCTTGAGAACTCGCTCAATTAGTGTATTAAGTTGGCTATTAGACTTCTCAAATATTTTCTTTTCTTCTGCTAATAAAATTTGCATAAACCTTAATGATGCCTCAATAGATTCCTTTGTCCAAATGTTCAAAAATTCAGGTGAGGCAACTCTTTGGGAAGGACTAATATTGATTCTAAGCCCTCTTGGTACAATCTGATTTTTCAGATAATTTTCCAGTGTCCTAATCTCCCACCAGGACTTAAGATAATTTTTATAGCCAATATATATTTCATTAAACAGATTCTTTAATGCCTGTGGGCCAGTGTTACTCTCTATAGTGCCACCAATATTGAATGCCTGATTTGCATCCTCCAACCATATATCCAAATTCAACGGACCTGTCAAAAAACTGGCCATTCCAATTCTGAATTGCTAGCAAAAATCAATGTCAATATCAAAGGGTCTCAAACCAAAAATCATAAAAAAACCCTAAATGCAATACTTTATTATTAAAAGACCCAAAAAGGTCACACCACACAGTGAACAAGACTAAACAAAACCGTGTCCAATGACATCCAATTACATAAACACATGTAATGGGGAATTCTAGAAGTCCCTAATACAGTCTAACGCTCACTCCTTCCTTGCCGCGGAGGTTGGCACCCTAGGGGGGACGTTGTGGCGCCCCCACTCAACGATGGCTGTCCCTAGGGACCCTATTGAACCCTGCAGCCACTAGGGGATCCCTTCCCCGATACTAAAGGGACCCCTAACATTAGACAAAGACCACCTACAATAAGGAGGACCCTAATCCCCAAGAGGATTTAAAGCATAAAGAACACATTAATATGATGGCATTATAGTGACACGAGCCAAACAGATAAAGGCAAAGAGATCCACAGCGTATAATATATCAAATTTCATTTATATGAAATTAAGTCTTATGGCGCCAGATCACTATGCAAGCATAAAGATAGATCCACAACTGGTAATATGTTCATATCCAAGAAAGCAATGTGGACCGGATTTTGCATATATGTGTTGAAAAAGAGATCACAACCCCTGAGCTAATAACCACTGAATTGTATGATAAGTCACATGAGTCCCTATACAGATATCAAAAGTGAAATGCTCAAGAGTAAATAATCATCATATAGATAACCAAAAACTTGCATGAAAAGTGACAATGATCATGCCACTAGATGACCCAATGATCATGCCACCCACATACTTATGATAGGATGTGGGTGGAACTCCAGGGACAGGTCTGCCAATCAAAGAGCGACATGCGCAGTAAGAACTAGGGCAAACTCACCCGGAAATACTAATATATGTTCCGGTTTATACATATGCATCCCCCGAGAATTGGCGCCATTTTCCTCATCGTTAAACGCAGTCTAATGACGGGGCTTGGGTGGGATTTGTTATACCCCCATGACAGGTGCGTTAATGAAAGAGTGATATGCGCACTTGATGAGAGGAAGTAAATGAGACACTCTGTATAACCAATGGGTGAGTCCTTTCGAGTACGGACATGCGCAGAAGGGCTAAGGGGGTGTGTCCCTACATAGCGTCTGGAGCTGGCGAACGCTGTGGCGGTAATTATAAAATAAGGGGTATCATGCCAGCACATATACTATACCACATCAGGACACAATTGTTGTTTAGATCGGCCCTCCTGATGAGCCCAAATGGGGCGAAACGTGTTGAGGCGCTTCACTTATATGGCAGATGGCGTTTGACATGATGAGTATCTGCAGCATTGATTACTGAGTGTTGAATTATGTCTTTAATGGTACCCGACATTTAATCTAGTGGCATGATCATTGTCACTTTTCATGCAAGTTTTTGGTTATCTATATGATGATTATTTACTCTTGAGCATTTCACTTTTGATATCTGTATAGGGACTCATGTGACTTATCATACAATTCAGTGGTTATTAGCTCAGGGGTTGTGATCTCTTTTTCAACACATATATGCAAAATCCGGTCCACATTGCTTTTTTGGATATGAACATATTACCAGTTGTGGATCTATCTTTATGCTTGCATAGTGATCTGGCGCCATAAGACTTAATTTCATATAAATGAAATTTGATATATTATACGCTGTGGATCTCTTTGCCTTTATCTGTTTGGCTCGTATCACTATAATGCCATCATATTAATGTGTTCCTTATGCTTTTAATCCTCTTGGGGATTAGGGTCCTCCTTATTGTAGGTGGTCTTTGTCTAATGTTAGGGGTCCCTTTAGTATCGGGGAAGGGATCCCCTAGTGGCTGCAGGGTTCAATAGGGTCCCTAGGGACAGCCATCGTTGAGCGGGGGCGCCACAACGTCCCCCCTAGGGTGCCAACCTCCGCGGCAAGGAAGGAGTGAGCGTTAGACTGTATTAGGGACTCCTAGAATTCCCCATTACATGTGTTTATGTAATTGGATGTCATTGGACACGGTTTTGTTTAGTCTTGTTCACTTTGTGGTGTGACCTTTTTGGGTCTTTTAATAATAAAGTATTGCATTTAGGGTTTTTTTTATGATTTTTGGTTTGAGACCCTTTGATATTGACATAGATTTTTGCTGTTGGGGACTCAGCCACTGCTGCCGCTGATTCCTCGGAATCAGATTCTTCAGTGTCCATCGGGATATCAGCTAATGGCATTGCAGTCAGGGGTTACCAGCGGAGGTTAATCGGGCCATTCCTATCCATAGGTTCCGCTCCCAAAGCTAGGGTCAACCCTGGGGCAGGATTCGTACCTGGCGTTTTCAGCCACGGTTCCGGCTCCGGTACCGGGTGGTAGATGGCAGCAGCCGCAACTCCCGGGGGGACTGGTGGGATGGGCCGCAGTTGGATCCGTGTCGGGGCCAAGCCGGTCTCAGCCAGGGTCGTCAATGGAGGTTGGTACAGCCGCGCCCGGTCCAGGCGGGGGCGCGGTCCCGGCCCTCCGTTCTGCTCCAGAGCCCTCATGTATCTCCTCCGAACTGGACTCATCCAATGGCAGTATCGGGTGTGCGGTGGTGGCGGCCGCTGCTGAGGATGTATCAGCGGTCGCAGCCTCCGCGTGGGTGGCCTAGGGGCGAGTGACCTCTCCTCCCCCTGTTCCTCTGACTTCTCGTCTTCTTTCATCATGGCATTCTGGCGTTCTTCTTCCTGCTTCGGCCCCTTTCCCGCCACTGGCTTCTTCTTCCCCTCCTTCCGGGGGCAGCGTCTTCTTCCAGCGCCTCCATACCAAGCCAGCATGCGAACCCCTCGGGGAGTGGGCCATGTCACTGTCACATAGTAATTCAGGCAGGGAAGGCCCAATACTCTTCACGGTCTTTTCCTAGGACCTCCCATCTCTTCACACCCTTCTTCTCCACGCCAGGGGCCATTTCTAATGTCCATTTTACAGTCCATCAAATCAGGTCTTCTGCACATTTTCAAAAGTTCAAAGTCTCACAAATTTCAGGCGCACAGAACCCGATGGTATCGGGTCTTGTCATCCTGTTCATGACACCAAAAATTGGGTCGCCCTCCCAGGGTTGTGGGGTACTCAGTACCGGGCCGGTGTCAGTGGGATGTGTCACAGCAGCGGTGACCCGGTCCATGGCCCTGGGCGCCCAAATCAATGGTGGTTTTGTGGTATAGTTTATGTGATAGTTCGTGACGCCACCTGTGGTGTTTGGCAAGCAAGATGTTAAGCCAACGCTGCGTGCAGAACCTCTGGGGCTGATGGTGTGTTGCAGCAAAGATGGTGTAGTCTCCACAGGTGAAGCTGTAACCCCAGGGCAGTGTAATTGCGATAGATGAGGATAGTCGCAGGCGGTGTGAGGAATGCTGGTACCCAGATGTAGCGGTGCTGACGGTGTTAGCACACAAATGAATGGAAGTCACCAGGGCTTGCAGTTCCAAAGCTTTACTCACAGTCCGTGGTACACACTGGTGCCTGCCTCTGTGCCGTGTCCTCCGGGGAAGAGACTCAATCAACCTCCCGGGCAAGTCAGGATTCTCCTCTCCAACACTCCGCCAACATGTACCTTTCCTGAACGACTCCTCTAATGCGTCTTAAGGTGTGAAGAGCTCCAGTACCGTGGTACTCTGATGTTCTTCGTGTCAGATGTTCCTAACAACTCTACTCGTATGGCAGACAACTGTAGCCTCTCTCTGGGACTCCCTTCTCTGGAGTCCTGGTTCTCTATTCAGTTGCTGTTGTGCCCCAAGTCTTAGATGGGAGTAGTGCATTTAGAGCCAACTACTCCACCGGTGTCTGCTGCAGAACCATAAGCATCCATACAATCTCGGGGACCGGGCCCCGGCCTTGCGCTGAGAACCTATAGGCAGGGTTCCTCTTCCGACCCACAACTCCTCTCTGCTCTCCTACTCCTTCGTTCCGTGCTGTTCCTTCTCTCTCTTATGGAAGCTTAGAGTCCAGTTCTACGTCTTTCTCTCTCTTGTTCCTTTCCCGTGCCAGCTGGCTCAGATCACTGAGGCAGCTGCAGCACTCCTCCTCGGACCCGTCCTCATTCTCTCCTGACTGACTGTCCTTCTCCCGCCTGACCTCCCGTCAGACTCACCCTCCAGACTGAACCTGTAATTCTAAACCTTCCCAACCTTTTATATGGATCTCAACTCCATCCACCTCCCAGCACATCCAGTGTTCCAAGCAGGGAACCACCAGAGGTGCTCTGCTACTCTCTAAGCACTGAGCCGCAATGTGGTTGTGCAGAACTGCCCTGTTATGTGGGATGCGAGTGTTGGAGTGTGGAAAGGAGTTCCCAACTTACCTAGGTGGTGGGGCACTACACCTTAGGAGAAGGTGCAGTACCTCTGTGGCGACTGAGCCTCAGGGGCTCCACATTCTGGCAGAGTTTAAAATATATCAAAGGAAACATTACAGAGCTTGCTCTACTCCTATTTATTCAAGTTACTTCACTTTCCTACAACACTCCAAAACATAGTTTATTTATGTTATTGAAAATTGGCCCTTGGAACAAAAATAACTATTGATAAATTAGTGGTTGCCATGTTCACGTTGTATCTAATAGAAGTGAGCAAATCTATTTGATGCTAACCGAATGAAATTGTACTGCATTTTATCAGTCAAGTACACTAAATTCACCGCCCGCACCATCAACATATAGAGATAGGATAGATGTCCTGTAGCTATTTAATGATGTCACAAGCTCCTACATATAATAAACTAGCACTCTTTAGTGCTTTTTATGTGGCACTAAAGGGTTTTTTGCCTTTTTTTCACCCATTAATTACATAAATAATAAAAAAACACAATGTAGGGTTCCCCCTATTTTTGATATTTAGCCAAGGTAAAGCTTGTATTATCAGGCTGGGAAGGTCCAGGTTTATTAGGCCATTCTGAAAATACAAGTCTGCAGCTGCCCCAGAATTTGCGCATCTCTAGCACTTTGTCCGGCTCTTCCCGATTGCCCTGGAGCAATACCATCACTCTGATTGCCACTACTCCAGGGCAATAAGGAAGATTGAGGTAGAGGATGTGGGGTGACCAGAGGGTTAAGGTGGGCAACTGTTCCACAGAGCAACAACACTCCTGAATTTTTCCGTCAAAGATTTAGGTGTTCACCAGTTTGGGACTTTTCTTAAAGAGAGTTCTGAGACAAAAAAAAGATCATTTGCAACCTCTGCCATGCCAGTATCAGCAGGGTCCTGCACCTGTCCTTGCGCATGTTGACACACCATCATCAGGCACTTCCAAATCCTTGTCCCACAACAGCGTTCAGATGTTCCTACCCAAGGCCTTGGAGTGAAGGAAAAAGTTTTCAGCCATCCACCCAGAGGCCCAAAGGCTAAACGGGCACATTTCCAGTCTGCTTGCTGTGTAATGTTGCCTTTTAGGCTTGTAGACATAGAGGATTTATGACAACTCATGGTGGCAGCCATCGCTCAGTACCCTACCCCAGGCCCTTACCCATGTGGTTACTGACATGGTCCACTTAACGACAGACACGTGGACAAGTGCTTGTGGTCAGTGATGCTACATTTCCCTGATTGCACACTGGGTGAACATTGTGGAGGCTGGAGTTGAGTCCCACCCTGGCACAGCATATGTGCTCCTGACACTGAGAGTTTATGGACCTACTTCTATCAGGGTTTCCTCCACGACATGCATCAGTTCCTGCACATCCTTCTGCTCCTCCTTACCCTCCATCTCCAATGTGTTCTCAGAGTGCATCGTCCTCATTAGAGTTGAGCGACTTTTGTTTTTTTAGGGTCGAGTTTCGTTTCGTGAAACCCGACTTTTCCAAAAGTCGGGTCGAGCAAGATCGGCCGATTATAGAGAAAAGTCGGGGTCGTCCCGAAACACGAAACCCAATGTAAGTCAATGGGGAATAAAAGTCGGCAGTGAGAGGAGGACAGGAAACACACCTACAGTGCCCATTTGAATGCCAAAAGCATCAATTCTTCTTACTTAAGCTTGTCAACCTTAATTAACTTCATAATACAAGTTACGCACTGAAAAATGGGGGTTATTTGGCTAAAGTTGTGGGGGGGTAGGGCTGGCTCCAGGTTTTCATGTGCCCTGGGCGAAAGAGCGCCCCTTTAACACATACCACAACTCATCATGCTCCGATACGGCAGAGAAATAGCGGTATAGTACAATGAAAAATACTTCACTTTTTACATCTCATGACGAGGCCCATCTATTTCTCCATACAGAATCATTGGTCCCATATAATGTTTGAAACAGTATATGATGAGCTCCACATAATGCTACAGGATATGTTGGTCACCCTGGATGAAGCTCCACTGTCTTATGGGCCCAAATAATGCTCCAAACATAATGGGCCCCATTTCTAATGCTCTAGTGTATAATGGGCCCTGTAAATGCTGCTCCAGTGTCTGAAGTCCACCTTTGGAATGTTCCAGTGTATGGTGGGCCCCATCTATCATTCTCCAGAGTATAGTGCTCCCCAAAAATTGCTGTCCCAACATTGAAAACAATCAAATAAGTCTCCTCACTAGGGAATCCCTGTACTGGTCTGGACTCCTCGTCGTCCCCATCTTCCATCTCACTGCACAGTATTTCAACCTTGCAAGTGCTGTGATCCTGAGCAAGCATGGGGGGCCCACTCATTGGCGACGGCACTGGCACCGGGCCCCTGATAGTACGGTGGTGTGTCTGATGGCGGGTGGGCCGAACCTGCACTTTCATCTGCAGCTTCCTCTTTGTCACCATGTAAGATGGAACTGTATATGGGAAGGGTAACTTGAGTTTCATCAGGGTCAGATTCAGGCCGTGTAGCGTGCGAGGGGAATGTAGTGGTCTGGGTCAATGTACCAGCAGATTCATTGGGCAGTGGCTGGGCATCAGTGCACTTGTGTCACCCCCAGGAGTACGGTCGCCACAGTGGCATTACCTTCCTCCTAGGGAGTGTGATGTCATGCTTGGGAGCAACGAAGGATCTCTCTAGCAGGTTAACTGATTGGGCGGCGTTATTCCCACGAGTCATGACCCTCCAAACAGCGTTCATGAAGGCAAAGTGTTTGTTTTACGTGGGCAGTATGGTTGCAAAGCTGAACCTTAAAGGAATGTCCAGAAGGGCACCACCAGGAGTGGAGCCTACGGTTAAATTCGACTCCACCTGGGAAACCTCAACCATGCCAGCTACAGAAAAGATGCACACATTGCAAGCTTAATTTTGTTAACGAATGAGACTCCGTCAAGCCCCGCGGTCCCAGTCCGGCTTACTAGAGGGACACGTGAGGCTCTGGCACATGAGATTGGCCAATAACTGGGGTGTCATGCCCTTACATGTCCGTGGCTGCATGTGCGCTACACTGAAAAGGCCAGCGTTTGTCGCTTACAGGTGCAGATAACCCGCTGAACAACGTTAGTGATGGGGATCACTGATTACAATTATTACCCGCGAACGATGATTTCCCAGTAAGTGCAGGTCAACCGCAGTTCCGGAATTAGGCCTAACCGTCATTCCTGAAAAAATGAAAAACTTACGTGTGCAAACCACAGGTGCTGTAGCTTGCTTAACAGCTCGCCAGCCGTTCTCACGCCCAGTATGGATTACACGTGATTGCACAAAGGTGAGAAAGGGTACCGTATCCCCGAATAACATGTATGGATAGCGTACACATTCAAAATATATGTCTATACATCAGGAGGCAGGCTCAGACGGTGTCAGGCACAGTATGGCTTGCACGTGATTGCACAAAGGTGAGAAAGGGTACCGTATCCCCGGATAACATGTATGGATAGCGTACACATTCAAAATATATGTCTATACATCAGGAGGCAGGCTCAGATGGTGTCAGGCACAGTATGGATTTGACGGCCCAGACTACACAGCGGAGGAGCAGGGAGAGGTAAAGATTGCAAATGCTGGGGCCCTGCCCAAGCAAGGGGGGCCCACTCGTGGGCGTCGGTACTGGCACTGGGCCCCTCATAGTACGGCGGTGTGTCTGACGGCGGGTGTGCACCACCACCGTCAGAGACACTTGATTGCACTATGAGGGACCCTGTGCCAGTGCCCGCGCCCAAGAGTCAGCCTACCCACCTGTCCAGGGCAACGGCACTCGCACGGTGTCGTGCGCTAGGTGGTGACCCCAGCCATGGGGGGGGGGGAGGCAGCACAGTTAGGGAGTTTTAGAAAGTGACATATGTTGATGTTGGACATTCAGCTGATGCAAAAGGTGAAATAGGTCAAGTCCCAGGAAGAGGTGGACCAAAGCAAGCCATTTTTCTGTCACCCTATGTGTCATCAGGGGAAGGTGGGACAAAATCCTTGGAAACCCATGCATGGTTCATTTTAATGAAGGTTAGATCATCCACATTTTGGGTTGACAGACGGGTCCTTTTTTCTGTCAGGATTGATCCAGCTGCACTGAAGACTCTTTCCGATAGCACACTTGCAGCTGGGCAAGCGAGCTCCTGTAAGGCATATTGTGCCAATTCAGGCCAGGTGTCCAGTTTAGCGGCCCAATAGTCAAAGGGGAATGACCTGTGTGGGAGAACATCGATATGGGAGGAAAAGTAGTTTGTAACCATAGTTGACAACTGCTGTCTCCTGTCACTTTCCATCGATGCAGTATTACCAGTTGTGTGAGCGGTACTTGAAAAATCAGTCCACAACATTGTCATGAAACCCCTGTCTCCAACGCCACTTCTGCTGTGTGCACCATGAACACCTCTGCCAAGCTGCCCCCGGCCCGTACGGCTCATGTGAGAACCATCACCGCTGCTGTGTGCTGGGAATGCCTCAAGCAACCGATTTACCAGAGTTGCTTGTTTATTAGCCAATATTAGGTCAAGGTTCTCCTGTGGCATGACGTTTTGTAATTTGCCTTTATAGCGTGGATCCAGGATGCTGGCCAACCAGTAGTTGTCATCGTTCATCATTTTGGCAATGCGGGGGTCCCTTTTTAGGATCTGCAAGGCATAATCTGACATGTGGGCCAATGTTCCCGGTGTCAATGATGCACCTTGAGTGCTGGTTGGAGGAGCACTTTCTGGCAAATCCACATCCCTCCAGTCACGCACAAACCCTGTACCAGACCTTGCCACGCCAACATTTTCACTTGCCCCACGAGATGCATCCTCCTCCCCTAAGTAATCATCCCAATCATCATCCTCCTCTTCTTCCTCCACCTCGTCCAGGAGAGGTCCCTGAGCAGACAATGGCTGAATGTCATCAAGGATTCCCTCCTCGTCAACATTGGCTGCAGACGCCTGCTCCTTAAGGTGCGTCAAAGTTTGCATGAGCAGACGCATAAGTGGGATGCTCATGCTTAGGATGGCGTCGTCTGCGTTCACCAGCCGTGTGCATTCCTCAAAACACTGAAGGACTTTACAGAGGTCTTTCAGCTTCGACCACTGCACACCTGTCAACTCCATGTCTGCTCTCAAAGTGCCTGGCCGTGTATCCTCCCACAAATGCATTATGGCCTGCCTCTGCTCGCACAGCCGCTCCACCATGTGCAGGGTGGAGTTCCACCTTGTTGCAATGTCGATAATGAGGCGGTGGTTGGGAAGGTGGAGCAATCGCTGCAGCTTCTGCATACGAATAGAGTGTACAGGCGACCGGCGGATGTGCGCGCACAGTCTTCGCACCTTCTGGAGCAGGGCTGTTAACTCCGGATAATTTTTGAGGAAGCACTGCACCACCAGGTTCAAGGTGTGAGCCAAGCAAGGTATGTGGCTGAGTTTTGAAAGGGCTATGGCTGCCACAAAATTACGGCCGTTATCACTAACTACCTTGCCTGCCTCAAGATGTACACTGCCCAGCCATGACTCAGTTTGTCACTTCAAGTACTCGGCCAGCACCTCGGCGGTGTGTCTGTCGCCCAAACACATCATCTGCAACACAGCCTGCTGACGCTTTCCACTAGCTGCTCGATAGGGGGACACCTCGTGTGCAACAGTGGCAGCTGCAGATGGAGTGCTCGTACGACTGCGCTCTGTGGACGAGCTTTCGCTTCTGGAGGAGGAGGAGGAGGAGGAGGGTCTAACGCCTACAGCCAACTGTTTCCTATACCGTGGGCTAGGCAGCACTGTCCCACCACCGCTGTCCCCTGTGGATCCTGCATCCACCACATTAACCCAGTGCGCAGTGATGGACACGTAACGGCCCTGGCCATGCCGACTGGACCATGCATCAGTTGTGAGGTGCACCTTTCCACTCACTGACTGCTTGAGTGCATGGACAATGCGGTCTTTTACATGATGGTGGAGGGCTGGGATGGCTTTGCGAGTGAAGAAGTGGCGACTGGGTAGGTCATAGCGTGGTACTGCATAGGCCATGAGTTCGTGGAAAGCTGCGCTTTCCACCAACCGATAGGGCATCATCTCAAACGAGATTAGTTTGGCAATGTGGGCGTTCAAACCCAGTGTACGCGGATGAGAGACTGAGTACTTTCTTGACCTACTCATAGTGTCTGGGAGGGTGAGCTGGACTTGAGAGCTGCATATGGTGGAAGTAGCGGTGGACAGGGCGGACTGAGAGAGGGTTGATGATGGTGATGGAGTTGGTGTTCTTTCTGATGGCCTAGATTCAGTATTTCGTTGATATAACAGTGGGATTCCCTGACTGCTGTGGCCTTGCAACGACACCTCAACATTTGCTGCTGTGCTAACCGGTGGGCTTACAGTGGGGGAAACAATGTAGCGTTGCTGACTACCTTCTTTGTGATCAGTTGCACATGTGGCACTTGAGGTTTGGTGTTGTGTCCACGCTTGCAATTGCATGCTGGTTAAATGTCTAAGCATGCAACTGGTATTCAAATTTTTCAGATTTTTCCCTCGGCTAAAGGTCTTTGCGCACTTCTTGCAGATAACCTTGGCCTGATCATGAGGATTTTGTTCAAAAAAGTGCCACACTGCACTCTTCCTACTTTGGCAGACATTTAGCGGCCTAGCACGCTGTGATCTTTTGACCCTCTGGACAAGCTGTCCAGCAACTCTTGATTTTTGGAACCTGTCTTTGGAGTGCTCCGGGCCTGCCAGATAAGAGCTGTTGCGATGTCGATGTCTGCTGTGGATGTTCCTCATCTGAGCTATTGGAAGCAGCACCCTCTTCCCCCAATGGATGCCAATCTGGGTCAACAACTGGGTCATCCATCACCTCCTCTTCAATGTCATGTGCACCTTCCTCTGTGTCACCGTGTATGGTGGTATAGTGTGCGGGAAGGGGCACCTGAGTCTCATCAGGGTCAGAATCTGGCTCTGTACACTGCGAGGACAATGTAGTGCTCTGAGTGAATGTACCAGCAGAATCATCTATCAGCGGCTGTGCATCAGTGCACTCCATGTCAGATTCATCTTGGCCTGGGTAATTCACCATTTCACTTGATAATCCAGGCATGGTATGTGAAAAAAGCTCCATGGAGTAATCAGTAGTATGGCCTGCGTCATCCTTCAATCTTGGTTGGGGTGAAGGACACAAGGAAAGGTGTGGTTCATGAGCATGAGCCTCCAATGACGACTCAGTGCTTTTACTTTTTACAACTTCAGAAGAGGAGGCGATAGAGCTGGAGGCTGAGTCAGCAATGTAAGACAAAACTTTTTCCTGATGCTCTGGCTTTAAAAGCGGTTTGCCAACTCCTAGAAAACTAAGCCTTCGAAGCCTTATGGAGCCAGACGATGACGCAGGCTCAACACCTCCTGCATTCGGTCCTATTTTGCTCTTGCCAATACCATCAGATCCACCACCAACACCATCATTACCAGCTGCCAACCCCCGCCCAATTCCACGGCCTCTTCCACCAGCCTTCCTCATTTTTTGTAGAAATGTAGACAAAATCCAACAAACTATATAGTAATATAAAACAAGGTACAAGGTGTCTATAGGACAGGGGAGATTTTGAATTTCTGCACACACTTGTGGACACTGGACACTTTTGGATTGTGTGAGGCCCACTGAATATCAGAGCGCTATGTCACAGGCTCGATGGCACAGGTGTGAAAAAAGTGACTACAGGATAAGGGAGATTTTGAATTTCTGCACACACTAGTGGACACTGGACACTTCTGGATTGTGTGAGGCCCACTGAATATCAGAGCGCTATGTCACAGGCTCGATGGCACAGGTGTGAAAAAAGTGACTACAGGATAAGGGAGATTTTGAATTTCTGCACACACTAGTGGACACTGGACACTTTTGGATTGTGTGAGGCCCACTGAATATCAGAGCGCTATGTCACAGGCTCGATGGCACAGGTGTGAAAAAAGTGACTACAAGATCACAGAGATTTTGAATTTCTGCACACACTTGTGGACACTGGACACTTATGGATTGTGTGAGGCCCACTGAATATCAGAGCGCTATGTCACAGGCTCGATGGCACAGGTGTGAAAAAAGTGACTACAGGATAAGGGAGATTTTGAATTTCTGCACACACTAGTGGACACTGGACACTTTTGGATTGTGTGAGGCCCACTGAATATCAGAGCGCTATGTCACAGGCTCGATGGCACAGGTGTGAAAAAAGTGACTACAGGATAAGGGAGATTTTGAATTTCTGCACACACTAGTGGACACTGGACACTTTTGGATTGTGTGAGGCCCACTGAATATCAGAGCGCTATGTCACAGGCTCGATGGCACAGGTGTGAAAAAAGTGACTACAGGATAAGGGAGATTTTGAATTTCTGCACACACTAGTGGACACTGGACACTTTTGGATTGTGTGAGGCCCACTGGCACTGAATATCAGAGCGCTATGTCACAGGCAGAAATTGGCTAGTGTATCACAAACTACAAGGTGTATGTAGAATTGGGCAGAAAAGGAATCTCCTTAGAGTGTAGGTCTGTAAGAACGGAACAAGTCCTCCACTTATCCTTCCACAGTGACACACAGATAACTTCACTGTGGCCGTGATAACAGCCGTTACACGGTACTGAGAGGAGCGTGCACGTACACGGCTGTCCGGTGTACGTAAAATTGTCAAGCTCCGTGTTTTTTAAGTATACGGACTGACACACGCTGTCTCTCTATAGTTTTGAATGTGATCAAACAGCAAATATATTTAACTGTTTGAAAGCTAGACAAAACTAGTAGGTGCAGGTCTGTAAGAACGGAACATGTCCTCGACTTATTCTCACAGAGTGACACACAGATAGCTTCACTGTGGCTGTGATAACAGCCGTTACATGGTACTGTGTGAGGAGCGTACACCGCTGTATGGTGTGAAAAAATGCACGCTCAGTACCTCAGCAGGACAAAAAAAAAAAATTGGGATTGCTTTTAAAAAAGCAGTTTGCAGAGCAGTGGGTAAACAGCAATGCAGCTGTCAGGAAGCCTTAGAAAACAACCAACACCGCTGATCCACCACAATATAGCCTCCCCTTGCACTGCACACACAGTGACTGGTGTGTTGTACAGGCAAAATCGCTAGCAGCAGAAGCAGTTTTTTTTTCTTCTTCCCTGCCTAACGCTCTCCCTACAGAATCAGCAGCAGCAACCTCTCCCTATGCTAAGATCGGCAGAAGTAAGATGGCGGTCGGCGTGCACGCCCTTTATAACCCCTGTGACGCACACCAAAGCAAGCCAATCACTTGCATGCCCTTCTGAAATATGGTGGTGACCCCTGCCTATGTCATCACGTTGCCCACAGTGTCCGTGGATCCTGATTGGCTGAAAAAGAGCGCAAAACAAACTTTTGAAACGCGACTTTGGCGCGTAAGTCGCCGACCTCGTGGCCGACCTCATCCTAGGGTCGGGTTTCGTTTCATGAAACCCGACTTTGCCAAAAGTCGGCGACTTTTGAAATTTTTCGACCCGTTTCGCTCAACTCTAGTCCTCATCATCAGAAAGCTGAAAGCTCTGCAGCACTGTCTCAGCAAAGTAGCAACAGCTTCTGTTGAAGCTAATTTGTCGAGGAGACAAACCTTACATTGCGTCAAAGTTACTTAAAGGAATAACCAACCAGACAAATCTGTGACTTTTGCATCTAAAAATCCAACCAGGCATGGTCATGTGTGTAACCTGGTGGCGGCTGTGAAGCTTGCAAGCTCACATACATACCATTCTTAGCACATGTGCTCAGCTTGGTAGATCACCGGTTTCTGAAAACATACTCAGATTTACCAGAGCTTCTGGTCAAAGCACATCACATCAGTTCCCATTTCATTTCATTTGTAGTTGGCTAAAGCTACTATTGCTCTGGCAATGCAGCAGCAGCACATGCAAGTGTCAGCTCACCGACTGGTGTGTGATGTACCCACATTATGGAACTCCACACTGATGTGTTGTCAGGGCTTTGTGAGCAGCAGAGTTATTGAGTGCAAGCTCCAACACGCCTGTCAGTATTCTGGTCAGCCTCTGCTAATGGCAACTGAAGAGTGGGAAAGGATGTCTGACTGTTGTGCAGTTCTCCAAGACTTTGATGACTCCACAAAAGTGGTGAGCAGCAATGACACCATAGTGTCACTAAGGAGCACTTTGCATGTCTATTTCCTGAGAAGGAGAGGTCTTCTAAAATGGTTCTATACCAGAATGCCATTGTGGAAAATATGTTGAAAAAATTCCCACCAGACAAGGCTAGCGGTGGGGGCAAGCTTCGTTCTTGCCCAACCAAGGAGGAGAGGCAAGGGAAACAGACAGCAGAGGCAGGGGTACACTGTCAAAGGCATGGGCCAATTTCATGACACCATCCCAGCATCCAGGGTCTGATAACTGGGTGTTTTTGAGGAGGAAAAAGTATTTTTAAAGATGGTCAAGCAATATCTGATCTACCAACGCAGCGTACTCTCTAATTCCTCTGCTATCCTCAACCATTGGGTCTCAAAGCTGAACACTTGGCATGAGCTGTCCCTCTATGCCTTGGAGGTGTTGTGCTGCCCTGCCACTAGCGTCATGTCTAAGTGAGTTTTTAATGCCACCTATGGATTCATAACAGATATGCACTTTCATATGTCAAGAGAGAATGCTGACAGGCTCACTCTGATAAAAATGAACAAAGCCTGAATTAGCCACTACTTTTACATACAACCATACGACAGCAGTGCATAAAGTGTTTTTAATGTTCAATTTTGGTAACATTTCGGTGGCATAAAACACTATAAAAAAAGCGTTGAATTTTTTTCTAGATTCAATTACTCATCCATAGAGTATTACGTGCATTCTGTTACATTTGGGTCATATAAAACACTCCAAAAAAGCATTGAAAAATATTTCTGGATTCAGTTAGTCATCCATGGGGTTCTTGCAGACTGCAGATGGGGGAGGTTTCAGCAACTAGTGAGCGGACTGCAGGGCCTAGGCTGATCAGTAGAGTGTCGGAGGCGAGCCAGGACCAAGGTACCGACACTTGGTATCCCAGGGTGAGGTCATTATGTACGACTGGCAGCAGAGATGGGGGTTCATAAAAGAGTTTGGGATCCGTCATCACATCTCATTCAACCACTAGAGATGGAACACTTACCTTAAAGGCTGCAAGAGTTGATGGCTGAAACCAGGGTTACCTTCCTCAAAATGGAGGGGCAACATCGCTGGTATGCGGTGGTTGTAATCCGAGATGGAAGGGAGCAGAATGAACCCTTCTTGAGAAATGAAGGGGCATTGGAGAGGTTCTCAAGGTGGCTTGAGATGGAAATACCATCCCAAAGAGACTGAATTGTTCTTAGTTTCCCCACCTGCTATGCGGGAGCAGACTGCTGCAGGTGACACAGTGGGCTACCGCCCATTTGTACATGTCAGGGGCTCTGGCAGTACCCAATGCCGGGTCACTTACAGTCCAGTCACCTAGGAATCGAGCTCCAGGAAGCAGGTTAAGGCAGTCCCCCAGTCTCACAAGGCAGGAGAAGAAGCAGACACCTGAAGAAGAATACTATATTACCCTCCTTATAATTTTTTCCTGGCTTTGTACTTTCTGCAAAGCATTTATGAGTGTATGGGTACATCAATTACACTTTCAAAATATTTACAATCAAAAGTTTTTTCTGCCTTTAATTATCCATAACAACTTTCGACTAACCTCTGCACTAATCCATACCTCCTACTCCTGACTCCAAGACTTCTCCCGCACTGCGCCAATCCTCTGGAATGCTCTACCCCATGAAATCAGGACTATCCACAATTTGCATAGTTTTAGGCACTCCCTCAAAACACATTTGTTCAAGGTGGCCTATCACGTTCACTAATCAAAGTCATTTAAGTGTGCATATGTATCCCATTCACTATCTCCATCTATCCCCCACTCCCTCAAGATGGCTGGACCATCATTGTAAATACATCATTGTAGATGCACACCTGTACTTTATATCTTCCCCACCTCATTGTAGATTGTAAGCTTTCATGAGCAGGGTTGTTTAATTTTGCTTTAATTATTGTATTGTTAACGTTGTTAATTATGACTTGTGTTTTGAAACTGTTAAACTGTAAAGCACTGTGGAATATGTTGGCGCTATATAAAGATTATTATTATTGTATTATTATTCATACAGTTTAAGCCTAGTTTCACACTTGCGTTTTTTTGCGCTGTTGTTTTGCGCAAAAAAACGCATGCGTCTTTTTTTCCTATACTTTACATGGGTGCGCATACACATGCGCTTGTACGCGTTTGTATGCGCTTTCGTTTTGTTGTAGTGTGCGCTCGGGCGCACAAAATGCATCCTGTTGCATTTTTTGTGCATCCGACTTGTCCCAAAAAAACGCATGCACACGCAATGCGTTTTTTTTTCACCCAACCACCCATTGTAGTCTACGGGTGCGCTGACGTGCGCATGGTAATGCGCACGTCAGCACAAAAAAACGCATGCGTTTTTTTTAAAAAATGCACGCAAAACCGCAAAAAACGCACAAAAACGCATGATGCGTTTTTTATGTGCGTTTGCACTGTGCACGGTGCGCAGCGCAAAAAAACGCAAGTGTGAAAGTAGCCTAACGTGGTTAGTGTTACATTACAGTGGTATATAAAACTTAGAAAAAAGTTCAAAAGTTTTTTGTCATCCACACTTTTTACTGTGCTTTGTGATGGTTAAAATCTTTATAAACCACATGACCTGGTACAATTCAAAACATTATTTTGTTCCAAAGATTGGCTATTGTCATATATACTGTAGAAATTGTTTTGTGTTCAATGTTGTTGGTTTGAAATAAAAAACAAAATTGGCCTGCTACTGGTATACAAATTTGGTTGTTAAAAAATTGACTATTGTCATACATACTGTATAGCATGGGTGTCCCTGCATGCTGGTCCTCTTCTTTGGCAGAGATGCCAGCTCACTCACCGCAGAGGTCCCTCTCTTGCACATCCTCTTGCTATCTTGGTGATAGCTGCCCAGGGTACATGCACTGTTCACAGATTCCCGTGTACTGTGCTTAGGACATGTGGGTGCTCCCTCCCTCTTAAAGGGGCCTTGCGCACCATCCTAAAGTGTCCCCAGCCAATACCCAGGGGGCACTTATTATTTAAGGCACCTCCTCCAGCATGGAGGTGCCTGAGCATCATGGTTAGTCTGTCCTTAGCATGCTTGCTTGTTGTTAGGATCCCCAGTACCCACCAGTCAGTCTATCTGTCCAGTGCCTGTCTAGCTGTACTTGTTTGCTTATCTAAATACCAGCCGGTCCACTCTGCACCTGCCACGGCTCAACTCTATACCATCTGGTCTACATTGCACCTGCCAGTCCTCATTTCTATATCAGCTGGTCCACTCTGCACCTGCAAATACTAAAGTCAAATTTAGCCGGTGTACTCTACAACTGCAAGGGCTCGCCTGTATATCAGCTGGTCCACTCTGCACCTGCCAATGCCCTGCTGTATACTAGCTGGTCCACTCTGCACTTGCCAGTGCTCAACTTTATACCAGCTGGGCCGCTGCGCTCCTGCCAGTGCTCATTTGTATACCAGCTAGTCCACTATGAACATATCAGTGCTCACCTGTATCCCAGTGGATCCACACCACACCTGCCAGTGCTCATCTGTATACCAACTGGTTCACTCCACACTTGCCAGTGCTCAACTGTATACCAGGTGGTACACTCTGCATCCACCAGTGCTCTGCTGTATACCAGCCAGTCTGCTCTGCACCTGCGAGAGCTCATCTCTATACCAGCTGGTACACTCAAATTTTCAACATTTTCACCAAATTTTTATTTTTTTCACAAGTAAACAAAAGTCGTATCGAATAAATTTTACCACTATTATGAAGTACAATATATCATGAAAAAACATTCTCAGAATCAGTGGGATCCGTTGAAGCGTTCCAGAGTCATTACCACATAAATTGACACTGGTCAGAATTGCAAAATTTGGTCTGGTCATGTAGGTGCAAACAGGCTTGAGGGGTAAAGGGTTAAGTTTGAAAAGATTTGATCACCTGTAGTAAATGTATACAAGCCTAAAAGTGGATTATAAATGCACCAATTTAAAGAAGTTAATAGATTCAATTTTCCTTGAAATATCAGCCATGAATGACCATTTTAATACTGTAAAGCTACAAACCTCTGATTCTTTTAATTTACAGCTTCATATTCATGGCAGCATATCCAGGTACACACCAATATTATGGTCTTTGGAAAATCTCCTGTACAAATCAATCCTTGCTCTGTTTAGAAGGTTTTTATGTGCTCTAAGAAATTAAAGGTGTGGAGACATTAAAACACTGCATGGAGCCAAACTTGCTGTCAGTCTAGGGGTGCTCTCTGGACTCTTCTTGGTTATCTTAAAATACTTATTGCTAGTAAGTATTTAGTGTGAGTTATTAAGTTATTAGCATAGTTAGAATTAACTGTAAAAGCAAGAATGAATCATCATAGGTTTTACTGTACTGAAGTGCCCTGAGACAAGCACCAATCAAGGGTAAATGGAGTAAATGTGAATACAAAATTAGAAAGCCAAAGCAGACAGAGATGTGTCTGGTTAGTATAGATATGGGGATGACCAGTCCTAGTTGCCAGTGTTAATAGGGATTATTTTTAAACAGTACCTAATAGTAAAGAACGCCAATGTGGTACGTTGTATTCCCTATGTAGTACTGGGAGTGACTAATATACGATATATGCATATGTAAGGTAATATAAGGTTTTCTGGCTATACTAGGAGTGGAGTGTGATGCAAGAAAGTTCAATAGCAGTAGAAAGTCCCGTGCTACTGAATTGTGAACATGTGACTAAACCGGTTTGCGAAACAACTATGCTTGTTACACCCCTCGTTTAGAGGTGGTGAAGTAAACTATCCATTGCTAACAGAAAACATGCACTCACTTTATTTGCCACCTTTTCCTACATCTATATGTTTAACAGACAAACAACAGAGCAGGGGGGGCGCTCATAGGATTATACCTGGTGGTCTAGTGAGATTTCTATTAGAGCGGGGATCCACTCACCTATCCAGGTTGGGCACCCTTGCACAACCTCAGAAGAAGCCTGTAGTAGTTAGTAAGGAGCCAGCCATCAGACCTGAAGTCCAAGCTGTCATGTGACTGGACCTGCAGGTCTCCTAGTAATGATGCCTATGCTGCTGCATCCGCAGCCCTCAAGGAGGGATATTGTTAAAAGAAAAGAAAAGTGCGGTCAGGCGGAGCGCTGGGCATTCAGAAGAGGGCAAAAGGTTCATGTAAATATACAGACCTTTATTTACACAATGCGTTTCCACGGCTGAATACCACCTTCATCACGTGATCAGACAGAATTGGCCTTAGCCACTCCATCTGGCAGATTTCAGAGAAATCGTGTCTTTCTCCTGTCAACACCTGAAAAGGATTCTGGTATTGCAATGTGGTCCACTGGATTGCTTCCATGGAAGGGCTGATTTCCTGAGGAGCAAATCAAAGGTGAAAGAATTCAAGGCAGCTAGATCAGAACCAGGAGGGCAGTCAAGGTGCAAAATCAGAAGTCAAAAGAATGGTTAGAAATTAAGCCACGGTCAGTAAACAGGAATTTAAACAAGCAAACCAGGAGTAATTAGCACAGGGACTTAAACAGAGAACTTTAACTTTAAGTTAGAGTCTGGGGTTTAAATAGAAGAAAGCCCCTTATTGGGCTAACAGAAAGGTGCCAGGAATTAACTCCACAACTCCCTAAATGAGCGTACCAAAAGACCCAGGACTTAAATCAGACTGTTGTTTTGCTGTTCCGCATCTCCCACAAAAAAAAGGACAGCTACTGAAGTTGAAACAGAGGGATAGGTACTGACATGGATGTCACAGTCATGTTATCTCCACCTCATGGTTTGTTTGCAGAACCCTTCATCACTAACAGCCAACTAAACAAGCGTGAAGTGATCTTTGTTAGTCCCTATCTTATTGGTTCTCTTGCAAAATCCTGTCTTAATCCTGCTTGGCATATATTTTTTTGCAAAAAAACGTATAGACTAAATACCCTGTAATTGTTGTTATCTTTTTATCAGCACTTGCTGACTACTATTATATGTCTTACTGCAAGGCATTTTTGCATATTTTTCATTCTGTGCTTTGTTTGTGTTTCAGTCAGTGGGTGGCGTGAACATTGTTTTACAGACTTGTTCACACTTGTGCATGTCACATGTGTTTTTAATCCAGTTTTTTCCGTGCTTATGCATGATTTGAGAGACCCCACCCCTCTCTTGTGTGACATGCACAAAAGGAGCTGTCTCATGCCATGAGCCCATATAGGTAAGCGCCTGTCTTAATCCTGCTCATTTAGACACTGTTCACTTGTTCAGGTTTTAAATATATTAGATAGGGACTGCTTCGATAGGGGTTACCTTGACGTGGTGGAGCAGCTTGGCATATATTTTTTTGCAAAAAAGCGTATCGACTAAATACCCTGTAATTGTTGTCATCTTTTTATCAGCACTTGCTGACTACTATTATATGTCTTACTGCAAGGTATTTTTGCATATTTTTCATTCTGTGCTTTGTTTGTGTTTCAGTCAGTGGGTGGCGTGAACATTGTTTTACAGACTTGTTCACACTTGTGCATGTCACATGTGTTTTTAATCCAGTTTTTTCCGTGCTTATGCATGATTTGAGAGACCCCACCCCTCTCTTGTGTGACATGCACAAAAGGAGCTGTCTCATGCCTTGAGCCCATATAGGTAAGCGCCTGTCTTAATCCTGCTCATTTAGACACTGTTCACTTGTTCAGGTTTTAAATATATTAGATAGGGACTGCTTCGATAGGGGTTACCTTGACGTGGTGGAGCAGCTTGGCATATATTTTTTTGCAAAAAAGCGTATCGACTAAATACCCTGTAATTGTTGTCATCTTTTTATCAGCACTTGCTGACTACTATTATATGTCTTACTGCAAGGTATTTTTGCATATTTTTCATTCTGTGCTTTGTTTGTGCTTCAGTCAATGGGTGGCGTGAACATTGTCTTACAGACTTGTTCACACTTGTGCATGTCACATGTGTTTTTAATAAAAATAAAGTAGACTAATCCTAGGCTTTGCTACTGTAACTAGGGATGAGTGAGTAGTGAAATACTCAGACTCACTGTACTCGTTACGAGTACCTCCTAATACTTGGGTACTCTTAACGAGTAGCAAGTCCAATGTATTTCTATGGGAAATGCGAGTAATGGGCGGAGACTATGTGTGCAGGCAGAGAATGTGTGCGGGGGTCTGTGGGGCTGTGTGTGTGCGGGCTCTGCTGGGCTGATCGGAGGTCTGTGCGGGCCGTGCCGGGCCGATCGGGGGTCTGTGCGGCTGTGCTGGGCCAATCGGGGGTTCTGTGCGGGCTGTGCCGGGCCTATTGGGAGTCTGTGCGGGCTCTGTGCGGGCTCTGTGGGGCCTCTGCGGGCTCTGTGCAAGCTCTATGGGGCCTGTGCGGGCTCTATAGGGCTCTGTGCAGGCTCTGTGGGGCTTGTGCGGGCTCTATGGTGCTCTATGCAGGCTCTGTGGGGTTCTGTGCGGGCTCTGTGAGGCATGTGCAGGCTCTGTGCGGGGCCTGTGCGGGCTCTATGGGGCTCTGTGCGGGCTCTGTGGGGCCTGTGCGGGCTCTGTGCGGGCTCTGTGGGGTCTGTGTGGCCTGTGCAACCTGTGCGGGGCCTGTGCAGGCATGGTCCGATGGGACTACTTGTCCCATCCGGCTATGCCCGCTACAGTGGCAGCATTAGGGATGATGGGAAAGTAGTATTCCTATCATCTGGGTATTGTGGAGAATGTAAAAAAAAAAAAAAACCACAAACAGAACATACACTACATATAACATACAGTACGTACACATGACATACAACACATAACAGAGTACATACGCACCTCACACACGTAATTCCCCGAAGCCTTCGTCTTCTGTAATAAACATAAAATAATAAAGCAACCTATACTCACCTCTCCGCCGTAGTCCACTAATATCGAGGATCTCAAGTCGATCTCCCGTGGAGAACAGCCGCATCAGCTGATGCGACCGCTCTCCAGGGGCACAGCGATAGAATGACGGAGATAACCCTCCGCCGCTGTATCACTCCGCCGGAGGTCACACGAGTTCACCTGTGACTTATGGCAGCACTGCCATTCGGCCCGGCACAGTCCGCATAGACAGACCCCCGATTGGCCCGGCACAGCCCGCACAGACCCCGATCGGCCCGGCAAAGCTCGCACAGAGCTCCGATCGGCCCGGCAGAGCTTGCACAGACCCCCGATCGGCCCGGCACAGCCCGCACAGACTTCCGATCGGCCCGGCACATCCCGCACAGAGCCCCGCACACACATATGATGCTGCACGGCCAGCCAATCACAGTAATGCCACAACAAAGAAGGTGGTGGCTTTACTGTGATTGGCTGACACATGCAGGTGGGAGATCCGAATATTGTGAGGCGAGTAGTGAAAAACTCTCTAGGATTCGAGTACTGCGAGTACCGAATTACTCGCCGAGTTCCGAATCCTAAGAAGTATACTCCCTCATCCCTAACTGTAACTGTTTTTGTATCAATGGGGCTGTACTAAAGTTTGACTTATGGCTGGAAAGATTGGTTCACAGATTGGACACAGAGAATAAAAATGTCAACAAGTTAGAAGGAAGCTGGAAGTAAATCTTTAGATAAAATCAGAAAGAAGTGTGACATGCAGAAATAGTGCTAACTGCTGTTGCTTCAAAAGCATCCAGCAACTAGAGGGGTTAACACAGTCACAAGAGACAGGGAGTGGTTAGCAGAGCCCCAGGGGGATTATGGAAAACTTTTTTACATTCTGGCAGCAGAAAGAGATGAATGGTGCATAATCTGTCTCTCAAACACGTTCAGGCAAGTGAACCATAGGGACACAGGATTCCATTACAGAGTGGAACTGGGCTACCCCTATACTGTGACTTGAGAAAGTCTATCAGGTACAGGAAGATAAGTACTAAGAAGTTGTGTTACAGGGAAAATCTCCCTCAGGAAACCCTCCCCCCCATGCTAGAAGAAATGCTGTGTACTGCTGTGCCTTTGTAAAGACTTGATCTGTGCTGAACTATGCTAACAAAAGAGACTGTTAGTCAATTTGCCTCTAAGAAGCAGCTGTACTGTTATAAAGCCTGTGCTTAAGAGACTTGAATTGTACTGAATGTGCTGTGACATTAAACTACACTGATCATGTTCATGAGGACTCTATTAGTTGTATCTGTGTGAGCATGTGGATCCATCTTGTGCCTGAGGAAGCTGCAGTGCATGGTCACCTTGAGAAACAGTTACCCCAGAGTTCCAAAGAATTCAACAGACCTGTTCCGCCCCTATCTGAACCTAGTGGCGTGCACGTAACAGAAGGATAAGTGCTACCTACAAATACTATGTAAGCTCCTGAGGCTGTACAAACAGAAAACAGGGCCAGTGGACCTTTCTGTCTAGTGACTGGAAGAACTAATTGGAGGAGAGCTTGTCAATACTTTTACTGATTAGACTTTTGTGATCAACATTCCTAGTTAGACAGATTGGCACAAGAAAGTGGGTGATGTCTGTTTCAGAAAGAGGCCTGCCAGCTGTAGGCTGGTTTAGTATTTTGAAAAGTGGGTCCTTATAGAAGAATATAAATAAACTCTCTTTACATTTACTCTAGTGTGCATGTGCATGTTTTTGAGTATGTATTGTAGTATGTGTTAAAGTACATATATAAGATGCAATCCGAGTGCAGTCCAATGTTTTCCATGGACCCATAGACTTGCGTTGCTGATTTTGATCTGATACTCGGATCAAAATCAGTCATTTCACCGATTATATTTTTCGGACCACTCGTCCAATATAATCAGTCTTTCCCCAAATCTGGCTATAGCTGTGCAGATCAGTAAAGCAGCTGAGAGAATCCATTGTTGAATGTCACCATGCACCATTATTATGTATCCTAATGTTGATTACAGTATCACCTCTTGAAAAGTTGCAATACACTTATATTACTAGCCATGATTAGAAATGGATGGACACCTGGATGTTCGGGTCCGGTGGGTTCTGCCGAACAGTTACAAAAGGTTCACTTGAATGGGTAGCCCAAACATCTAGTGCTTGCCACTCTGTCATGTGCATGACAACTCGGAAAAAAACACATCTGTTCGGTGGTAAAATCATTACTGCTGGTCAGACCGCCTCCCACGTTGTGAAAAGACAGTATGAGCAGCAGCTGTGATCAGAGATATAAAGTTTACCTCTGGTCATTGGCATTGACTGATTGGACTACTGCTTCAATGAGCTGACGCCTGCTGCCACTAATAAAAGCGAGAGTAGGAGCGGCTGATGGGAGTATTAATCAGCTGGCACCTGCACTGTAAATAAATAATTTAAAAAAATGGTGTGGGCTACCCTGTATTTTTGATAACCAGCCAGGCAAAGCTCATAGCTAAGGGCTGCAAACATCAGCTGTAAGCTTCAGCAAGGCTGGTTATCAAGAACAGATGGGTCCCCACAGTATTTTTTAATTATTTAAATAAATAATTAAAAAAGTGTGGGGTCCCCACATTTTTGATAACTAGCTAAGCTAAAGCAGAGAGCTGGGGGGCTGGTATTCTCAGGCTGGTAAGGGGCAATGGATATTGCCCCCAGCCTAAAAATAGCAGCCCATGGCCACCCAGAAAAGGCACATCTATTAGATGTGCCAATTCTGGCACTTTGCCCGCCTCTTCTCACTTGCCCTTTAGCAGTATCAAGTGGGGTTCATATTTGTGGGGGTGATATCACCTTGTATTGTCAGGTGACATCAAGTTCACAGATTAGTAATGGAGAGGGGGCTAAACAGTTTTCAACCTGGATGGTGCCAAGAGGCGACTGTCCAGGCTGAGAACCACTGGTGAATGAGCTGCTGCGAGCGCAGCATCAGTGACTGGCGGTGACATCATCGAGATTACTTCCGGTCACTGAGGCTGCGTTCAAAGCCAGGCTGAACTGCAGTGACCTCTGTGAGATCCCCACTATCACCATGAGAAAGTCTCGCAGTGCAGAGGCGGGAGAATTTCACTGTGGTTAATTTGAACTGCGGTGAACTCGCCTCTGCACCATGAGACTTTCTCACGGTGCTAGCGGGGATCTCACCAAGGTCACTGCAGTTCAGCCTTGCTGGGAATGCAACCTCAGTGACTGGCAATAACCTTGAAGATTTCACTGCTCGGCAGTGACCCAATATACATGTATATTTTAGGGTGTTTGAAAAGAGAGATAAATTTTGTGATCCCAAAGTATTGTTACACCTTTATAAATAACTTGAGAGGTCATATCTAGAATATGGGTTCTAGTTTTGGGCTCGATCTTTTAAAAAAGGATATTCAGAAGTTAGTCTGTTCAAAGGCAGGCAACTAGATTATTATAAGGGATGGAAGGCCTCTCATATGGTAAGAGGTTGGAAAAGTTGGGCTTGTTTAGCTGAGAAAAAAGACACCGTAGTGGAGATCTCATTTACATGTATAAATATATGTGTAGTCAGTACAAAGTACTGGAACATGACTTATTCCTTCTAAAGTCCATACTAAGAACCAGGGAGCATTCATTATGGGTGGAAGAAAGGAGATTCTGGCAGCTATGTAGGAAAGGGTTCTTTACAGTTAGAGCAGTCAGACTTTGGAATGCCCTACCACAAGAGTTAGTAATGGCACATACTATAACAACTTTTAATACACATAACAA
Organism: Dendrobates tinctorius; assembly: GCF_039654945.1. Lineage (NCBI taxonomy): Eukaryota > Metazoa > Chordata > Amphibia > Anura > Dendrobatidae > Dendrobates > Dendrobates tinctorius. Next base: position 16,246 of record NW_027361836.1, on the reverse strand, counting down.
TTTGGGTCATAATTAAATCAGTGATAAAATGTACAAATGGTGGAGGAAGGTTGAACTTGATGGACCTAAGTTTTTTTTCAACCTATGTAAGTATGTACTTATGTGGGAGATTCCCCAAATGTATTGAGGAAGGTGCAATGGTCAGAAAAGACCAAAATTGAACTGTTTGGCCACCAAGGTAAGTGATATGTATGGCGTCAAACCAACACAGCTCATTACCCCAGCAACAGTTAAACATGATGATGGCATGATTTTTTTGGGCAGCAGGGACAGAGAAAATCATCCCAGTTGAGAGGAATATGGATGGTGTATATGGTGTGGCTTCCCATCTTTCACCATGCAGGGACACTGACTTACTTACTCCTCCTAGCTGTACTGTAAGCCCCTTGTTACACTGCTTGCTGTGCATGTTTCCTGGCAGCATGTTTAGAGTGCACACGCAGGAAATTGCTGGTTCTTAAAGAGACAATGCATGCGCTTCTAATGTTTTCTCAGCCAATTACTGGGAGGCACTTAGTACTTAAAGCACCTCCACCTGTGGGGAAGTGCCTGAACAAAATTCTCCTTTAGTGTTGGTGTAACTACTAAGTTGCAAGCTCCTGTCCTGTTTCTGTCTCTCAACCTGTTTCCCTGGATCTGTATGCCCGGGCCTGAACCATGAACCTGTGTCTGATCTAGTCTGAATTAGTACCTATACCTGAACCTGCTTGTATCTAAATCTTTATCCTTTCCTAAACCTGTTGTGTCTGCACCTGGACCTATCTTTGAACCTGTTTGTATCATAATCTGGATCTTTTCGTAAACCTGAAGGGTCTGAACATGTAACTAATTCTAAACCTGCAATGTCAAAACCAGTACCTGTGTGATTAGTGTATACACTTGCTACTTCATTATAAGTACCCTATATGACTTTGACCCTGTCGGTGCTGTGTGAATCTGGTTCTGTCTGTCCTGCGTGTACTTGTCCTTGTGTTTTTTCTGTGTGAATCTGACCTTGTGGGTTCTATGTGAGCCTACACTTGTCTGTCTTGTCCGCATCTGTGGTTCCATACCTGTCTGCACCTTTGGTTCCGTACCTTTCTGCACCTGCGATTCCCTGCCTGTCTGCAGCTGTGGACTGGAACTTTTCCTGTTTGTGACCCAGTGCTTCCTGAAGCTGTTCCTGTCCGTCCAGTCTAAACTGGGTTCTACCCCTGCCTGTATATCAGCCATGCTCACCTTCACCTGCCTGCATATCAGCTGTGCCCACTAGCACCTGCATGCCAGTACATCAGCCATACCTGCCTGCACCTGCCGTTTCAGTGTACTGTGCTTTTGCAGTCAGCTGCCGTGCTTCTGAGGTCTGTCAGGGAGTAGCACCTGGTGTCCATACAGAGCTAAGCCTAACCCCACCATCAGGGACTCTAGCAAAGAGTTTAATGTTTGCTTAGCCACACCCCTCCAGGCTTTCCTTGGTCCATGGCTCAGTGGGTCCACGAACCACATGCCTCTCCTGCACACATAACAGTTTGCTCAGGCCATGGTCCTCTCTGAGCCCCATGGTCCTTTGCTCTCGGAGTTATATCAGCTATTGTTTTGCCAGTGTGTGCAACAGGAAGACATTTTTTTGTCATCTACAGACGCCGGACACCTGATTGTAGGCATTGACATTAGCTACATCAGCACAAGTTACAGTTCCCGTGGCTGTGCCTATTCAATCTGAAACTACCGATCCTGGAGTGGAATCTGTCCTTTCTGATCCACCACGGTATGATGGTGAGCCTAAGCAGTGCTCTTTGTTCCTGAAGCAGTGCATGCAGCACTACAAACTTTTTGGTCATCATTTTCACTCCGATCTGGTTAAAGTAGGATTCCTTATGACCTACTTAGCAAGAGATGCCCTTGTATGGCTCAACCCCTTGAGGGACAAGTGGAATCCTTTGGTATTTTGTGCAGGGTGCTAATGTGTATTGTTTCTTTATATATTTCCATCATTGTGAGGCCTTTTCCATTGGCATTTCTGTGGCCTAGTTTGCTATGGTATACATTTATTTGTTTCTTCAGGAACAACTTTGAACAATCTGACCCTGCTATAAGTACCACTGCATATGTAACATGTATCTTGTCCTATACCCATGTATATGCTCTCATGTTTCAGGGTGAGCTTTGTTGGCCCTATTATGGGCCTTGTGTGCTTTATGTCATTGTATGACTTTTTAATATTTTTATCTATGGTGTGATTTTTCTGCAATAAAAATTGTAATCTTTTGTGGTGATCCCTGTGTTTGTGATCAGTAGCTTTTTTCTACTTATTCTACAGTGTTGTTTTTACTGATCACAGGTGTATCCCTCACCTTTATCCAGTGGTGCCCTCCTGCTTCCAATTTACTGGATTGCACTTTTTTGGCAATCTCACTACACTTGGAATTTTTTTCCTGCTTTTGAGTACACAACATGGTAAAACCAATGATGTCGTTCAAATGTACAACTTGTCCCGCAAAAATCAAGCCCTCACGTGGCCATATTGATGGAAAAATAAAAAAGTTATGGCTCTGGGAAGAAGGGGAGCAAAAAATGAAAAGGCAAAACCGAAAATACCTCTGGTCGTTAAGGGGTTAAATATTATTCTGACTATGTAGTAAACTTGTCGGTGGAAATTTTCCATAGACATATCTGTAAATATATTATTATTATAAGATATACAATACAATGTTATATAACCTTTATAACATCATATTCTGATGTCAGAAGACAGATAACACCCTTTTCTAATAACTCAGAGAAGATTTGGGCTGCTACTCTATTCCCGCTGAAGGTTCTTGTCTTACATCGAGCATTAACTCTCTCCCAAGTTGTACTTCTCAATTTATATCAGTGGCTTTGCATCAGCTGAAATGAAAATATCCCAACTATAAATTATATTTGAAATTACCTTGAAGTTCTATGAAACGAAGTTTGTTTTAGCCTTTTTGTATTTTATGATTACCGGACTCTGGTGACTTCTAATATCCTCATAATTTACAGTCCATAGTACTTTACCCCATATATTTACAGACTATATCATTTCAAGAAACACAATGATTGAAATAAAATTATTATTTGATCTATTGGAGAGGACCACAAGCACGGGGCCCATTTATATACCTATAGAGAACTTTCTTGTCTTACAGTTTGAAGTCGCTCTCTTATGTTTCTTTTTTTTCTTCACATAAGCCTTGGTCAATATTTTTTCTGCATGACAAGTAGAAAAGCAAATATAGTCGGATGAATACAAGTATTGTGGTTGTGCCACTGTGGAACTGTGGTTGTAGTGGTGATTGCTGTATCATTTATCTGCCCAATGTGCCTCTCTTACTACTTAAACAAATAGACCGATGTTGCGGTAGGGCCAGCAGCCAAGGGGTGCAAGTTAAGCCCGGCATATAAAACGTACTTCTGTTTCCTAGCATATTAAGCTATAATTAGTCAGAAGCAAAGAAGTAAAAGAGGAGACGTATTAAACACAGATGACGCATTTCTGAATGTTACTAAGCGTAGTAGATTTCCGTAATGTGTTTCTGTTTTCATTGTTGTTTTACTGACATTAACTTCTTCTATTATTAAACAGATGATAAAAGGTAATGATATCAAATAAATGCTAATATTTGGGTTTAGATTTTTTTACATTTGCTTAGTTAATATAGTTTGCTATTAGTTAGATCAATTACTGTAAATGTCTCCGGTTTTATTGGGTCATCTCACTCATATATTCAGCCATAGTTCACCTTGCAGTGCTTTCAAGAAAATATAATGAATGCATTAATATTAAGAATGATTTATTTTCTCAGTGACACTTTTAGTACACATGAACGTTTACCCCTGATTTTGTCCTCATATAGCTTGACCTAAAATCTACTTGGTTATGTTTCTCTTGGCTTCAATAATTGCTTTTCTGTAAAACGTGCATTTGGAAAGATCAAGCAGTTGACATTTACAGCAAAGTTTTAAGGTTCAAAATATACAATTAATTACTGGCTGTGAGGTCCATATTCAGTTAGAAGGAACTTCTCTTCTTGATTGAACTTTACAAAGTCATCATGCTCTCTATAGTTTCTCTCACCTGCTTTCTACCTACAGATGGCCCTAAAAAATGATAGGTGTCTACCTTCAGGAGGAAAGATAATTTACAGTAGATAATCGTAAATGTTTTTCAAAAATTTGATTCATGGAGAATTATTTTCCACAAATCAAATGTAGGTTCTCCAGATGTCTTGAAAATATGTATATAACAATCTGAGGTCTCCAAGATCTGCATCCAACCTCTTTCACGGAAAAGCAGCATTTGTGATATCAAAATTTACCTCCACATATTGTATATGCTGCTGCTTTGTCACTCACTATATTTAGTTGATTCACAGTTTTCTGGTCTTTTCTAGCAATTTCTATTGCTAAGCTGTGAGCTGTGACACCCTCTCACTAAACAGACTCACCCCAAAATCGTTGCTGCACTGCATTCCCTGCCTTGTGTCATGGTTAGGACATGGTTAATGTCCTGTTCTCACAGGGTTAACTTTTGCCGGCCTCTCTTTGGATCTAGGAGGGGTATTTATACTCACTCCAGACTAGGATTCCCTGTCAGCTATACTGTTATTCTGGCTGTGTGTCTGACCCCTGGTGTGAGTGTATATTGCATTGCTTGTTTGATTCCCGTGTATGACCCAGTCTGTCCCCTCACTCTGTTCTCTGTCTCACGTTTTGGTACTATCGTCTTCTCCGGTTCTGACCTCCTGGCTTGGCTATCGTTACTCAGTTACATTTTGTCCCTATTGTACCGTCTATTGCCCGTTCTGGTTTTCTGATCTATTGCTACGTCCTGACTATCCGTTCTGTCTAACCCTTTGGTATTGTTGTGCTATCTCGTGCTTTGACCCTGACTTAATCTGGTTTACGTCTCTGCCTATGCCCCTTGGTAACTTGTCCCGCAGTTACCTTTCTAGGAGTTTTCCTTCAGCTCCTAGCTCTGTGGAGCTTAGGCCATGCCCCCAGCAGTCACGTACTTCAGGCCCTGTTAGTCTGAAGCACACATCTTGACTGCTGCTGCCCCGCTCCACAGGTATCTTTGAGCACCGTTTTTGTACTCAGGACACGCGCACTGGCTCAGTGAGCAAGTGCAATGTGGTGTTCCTGACACCTTGGCTTTTATATAGGCTATGATAAGCTGTGCTATACTATGTAGTGTGTTGAACTATGTGATGTGATAGGTTCACCTTACACCTATCAGGTTGTGCCCAAGATCAAGTGAGCCTTCTTTGGCTAATATAATCTTCTACATCAGAGGTCTCAAACTCCTCAAGGACCACGAACAGGTCATGCTTTCAGGATTTCCTTGTATTGCACAGGTGATAATTTAATCACCGGCACAGATAATGATTTCAGCACCTTGTGCAATGCTAAGGAAATCCTGAAAACATGACCTGTTTGCGGCCCTTGATGAATGCAGTTTGAGACCCCTGTTCTACATTGAGTAAAATAGTGGTGGCAAATATTTGGCTAGTCACGTGACGTGAATTACAAATTTTTTTAACACCCTGGGTCCAGTGAGTTTTCAAAAATTGAACACGAATTTGATTCACATCGACCTGATTTGCTCATCTCTACTAATTTGCATACTACAGGGTGGGCCATTTATATGGATACACTTAAATAAAATGGTAATGGTTGGTGATATCAACTTTCTGTTTGTGGCACATTAGTTTATGGAAAGGGGGAAACTTTTCAAGATGGGTGGTGACGATAGCAGCCATTTTTAAGTTGGCCATTTTGGATCCAACTTTATTTTTTTCAGTGAGAAGAAGGTCATGTGACACATTAAATCTATTGAGAATTTCACAAGAAAAACAATGGTGTGCTTGGTTTTAACATAACTTTATTATTTCATGAATTATTTACAAGTTTATGACCACTTATAAAATGTGTTCAAAGAGCTGCCCATTGTGTTGGATTGACAATGCAACCCTCTTCTCCCACTTTTGACACACTGATAGCAACACCGCAAAAGAAATGCTAGCACAGGCTTCCAGTATCCGTTGTTTCAGATGCTGCACATCTAGTATCTTCACAGCATAATAATAATAATTTTATTTCTATAGCACCAACATATTCCGCAGTACTTTATATTATAAAGGGGACTTGTACAGACAATAGACATTACAGCATAACAATTAACACTTAGAACAAAACAGATACCAAGAGGAATGAGGGCCCTGCTCTCAAGCTTACAATTTATAAGGAAAAAGGAGAGTCACGAAAGGTAGATGGTAACAATTGCTTTTATTGTTCGGTCCAGCCATAGTGTAAGAAACGGGTGTTCCTGTGATGCTGCATGAACCAATTAACAGTCTAAATATGTAACAGTACAGACACAGAGAGCTATTAAATGCATAAAGCATTTGTGAACATGAGGAACCTGGTTATGGTAAAAAAAATTTGAATGAGCCAGACAGGGATATTTAGGTTAATGCGTTGAGGCGATAGGCCAGTCTGAACAAATGCGTTTTTAGGACACGCTTAAAACTGTGGGTATTGGGGATTAATCGTATTAACCTGGGTAGTGCATTCCAAAGAATTGGCGCAGCATGTGAAAAGTCTTGGAGACGGGAGTGGGAGGTTCTGATTATTGAGGATGTTAACCTCAGGTCATTAGCAGAATGGAGGTCACGGGTAGGGTGATAGGTTGAGACGAGGAAGGAGAGGTAAGGTGGTGCTGAGCCATGGAGTGCTTTGTGGGTGAGGTAATAAGTTTATACTGAATTCTGGAGTGGATGGGTAACCAGTGTAAGGACTGGCATGAGGTAGAGGCATCGGTATAACGATTGGTGATGAATATGATCCTAGCTGCAGCATTCAGGACAGATTGTAGAGGGGAGAGTTTGGTAAGAGGGAGACTGATTAGTAGAATTACCATAGTCGTGATGAGAATGAATAAGAGAAACAGTAAGAGTTTTTGCAGTCAAAAGTAAGAAAGGGGTTGAATTCTAGAAATGTTTTTGAGGTGCAGATAACAAGAGTCAGCCAATTATCGTATGTGGGGGGTGAATGAAAGCTTGGAATCAAGTATGACCCCAAGACAGCGGGCATGTTGCTGGGGAGTAATGGTGGAAGTACACACGGAAAAGGCAATGTCTGGCATAGGTAGGTTAGTAGAGGGAGGAAACACGAGGAGTTCAGTTTCAGATAGAGGGAGGACATGAAGTTAGATACAGCGGTAAGACAATCACTGGTGTTTTCCAAAAATGCAGTGGTTATATTATTATTATTATTATGCATTTATATAGCGCCATTTATTCCATGGCGCTTTACATGTGAAAAAGGGGAAATGTAGACAAGTATAATAATAATATCATAATAATAATAATATAATAATAATAATAATAATAATAATAATAATAATATAAGTATTATATCAGGAGAAGTGGATAATTAGGTGTGATCAGCATAAAGATGGTGCTAGAACCCAAATCTACTGATTGCTTGACTGATAGGGGCAGTGTACAAAGAGAAGAAGAGGGAGCCTAGAACCGATCCTTGAGGAACCCCAACAGTAAGGGGAAGATTAGAGGAGGAGCCAACAAAAGATACAGTAAAGGAGCGGTCAGAGAGTTAGGAGAAGAACCAGGATAGAACGGTGTCCTTGAGGCTGATGGAGCGGAAAATAGTGAGGAGGAGCTGATGATCCACAGTGTCAAATGCTGTGGAGAGATCCAAGAGAATTAGTATGGAGTAGTGACCATTAGATTTAGCTGTTAGAAGATCATTAGAGACCTTAGTGAGGGCAGTTTCAATAGAGTGTAAAGAGCGGAAACCGAATTGTAGAGGGTCGAGAAGAGACTTATCTGAGAGATAGCAGATGAGTCGGGCGTGAACCAGGTGTTCCAGGAGTTTAAAGATGAAGGGAAGATTAGAGACAGGTCTATAGTTAGCTGCACAGTTTGGGCTAATGGATGGTTTTTAAGTAAAGGCAGTATGATGGCATGCTTAAATGAGGAAGGAAAGATACCGGGAGAGAGAGATTGAATATTTTTGTTAGGTGAGTGGTGACAGCAGGAGAAAGGGACTGGAGGAGATGTGATGGAATGGGGTCATTGGTGCAAGTAGTAGGGCAAGAAGATGCAAGGAGCCTGATTACTTCTTCTTCTGTTACTGGTTCAAAATCAGAGAGCATAGACAATTGCCTTCAGATGACCCCAAAGATAAAAGTCTAAGGGGGTCAGATCAGGAGAACGTGGTGGACATTCAACTGGCCCACAACGACCAATCCACTTTCCAGGAAACTGTTCATGTAGGAATGCTCGGACATGACACCCATAATTGATAGTATGGTGTGGTATATGGGGTACAAAGATAGTGGGACCATTCTTCATCAATGGAAACCTCAATGCCACTGGATATCTGAAATTGCTACATGATGTGTTGCCCTCTTTATGCACTGAAGATGGCATGTTCCCTGAGTTTTTCCATCAAGATGGTTCACCACCACATTATGGGTGTCATGTTCAAGCATTCCTACAAGCAATCTGACCCCCTTAGACTAGCATTTCTTCTGCGGTGTTGCTATCAGTGTGTCATGAGTGGGAGAAGAGGGTTGCATTGACAATCCAACACAATGGGCAGCACTTTGAACACATATTATGTGGTCATAAACTTGTAAATAACTCTGAAAGAATAAAGTTACATTAAAGCCAAGCACACCATTGTGGTTCTTGTGAAATTCTCAATAAATTTGATGTGTCACATGACGCTCTTCCCATTGGAAAAAATAAAGTTGGATACAAAATGACTGACTTCAAAATGGCCGCCATGGTCACCACCCATCTTGAAAAGTTTCCCCCCTCCCATATACTAATGTGCCACAAACAGGAAGTTGATATCACCAACCATTCCCATTTTATTTAGGTGTATCCATATAAATGGCCCAACCTGTATTTTTTTTAACATGAAGCATTGCTTATAAGACTTCATACATCATCTTGATATCTTCAATTGGACACATACCTCCAAAAGGTAGCTCATCCAGCCAACCAGTACTGACTGAACTGACAAGATGCAAGAATCCTGAAACAGCTGACCACAGATAGGTGTTAAGTTTGGCTATTATCTCTGGTTATGTTTCAAGGTTCTTATGTGATTTTGACATTGACTTTTTGGTTAGCAACCTACAGTTGGTACTACAATTTATACCAAAAGACATATTTAAAGTCTCTCCAATAATCCTCCAGTAATTGTGAGTTATAACATTTCCTTATAGACAATAGGATACGGATAGCTTGCTTTAAAGTGAATATATCACCAGATTTCACATGTTACATTAGTTTAAATTACATGCATATTAAAAGTTTTGTATAATCCTCTTTATAAGTTGTTTTGCCTGATATAAAATTAGCATTTTCTGAAACCAGCTCATTGTAATGTCAGGGTTAAAACTTTGAAAAGGTTATACAACCATTTTAATATGGATTTTTAAAGTACTGTATTTTTCAGACTATAAGACGCACCTTTTTCTTCACAAAATGTGGAGGAAAATTGGGGATGTGTCTTATAGTTTGGATGTACCAGCTCTGGCTATGGATGGGGTGGTGGGAGAGTGGCAATGGCGGAGCACGGGTTACAGGAGGCAGGAGCCAGCAGATGCGGCTAACTCCTGTGCCCTCTGCTAAAGAGAAATTCACTGCATTCCACGTCCATGTGAGTGGACAGCAGTGAATATTAATTTATCTTTAATAGTGGACACATTGTTAGCCTTAGCAGCCGGCTTCATGCAGCTACTATGCATTCGCGTGTGTTCATTACCATAGGCGTGGAATGCAGTGAATCCCCTTTAGTAGTAGGCACTAGAGTTGAGCGAAACGGGTCAAAAAATTTCAAAAGTCACCGACTTTTGGCAAAGTCGGGTTTCATGAAACGAAACCCGACCCTAGGATGAGGTCGGCCACGAGGTCGGCGACTTACGCGCCAAAGTCGCATTTCAAAAGTTTGTTTTGCGCTCTTTTTCAGCCAATCAGGATCCACGGACACTGTGGGCAACGTGATGACATAGGCACGGGTCACCACCATCTTTCAGAAGGGCATGCAAGTGATTGGCTTGCTTTGGTGGGCGTCACAGAGGGTATAAAAGGGCGTGCACGCCGACCGCCATCTTACTTCTACCGATCTTAGCATAGGGAGAGGTTGCTGCTGATTCTGTAGGGAGAGTGTTAGGCAGGGAAGAAGAAAAAAAAACTGCTTCTGCTGCTAGCGATTGTGCCTGTACAACACACCAGTCACTGTGTGTGCAGTGCAAGGGGAGGCTATATTGTGGTGTATCAGTGGTGTTGGTTGTTGGGCTGCCTTCTAAGGCTTCCTGACAGCTGCATTGCTGTTTACCCACTGCTCGGCAAACTGCTTTTTTAAAAGCAATCCCAATTTTTTTTTTGTCCTGCTGAGGTACTGAGCTGCAAACTGCTTTTTTAAAAGCAATCCCAATTTTTTTTTTTGTCCAGCTGAGGTACTGAGCGTGCATTTTTTCACACCATATAGCGGTGTACGCTCCTCACACAGTACCGTGTATCTGCTGTTATCACAGACACAGTGAAGCTATCTGTGTCACTCTGTGAGAATAAGTCGAGGACATGTTCCGTTCTTACAGACCTGCATTCTAGGGAGATTCCTACTCTTCCCAATTTTATATTCACCTTGTAGTTTGTGATACACTAGCCAATTTCTGCCTGTGACATAGCGCAGTGATATTCAGTGGGCCTCACACAATCCAAAAGTGTCCAGTGTCCACAAGTGTCTGCAGAAATTCAAAATCTCCCTTATCCTATAGTCACTTTGGTCACAGCTGTGCCATCGAGCCTGTGACATAGCGCTCAGATATTCAGTGGGCCTCACACAATCCAAAAGTGTCCAGTGTCTGCAGAAATTCAAAATCTCACTTATCCTCTAGTCACTTTGGTCACAGCTGTGCCATCGAGCCTGTGACATAGCGCTCAGATATTCAGTGGGCCTCACACAATCCAAAAGTGTCCAGTGTCCACAAGTGTCTGCAGAAATTCAAAAACTCACTTATCCTCTAGTCACTTTGGTCACAGCTGTGCCATCGAGCCTGTGACATAGCGCTCAGATATTCAGTGGGCCTCACACAATCCAAAAGTGTCCAGTGTCCACAAGTGTCTGCAGAAATTCAAAATCTCACTTATCCTCTAGTCACTTTGGTCACAGCTGTGCCATCGAGCCTGTGACATAGCGCTCAGATATTCAGTGGGCCTCACACAATCCAAAAGTGTCCAGTGTCCACAAGTGTCTGCAGAAATACAAAATCTCACTTATCCTCTAGTCACTTTGGTCACAGCTGTGCCATCGAGCCGGTGACATAGCGCTCAGATATTCAGTGGGCCTCACACAATCCAAAAGTGTCCAGTGTCCACAAGTGTCTGCAGAAATTCAAAATCTCACTTATCCTCTAGTCACTTTGGTCACAGCTGTGCCATCGAGCCGGTGACATAGCGCTCAGATATTCAGTGGGCCTCACACAATCCAAAAGTGTCCAGTGTCCACAACTGTCTGCAGAAATTCAAAATCTCACTTATCCTCTAGTCACTTTGGTCACAGCTGTGCCATCGAGCCTGTGACATAGCGCTCAGATATTCAGTGGGCCTCACACAATCCAAAAGTGTCCAGTGTCCACAAGTGTGAGCAGAAATTCAAAATCTCACTTATCCTCTAGTCACTTTGGTCACAGCTGTGCCATCGAGCCTGTGACATAGCGCTCAGATATTCAGTGGGCCTCACACAATCCAAAAGTGTCCAGTGTCCACTAGTGTGAGCAGAAATTCAAAATCTCACTTATCCTCTAGTCACTTTGGTCACAGCTGTGCCATCGAGCCTGTGACATAGCGCTCAGATATTCAGTGGGCCTCACACAATCCAAAAGTGTCCAGTGTCCACTAGTGTGAGCAGAAATTCAAAATCTCACTTATCCTCTAATCACTTTGGTCACAGCTGTGCCATCGAGCCTGTGACATAGCGCTCAGATATTCAGTGGGCCTCACACAATCCAAAAGTGTCCAGTGTCCACAAGTGTCTGCAGAAATTCAAAATCTCACTTATCCTCTAGTCACTTTGGTCACAGCTGTGCCATCGAGCCTGTGACATAGTGCTCAGATATTCAGTGGGCATCACACAATCCAAAAGTGCCCAGTGTCCACAAGTGTCTGCAGAAATTCAAAATCTCACTTATCCTCTAGTCACTTTGGTCACAGCTGTGCCATCGAGCCTTTGACATAGCGCTCAGATATTCAGTGGGCCTCACACAATCCAAAAGTGTCCAGTGTCCACAAGTGTCTGCAGAAACTCAAAATCTCACTTATCCTCTAGTCACTTTGGTCACAGCTGTGCCATCGAGCCTGTGACATAGCGCTCAGATATTCAGTGGGCCTCACACAATCCAAAAGTGTCCAGTGTCCACAAGTGTCTGCAGAAATTCAAAATCTCACTTATCCTCTAGTCACTTTGGTCACAGCTGTGCCATCGAGACTGTGACATAGCGCTCAGATATTCAGTGGGCCTCACACAATCCAAAAGTGTCCAGTGTCCACAAGTGTCTGCAGAAATTCAAAATCTCACTTATCCTCTAGTCACTTTGGTCACAGCTGTGCCATCGAGCCTGTGACATAGCGCTCAGATATTCAGTGGGCCTCACACAATCCAAAAGTGTCCAGTGTCCACTAGTGTGAGCAGAAATTCAAAATCTCACTTATCCTCTAGTCACTTTGGTCACAGCTGTGCCATCGAGCCTGTGACATAGCGCTCAGATATTCAGTGGGCCTCACACAATTCAAAAGTGTCCAGTGTCCACAAGTGTCTGCAGAAATTCAAAATCTCACTTATCCTCTAGTCACTTTGGTCACAGCTGTGCCATCGAGCCTGTGACATAGCGCTCAGATATTCAGTGGGCCTCACACAATCCAAAAGTGTCCAGTGTCCACAAGTGTCTGCAGAAATTCAAAATCTCACTTATCCTCTAGTCACTTTGGTCACAGCTGTGCCATCAAGCCTGTGACATAGCGCTCAGATATTCAGTGGGCCTCACACAATCCAAAAGTGTCCAGTGTCCACAAGTGTCTGCAGAAATTCAAAATCTCACTTATCCTCTAGTCACTTTGGTCACAGCTGTGCCATCGAGCCTGTGACATAGCGCTCAGATATTCAGTGGGCCTCACACAATCCAAAAGTGTCCAGTGTCCACTAGTGTGAGCAGAAATTCAAAATCTCACTTATCCTCTAGTCACTTTGGTCACAGCTGTGCCATCGAGCCTGTGACATAGCGCTCAGATATTCAGTGGGCCTCACACAATCCAAAAGTGTCCAGTGTCCACAAGTGTCTGCAGAAATTCAAAATCTCACTTATCCTCTAGTCACTTTGGTCACAGCTGTGCCATCGAGCCTGTGACATAGCGCTCAGATATTCAGTGGGCCTCACACAATCCAAAAGTGTCCAGTGTCCACAAGTGTCTGCAGAAATTCAAAATCTCACTTATCCTCTAGTCACTTTGGTCACAGCTGTGCCATCGAGCCTTTGACATAGCGCTCAGAAATTCAGTGGGCCTCACACAATCCAAAAGTGTCCAGTGTCCACATGTGTCTGCAGAAATTCAAAATCTCACTTATCCTCTAGTCACTTTGGTCACAGCTGTGCCATCGAGCCTGTGACATAGCGCTCAGATATTCAGTGGGCCTCACACAATCCAAAAGTGTCCAGTGTCCACAAGTGTCTGCAGAAATTCAAAATCTCACTTATCCTCTAGTCACTTTGGTCACAGCTGTGCCATCGAGCCTGTGACATAGCGATCAGATATTCAGTGGGCCTCACACAATCCAAAAGTGTCCAGTGTCCACTAGTGTGAGCAGAAATTCAAAATCTCACTTATCCTCTAGTCACTTTGGTCACAGCTGTGCCATCGAGCCTGTGACATAGCGCTCAGATATTCAGTGGGCCTCACACAATCCAAAAGTGTCCAGTGTCCACAAGTGTCTGCAGAAATTCAAAATCTCACTTATCCTCTAGTCACTTTGGTCACAGCTGTGCCATCGAGCCTGTGACATAGCGCTCAGATATTCAGTGGGCCTCACACAATCCAAAAGTGTCCAGTGTCCACTAGTGTGAGCAGAAATTCAAAATCTCACTTATCCTCTAGTCACTTTGGTCACAGCTGTGCCATCGAGCCTGTGACATAGCGCTCAGATATTCAGTGGGCCTCACACAATCCAAAAGTGTCCAGTGTCCACAAGTGTCTGCAGAAATTCAAAATCTCACTTATCCTCTAGTCACTTTGGTCACAGCTGTGCCATCGAGCCTGTGACATAGCGCTCAGATATTCAGTGGGCCTCACACAATCCAAAAGTGTCCAGTGTCCACAAGTGTCTGCAGAAATTCAAAATCTCACTTATCCTCTAGTCACTTTGGTCACAGCTGTGCCATCGAGACTGTGACATAGCGCTCAGATATTCAGTGGGCCTCACACAATCCAAAAGTGTCCAGTGTCCACAAGTGTCTGCAGAAATTCAAAATCTCACTTATCCTCTAGTCACTTTGGTCACAGCTGTGCCATCGAGCCTGTGACATAGCGCTCAGATATTCAGTGGGCCTCACACAATCCAAAAGTGTCCAGTGTCCACTAGTGTGAGCAGAAATTCAAAATCTCACTTATCCTCTAGTCACTTTGGTCACAGCTGTGCCATCGAGCCTGTGACATAGCGCTCAGATATTCAGTGGGCCTCACACAATCCAAAAGTGTCCAGTGTCCACAAGTGTCTGCAGAAATTCAAAATCTCACTTATCCTCTAGTCACTTTGGTCACAGCTGTGCCATCGAGCCTGTGACATAGCGCTCAGATATTCAGTGGGCCTCACACAATCCAAAAGTGTCCAGTGTCCCCAAGTGTCTGCAGAAATTCAAAATCTCACTTATCCTCTAGTCACTTTGGTCACAGCTGTGCCATCGAGCCTGTGACATAGCGCTCAGATATTCAGTGGGCCTCACACAATCCAAAAGTGTCCAGTGTCCACAAGTGTCTGCAGAAATTCAAAATCTCACTTATCCTCTAGTCACTTTGGTCACAGCTGTGCCATCGAGCCTGTGACATAGCGCTCAGATATTCAGTGGGCCTCACACAATCCAAAAGTGTCCAGTGTCCACAAGTGTCTGCAGAAATTCAAAATCTCACTTATCCTCTAGTCACTTTGGTCACAGCTGTGCCATCGAGCCTGTGACATAGCGCTCAGATATTCAGTGGGCCTCACACAATCCAAAAGTGTCCAGTGTCCACAAGTGTCTGCAGAAATTCAAAATCTCACTTATCCTCTAGTCACTTTGGTCACAGCTGTGCCATCGAGCCTGTGACATAGCGCTCAGATATTCAGTGGGCCTCACACAATCCAAAAGTGTCCAGTGTCCACAAGTGTCTGCAGAAATTCAAAATCTCACTTATCCTCTAGTCACTTTGGTCACAGCTGTGCCATCGAGCCTGTGACATAGCGCTCAGATATTCAGTGGGCCTCACACAATCCAAAAGTGTCCAGTGTCCACTAGTGTGAGCAGAAATTCAAAATCTCACTTATCCTCTAGTCACTTTGGTCACAGCTGTGCCATCGAGCCTGTGACATAGCGCTCAGATATTCAGTGGGCCTCACACAATCCAAAAGTGTCCAGTGTCCACAAGTGTCTGCAGAAATTCAAAATCTCACTTATCCTCTAGTCACTTTGGTCACAGCTGTGCCATCGAGCCTGTGACATAGCGCTCAGATATTCAGTGGGCCTCACACAATCCAAAAGTGTCCAGTGTCAACAAGTGTCTGCAGAAATTCAAAATCTCACTTATCCTCTAGTCACTTTGGTCACAGCTGTGCCATCGAGACTGTGACATAGCGCTCAGATATTCAGTGGGCCTCACACAATCCAAAAGTGTCCAGTGTCCACAAGTGTCTGCAGAAATTCAAAATCTCACTTATCCTCTAGTCACTTTGGTCACAGCTGTGCCATCGAGCCTGTGACATAGCGCTCAGATATTCAGTGGGCCTCACACAATCCAAAAGTGTCCAGTGTCCACTAGTGTGAGCAGAAATTCAAAATCTCACTTATCCTCTAGTCACTTTGGTCACAGCTGTGCCATCGAGCCTGTGACATAGCGCTCAGATATTCAGTGGGCCTCACACAATCCAAAAGTGTCCAGTGTCCACAAGTGTCTGCAGAAAT